>NC_040093.1:28308464-28611494 GCF_003369695.1 Bos indicus x Bos taurus | reverse complement strand
AAGAAAAAAATACAAGTTATGGTCCTTATCCTTAGAAAACATATACCTTAATATGCATCATTTATAGGAATGTATTATAATTTTCATATATGTTGACAAGTGACTATTCTGAGTCAAGATTCTTTTTTTTTTAAATTCAGGATTCAAGAAGCAAAATATTTGCCTCCTTTTTTCAGAGTAGTAATTTCTGCTTATGTCTTAAGTAAAAAATAAACCTCTTCACCTTGAATTTTTAAGAAAAGTTTTGTTTCATTAATCAAAAAAATGTATGTGTTGAATGTGCCTTGAGTAATTCTAAAAGAGTAAGTGTCTTAGTTGAAAGATTCAAAACTTAAGTTGATAGTTTGCTTCAAAAATAATTGAAGCCCAGGATTTATTTGAATATGTTTGTGGACCAGATCCTGAGACTGTTGCCTTCTTTGATTAAGATGGAATTTGCCGTTCATAAAGTTAGTATATATCCAAAAGGAGAAGAGTGGCATTTTTACAGTAATGCACTGTGAATGTTTAGTGTTTCTTTTCTGATATTATTGCCTAAAATTTCCAATGGTGTAAATTAGACCCTCTAATACTTGTCTCAGCAGTAGGCAATAATTGAGGATATTTGATGGTTTTTATCCACATGGGAGAATGTACCACATATTTCAAAAGCAGCAAATCTCTGCATTCAGTTTATTTATATTGCATTTTTTAGTTTCAATATTTTGAGAAAGGAAGGAATAATTAAATAATATTTTAAGTGACCAATAACAGAGATAGAAATTTGATAAAGAAATAAATGGCAATAACCTATATTAATATGCATTTCTTGTATGTGAATTGAGTTTGTGTTCTCTTTCAGCAACTATTTTCATAAGAATCTTGGCTGATTTTGGAGGCATGAATCATCTTTCTTGTTTTATGATCTACTTTTTTTTAATATGAATGCATTTTTAGTTCATCATTTTAAAGTTCCTTTTTGGTCCAGAATCAAATAGAGAAAAACACGAGAATAAAGAGGGCAATATTATTAGTTTGTTAGGAATGTCACATAACACATGTGGGTATTATATGTTATAGTGTGATATATAAATCTCTTTCCTGAATTTATAACTTTACTGTCAAAATTCACCTGAGGGTGACGCTCTGAAGGTAAGAAATCTTAATTGAAGAGAGATTTACAAAACCAAACCTTAAAGAAAACACCAGAGAGTGTTTCTAATTTTCCTAAGCACAGTTTTTATATTTGTATTCCCTCTAATATGGCAATATGATTTTTAACACTAAATTTGACAAGCAGTAAATCTAATTATTACTGAGCATATGAAAAAATATATAATGTAAGAGAGCTGGCATCTAAATATTTTGCTTTCACATTCATGGAATATTTGTTAAAGTTTCATAAGGACTTAAAAATCATTACATATTATAGTTATACCTCTAATAAACTAATTACATATGTTGTTTCTACTATGTAATTAGGTATAATTATAATAATTGCAAAACAGATGATAATCAACCTGAAATTACTTTATAAAACAAGAACATTTACACAACAATAATGTCATTAAAAAACATAAGCCCCCAAGAATGAGACAAAGCAAACAACACCAGGAAATTCAGTTAGGGATTAAGTGTCTAGCACCGTAGGTATAATAGGGACGCTGTCACCTTCCCATTACCCTAATGCACTCCATTCCTCTTAGATATAGTATGTTTAAATCCCGAGCTGTGAATTTCTAGGCCTTTGTGTCTTTGTCTCACTACCTTAACATTTTTAATGTAGTTTTTGTTGTGTAAATCTATATAAGTGCCATCACCCGTCAGCGGTGACATCTGATGGCATGAGGCCGACCCAGTCTGCATGTATTAGGGCTTTTTGTGTTTGTGCAGTGGAAACTACTTAAACAAATTCCAGTTGAAGGAATAAACCTGTAAAAGGAATACATTTTCCCTGTTCTGAAACAATAGCTCAGTGTTGAATGGATGCCCATGAAAAGAATAAATCGCATAGAAGGATAAAGTTCTTTTCCTCAGAATGGCAAGAGGATAATAATAATGATTTTGACCTATTGAGGAAATAAATCTCTTGATTTATCAGTTTAATGTGGAGACCAATCTAGAACACATGCCAGGAAGCCACCTGGAAATTACTGCTAAATTTGGGATGGTCCAAAAAGAGATTCAGATATCAAAAACAATATAAAAAATTCAACAATTTCACAGAAAAAGCTGAGGCCCCAGACTGGGCAGGAGCACTTTGACATTATTTACCTAACTCTTTAATATTTAGTCATTCTTATCAGTGCCATACTCCAGTAAACCAAATACCTGAAGAGCTATGATTGGACGTAAGAATCAGCCTCCATTAAAATAGAGTATTTACTTGCAACTGATCTTTTGTATTGTTTGTGAACAGTGGTTCAGGAACTGTAGATCTGTTATTAGATATGCCTTGGTAAGATTTGTTGTGAATCTGCAGTGAATTGGGGGCTTTAGAAATGTGTAGATCCTTGTGTCTTCAGCTCCTATTACTGGGGGGATCTGTGCCATATAAAAGTTCAGTGTCTATTATCACCTTAATTTGTAGCAGAAAAATTGGAGTATATTTAAGAGCATTTAGGACTTGAGATGCCGAATCAAATTCAACTTGAGAGCTTGAAGATGCCAACTCATATTCTGGTTTCTTCATCTGTTAAACAAAGCAGTCAACAAAATAATATAATTTTCACAGCTGCCAGCAGCTAATGTAGACATGTAATGTAATGATGCTTAATAAATTCTTGCCAAAGAAATATGTAAATAAAGGGGGAAAATAGTATTTGCTGGGTTCCTCCCCACCCTGCCCGACTCCTAATAGAGTATGAGTTGTTTTCTCAAAGAGTTTGGTAATATTACTTAAATTTTAAATAATACTTTCTTTTCTCTGATTATGAAATAATATTTACTATATATATATATATATTTTTTTTTTTAAATTACAAATAGGCTCAAAAGAAGGCATGGAAAGGCTTTGAGGTGTGTGCTTTCCAGAAAGCTTCCACTCCCACTAGTATAGTGAAGTTGCTCAGTCGTGTCTGACTCTTTGTGATCCCATGGACTACCAAGCTTCTCTGTCCATGGGATTTTCCAGGCAAGAGTCCTGGAGTGGGTTGCCATTTCCTTCTCCAGGGGATCTTCCTGACCCAGGGATCAAACCCAGGTCTGCTGCATTGCAGGCAGACACTATGCCATTTCCCCACGTTTACCAGTATTGGTTATCTTAATTTTTAAAAATCTGTCAATTTTATGTGCCACATCTTACTTGTATGCATTGTCTTTAATTTTAGAAAACTTACTTTTCTTCTGATTTCTGTTTCCATTTGCTTCTATTGGATATGGTTGATTTTTTGATAAATATTATCTGAATCTCTTGTCTATGATGGGAAAATCCTGCAATGTTGTGATAGCCTCCTCCTGCTATGAAAACTGAAAGTTCCAAGTCTTTCTTATTATGAGAACACAAGTGTGTATAGCAGGTTCTACCCACAGGATGCCTCCGATTCAGAGTTGAGTTATCCATGAGAAATTCTTCTTTGTGACAGTTGTCGAAAGAGAGTTCCTGGGGAGCAGGGGGAACCGTGCTGGTGGTATCCAGTGTCTACTGCCTGAGGTAGGGCTGCATTGGCCAGTGCTCAGCAGGGGCATCAGTGACTTCCCTACTAAACCAGATCTCTGCTGGGATTCTAGATATCAATCCCAGCTTTGTAGCTTGAAACTTGTATCTACTTTTCATGACAGTCTTGTGAGCTTAGTAATAATTTTTAAGAATAAGCATTCTTTTTTGCTTAAATAAACCAATATACATTTTTATTACTTGCTTCTCAGTATATTAATTGATAAATAAGTGGATGCTGGGACTGATTGAGTCTAATGTTGCTACATAATTTAAAGAAAAAGAATAATAGACTCAAATTCCTAAATTCTTGGCTCTAGGAAAGGGATTTTTTTTTTTTTAAACCAAAAGAATATCTTCTCTGTTGTAGACACAGAACAGAGTAAATTCAAAGTAAAAGGTGATTGACTCCCACGCCAAGATTGTTGAATTAACAAGTCAGCGGAACTCACTGTCTGGTGTCAAAGTGTAATAATGAAAAAAGGGTGAAACTACAGAACTGGGAGTGGGAATATAGGTGAGGATTTGAATGATTCAGACTGTAATGGCCTCCCAAATCCACAAGTCTCATTTGGGCTGAAAGAGCCTTCTTGCCCAATCTTGCTTGAAAACCCTGGAATGACCTCTTTGCAAACAGAATCCAATCCTCCTTATGGCCCATTCTCAAATCATGCACCATCCCCAGACCTGTATCTTGAGACAGATCCCAGCATCTCTTACAATAACCATCAGAGTTGAACTACAAGATTTTGCTAATTTTTAAAATCAGATAATATATGTGTAAATAGATTCTGAAGGTATAAGAACATGGAAGAAAGAGTGTAATTTTGAGTTCAGCTGAATTAATATGGATGTACTTACCACAAATTCTGGATTCAATATAGTAGCTTAAGTGAGAGTGGTTAATGTCATACAAGGCATTCAGCTGCTTACGAAATTAGAAATGTTGGAGTAGGTTCATCATGTTTGCCTAACTCTAACCAGGTTCTCCAAGAAGATTCAGAAGACATTCCCTTCAGGCATTTAAAAATACGTGAGTATTTCAGGTCTGGGAAGAGTGCTGCAATGTCCATTCTCTATAAGCCAAGGATGCTAGTGGGAGATGTAGTAGGGTTTCATTAATTCAGTTAGGATGCATGGGTCCCAGGATGGCAGAGCCTAAGTACCAGCTCAAAAGTATTAGAGATAAGGTGAATGCGGTTATGATAATATGGATTAGAGCTAGTATGATAATAGTTAGACCAGCTGTAGTGTTTGGTGATAATTAACAGGATTAAAATAGATGGGTAGCCTAATTAGATTCTACTTAATATGAATAAGAAAAACTGCATGCTTGATGAACTAAGGCCTGACAATAGTCGTGATCTCTTTTAAAGTCCTAATGTGTGTAAGTTTACAGGTTCAAAATTTTTTCAATGAAGGGGAGATCAGATACTCTTGAGAGGAAGAAATCTACAGTAACATCTTAATTAGACTTTTAAAATCTTTTATCTTTTACAAAGGGACCTGAGCCATTTACCAGGGTGACTGAACACTTGCGGAAAAGGGAAATACCTAGACCTTTCATAATTATTAGATGTTAGCTCTGGGCTAACTAAAGGTTCTGGGGCCCCAGAATGCAACCTAGTTCTTATGTCAGAATATGGGATTTATGGAATTCAGATGATAGAGATTTGATCCAAGTCTGTCTTATAGTTAGCCCATTGGGACCGTAAATGCATCCCTCTTTTATTTCTTTAATTCATGAATTTATTGTTGGACTATATATCATTAGCAATAGAAGAACTCCATAATGGCTTCTGATATATCAGAAAGGACCAAGTGGAAACTGCTGGAATTTGTCTTACTACCAAAAGACTAAATGAAAAGCAGTACCATGTCCCTGGAGAACTGCAGCTTTAAATGTCATCATAAACCACTAGAAAAAGGCAGGGATATTGAGTCTTATCACTTCTTAACATAACTCTCTAGTATGAAATGGTCTTAGAGAATGTTGGTGGATTATCATGATAATAAGTTTAACAGGTGGTAACTTCAGTTAAATCAAGTGTTTCAGATGCAGTGTCTTTACTGAGGCAATGAACATAACCTTAACTCCTGTTCTTCCAAATCTGTTTTTTGATTTCAATACATAGTTAACCCTTGAACAATACCCTCTGTGTTTTCAAAGATCTGCATATGAATTTGTGGTTGGTCTTCCATACCCATGGTTCTTCCTCTGAGATTCAACTAACTGCAGATCTTGCAGAACTGTGGTACTTATTTATTGAAAAAAAAAAAAAAATCCATGTATGCCTGGACTTGTGCAGTTGAAACCTGTGCTATTCAAGGGTCAACTGTATCTAGACACAATAGCATTTTTCTTACACTTGGCATGGATAACAGTATACTTTTGCCATTTTGCCTCAGAGTTATGTGTACTCTCTGGTCTTGAACCATAATTCAATCTAGGGAGAGCTTGAATGTCTCATCCCAAAGGACATCAGCCTAGGTCATGAAATTAGTGAGTTTATGCTGATATAATTTGGAGAACATGAAGTAGCAGACATTCTAGATACATCCAAACTCGAAAGTGGGAACAAAATCCCTGAAAATATAAGACCTGAGTTGCTCAGTGAATTGTGTAGAGGGTACAGGGCTTTGGAAAATTTCAGGGTATTTGCTGAAGTTTGAGCCTTCTACCATTAAAAAAGAGATATAGAACTTAGTGGGTCTCTTTTCATTTTGAAGGCATATATACTAGATTTGGCTGTGTTGCTTAAAGGCCACTTACTATGTGTAGCAGATGCTGTCAGGGCCACATCCATATCTCCTCACCTTTACTCTCTCGTTACTTCAAGGAAACTTAAAAATTGCCAGCACCTGCATTCTTTTCCCTGACGGAATTCTCTCGCTACCAGAGCATACTTTCTTGCCATTTACTTAAAGTGTCTTAACAGACTGCGATATTACATAAAAACTGTATTAAGTCTCATTAGGAGAAGCATAGCAAATACACCTGGGGTTTGAGATTAAAGTCATGCTCTCTTAGTCAGGTAACTAGTTCTTTTGATTGAGAAACATCTCTCAGCTTGTTTTAAGATCCTTATAGAGAATAAATGTTTAACTATAGGCATACCAGATAACTATTCAACCTGAGCTGCCCAGGATGTGTGTTATGATTCACCAAGCCATGTATCTGGGTGCGTTAAACTGGAATACATTTTCAGATGGAGGTGCTGTATTGTATATGGGACCTAACTCAGGTTTTTCTAAGCTCATAGTAAAGGGAAGTCTCTACAACCGATTGATTGAGTAGGAAAGAAAGATGGAAGTTTAATTACCAGTGGCTCTGCATAATAAATTAGTACTACCCTGATGAGAAAGGTTTCTTTTACAAACATACTCAGGGATAGCCTGTCCTCCACTCATGAATGTCATCTGATCAAGGTTGACTTGACTACTGTCATTACTGAATGCCCAGTTTGCTACCTGTGGCTTCCAGTATGGTACCATATTCAAAGGAGATTAGCCAGACATCAGACTATGCTAAGACTGTATCATTATGGAGCAAGAGTAATTTTGAATTTGAACTTGCTTTTGTTGTCTGCTATGCGTTAGCCCCACCGTCTTTAGAGTCACTAAAAGTTTTATTTTCTACTGTGTTGTTATATGTTACATAATTTCTGAATATGAACTCAATTTACATCGAAGGAGTAAGGCAATGGGTATACAGCACATGAGATTCATTCAGTGTCCCAGAAGTTGCAGTATAGTTTGTGAAACATAATTTTTAGCTTTCTAGCCTCTGGAGTTCAGGAAAACATATAAAAGAATATAAGAATGGGTGCTAATATCAATCATTTTCTGCAGTTTATGCAAATCCCCCAGGATGGTGGAAGGCCCATTGAAGATTATGTTGTAATTTTAGATCAGAGACTACTTTGTGAAGTTGGGGTGCTGTCCTATGGGGTACTTTGAACTAGTATGTATTCTTTGAACTAGTGAGCAAAATGTGATTCTGTGTGTGTCATATCAAGAATGTGTAAGTTTGGAAACCAAGGAGGAGGAAAAGGGAATGGTACCTCTCACAGCTCTATCTAATGACCCACTCACAAACTTTGAATTCCTGTATTACTCAGCATTCACTGTGAAACAAAAATCACTCCAGCTATTTTAGGCAGGAAGGACTTTAATATAGGCCATCAGGTGCTTATGGAATCATGCAAGAGTGAAAGAGTGACAATCAGGAGTCATTTCAGGAGTAATTGAGTTCAAGAAAAATCTCCTATTGCCACAATTCTAGAATTGGGTAGCAGAGATGAAGAAATGACTGGAATGGTGAATGCCTGTCAAACACATCTAGAACATTTCTTATTTGAGGATCTCTGAGATCTGCTGCTTGAAAGGCTTAGTTCCCAAAGAAAGATGGCTTCCATCAAGGGAACAGCAGTTATTTCATTGAACTCAGGCTGAGCCAACCAACCCAGTCATTTCAGACCTCTTGTGCCATTTGATGAATATTAATAGATGAGAAGTGTTGCTTAGGTTTGGCATGGGAGATTGTTCCTGTCAGTAAAGTTACTGTGGCATGACTGCAGCAAGAAGGAGTATGGAACACAGCGGCTTTGGAGCCTAGGCTTTAGGGTGCCTTCTTGTACTGCTCCAGTGATAAAACAATGAAAGACTACATCAATGTCTCAAATCTCTCAGGTCTGAAGGTTTGAATGAAGATTTAGGTCATCACATTGGGTAATGAAACCAGGTCAGCAGAATGAAATTGAATCTGGAAGGAGACAGGGAGGAGGGAAGTCAGAAGTACCAACGATAGCATCATGTCCGTTTGCAGATGACTGTTATATCTGCCCGTATGTTCTTACCTGCTGTGGTGTCTCATGTACATTTATATAGCTTCGGAAATCTCTTTTCCTCTTCCTTACACCTAGCATTTCTCTCTATCTTACATTGTTTATGTTAGTGATTATTTATAGTTTAGTCTATAGATTACACATTATTGAAAAGTGACAGTATTTGAAAATCTTGGACTTGAAGCTGGATGCATTAACTGAAAAGTTTTTGGGTTGTCTGCCATTGGAGGACAGAAAACATGCTTTTAGATATCAGATAAGGGTTGATGTATTATGTTAGGTCAGAGCTCTTTGTGGAAGAAGAAAAAGTATGAGAAAGAAAAACACATGTTGATGTGGACAAAGACTGATTTTTCAGGGAGCATTTGTGGTCCGTTTTGGCCACTCAGTATCAGAACCTCCTTCTCACATTTTGGATTCTTCCTCTTCTTACAAGCCTTGTTGTGGGTACTGCTTACCTTTTGCTGGAACAGCTGAAATGCCAATTATTTGCTTTTCTTCTCTCACCCCTTTTTGGCTCTCTTGCAGCTGGAGAGCAAACACATAATCTAGACTTCAGGGACAAATGTCTTAGAGCGACAGGAGAAGCACACCCTTGAGATCATTCCCTGCTAGGGCGGTGGCTGCAGAAAGAGTGTGTTACTGAGACAGCGGTGGCGCTGCACCAGTGAGACCACCCCGTGTTCCCACCTGTGTTCTTGGGTGCTTAGCAGTGCCAGTGGTAGTGTCCTCTCAGTCTGTGGTGTGATGTTTGAAAGTCTTTTTCTCTATGTTGCCCCATATCTAGCTCTTCACCCTTTCTGGGGGTTCTTTGAAGTACCCACTACCATTATTTTTTTTTCCCTTATTCTTTTCTTTTCATTTTTCATCACCTGTGGTTGGTTTCTGTTCCTTGCCAATAGGAAAATCAGACTATTCAATGATAGAATAGAAGGAGCCTGGACTTGAGGCAAGGGTTGGGTTGGAAACAGGGGCTGCCACCTAGTGACCAGTGACCTGGGCATATTATTATTTTATTTACCAGAGCCACAGTTTCCTTATCTGTAAAATGAGAATAAACATCTCCACTTTGATTATTGGGCACAAAGATCGTATGAGCTAAAACTTTTGACGGTTCCTAGACCTGGGCCTGTCACATCTTGTTTTTATTGCTGTTTTTGTTATTAAAGTAGCAGTACAATGGGAAAATGCAGTGTTTGAACATAGAGTAATTGTGCTCTTATTAGAATATCTGACTGTGTTTAATATTACTTTCATTAAGATGTCCTAGAAAAGAATATGTTTTCTTGCTAGCTCCTGAGAGTACATAAAGTAATGGAGTTTTAGTTTACCAATTTTGAATGCAAGTGTTCTTTATTTTCCATTCAGGTACTTCTATAGCACATAGTTCAAATGTCTGAAGGTTATCTTGGGAAATAGAGTAGCAAGATGTACTTATATATCTGATTGCTGCTAGAAGTTTAATAAAATCAGTGAATATACTAATAAGTATGCTATTTGTGGTGAAAGGCAGTTTGCTTTTCAATGAAATTATTTCATTCCTTGCAAAGGAATACTACATATTTTTTTGTTGTTCAGTTGCTCAGTCATGTCCAACTCTTTGCTGTCCCATGGACTGCAGCACGCCAGGCTTCCCTGTCCTTCACTCTCTCCCAGAGTTTGCTCAGACTCAATCCATTGAGTTGGTGATGCCATCCAACCATCTGTCACCCACTATTCCTCCTGCCCTCAGTCTTTCCCAGCATCAGGGTCTTTTCCAATGAATTGACTGTTCGCGTTAGTTGGCCAAAGTATTGGGGCTTTAGCACCAGTCCTTACAATGAATATTCAGGGTTGACTTTGTTTAGGATTGTCTGGTTTGATCTTCTTGCTATCCAAGGTACTCTCAAGAGTCTTTTCCAGCACCACAGTTTAAAAGCATTAATTCTTTGGCGCTTAGGCTTTTTTATGGTCCAACTCTCACAGCTGTACATGACTACTGAAAAAACCATAGCTGTGACCATCCAGACCTTTGTCAGCAAAGTGATGTCTCTGCTTTTTAATTATGCTGTCTAGGTTTGTCATAGCTTTTCTTCCAAGGTGTAAGCATCTTCTAATTTCATGGGTTTGGTCACCATCCACAGTGATTTTGGAGCCCAAGAAAATAAATTCTGTCATCAGAGACAGACTGCATATAGAAAATATAAATAATAATTAAATAAACACCTATATACTTATTTCTCAACTGAAGCCACTTGTGTAATTCAGCCCATATCCCTTTCTCTGTCTTCTTTCTAGCAGTATATGTAAAAAGTGCTTGGAATTATATATAACAAACTGTTAGCAAAAGTAGAAATCATGGGGTGTTTTTGTTGTTTAGTGGATAAGTCATGACTATTTTATAGTCCCATGAACTGTACCCAGCCAGGCTCCTCTGTCCATGGGATTTCCCAGACAAGAATACTGGACTGGGTTGCCATTTCCTTCTCCAGAGGATCTTCCTGACCCAGGGATTGAATCCGAATCTCCTGTATTGGCAGGCAGATTCTTTACCACTGAGCCACCAGAGAAGTCTAGGGTGTTTTTACTTTCTTCACTTCTTTGTAGTCTGATTTTTTTAGGAGCAGTTTTTTTTTTTCATTTAGGAAAATGATACATTAAAAAAGAAAAACAACTAATGTAACAATATAAAATGCATTGGAGCAAAAAAAATTAATGAGTATTTTGGAAAACATAGGTACAACAGATTTGGTAAACAAAAACATGAAATTTCAGAAGCATACTATCAACAATTATTCAGACAATGATTGGTTTTTCCTGGTTTAATTGTTCACTGTGATTTGTAGTGATTATAAGGGTGGATCCTGAAACCATTGGGTATAGTTTCAGACCCAGGTCCAATATTTATTAGCTGTTTAACCTTGAGAAAGCCATGTAAATCCCTTTGCCTCAGTTTCCTCACCTATAAAATATGGATAGTTACAGAATCTTTCTCATAAGAAGGCTGTGAGGATTAAATGAATAATTCCATCAGATAGAGGATAGAGATACATAAGTAGTATATGTGTGTGTGTGTGTGTTCACGCTCATGTATATAAGTTCTCTCCAAGCATAGCAATTGGTACATTAGTGATAGACCTTCCTTTCCCAGCCACAAATAGTAGCCAGGAACCAACAATCAAGCATTTCCTCTGTGAATATAGAAGCTGAATGTGGTGGACTTTTTTAATTATATATTATAGACATAAAACATATGTATATATACATATACACACATACATATATAGAAATCAGTTCAGTTCAGTTTAGTCGCTCAGTCGTGTCCGACTCTTTGTGACCCCATGAACCGCAGCATGCCAGGCCTCCCTGTCCATCACCAATTCCTGGAGTTCACCCAAACCCATGTCCATTGAGTCAGTGATGCCATCCAACCATCTCATCCTCTGTCATCCCCTTCTCCTCCTGCCCTCAATCTTTCCCAGTATCAGGGTCTTTTCAAATGAGTCAGCTCTTCACATCAGGTGGCCAAAATATTGGAGTTTCAACTTCAACATCAGTCCTTCCAATGAACACCCAGGACTGATCTCCTTTAAGATGGACTGGTTGGATCTCCTTGCAGTCCAAGGGACTCTCAAGAGTCTTCTCCAGCACCACAGTTCAAAAGCATCAATTCTTCGGCCCTCAGCTTTCTTTATAGTCCAACTCTCACATCTGTACATGACTACTGGAAAAATCATAACCTTAACTAGACATTACTTTAAAGTAATGTCTCTGCTTTTTAATATGCTGTCAGGGTTGGTCATAACTTTCCTTCCAAGGAGTAAGCGTCTTTGAATTTCATGCTTGCAATCACCATCTGCAGTGATTTTGGAGCCCAGAAAAATAAAGTCAGCCAATGTTTCCACTGTTTCCCTGTCTATTTGCCATGGAGTGATAGGACCAGATACCATGATCCAGATGCCATGATATATAGAAATATTTGTATTTAAATATTTTAATTTAATTCCTTACTGTTGAATACACTAACAGTCAAGATTATTAATTTGCCTCTGGGCATAGCTTTTCTGCTGCTGCTGCTCAGTCGCTTCAGTCGTGTCCGACTCTGTGCGACCCCATAGACGGCAGCCCTCCAGGCTTCCATGTCCCTGGGATTCTCCAGGCAAGAACACTGGAATGGGTTGCCATTTCCTTCTCCAATGCATGAAAGTGGAAAGTGAAAGTGAAGTCGCTCAGTCGTGTCGGACTTAGCGACCCATGGACTGCAGCCTACCAGGCCACTCCGTCCATGGGATTTTCCAGGCAAAAGTACTGGAGTGGGGTGCTATTGCCTTCTCCGGGGCATAGCTTTAGGTACATCTTAAAAGGGTTACTATAGTGGTGTTATCATTGTTATTTCCTAAATAATCTGAGTGTTTTCAATTAGGAGGTCCTGCTGCTGCTGCTGCTGCTCAGTCGCTTCAGTCGTGTCCGACTCTGTGCAGCCCCATAGATGGCAGCCCACCAGGCTCCCCCGTCCCTGGGATTCTCCAGGCAAGAACACTGGAGTGGGTTGCCATTTCCTTCTCCAATGCATGAAAGTGAAAAGGGAAAGTGAAGTTGCTGAGTCTTGTCCGACTCCTAGCGACCCCATGGACTGCAGCCCACCAGGCCCCTTCGTCCATGGGATTTTCCAGGCAAGAGTACTGGAGTGGGGTGCCATTGCCTTCTCCTAGGAGGTCCTAAGAAGTGTTAAAGTTGTTGAAGTGTTTTGTTTTATTTTGTTTTGCTCATGCTTAAAGATTTATTATACTGTGGACATATAATAGAGTATGCTGCCTATGTAGTTTCTACTATTTGGTGTTCAGACAGTATTTCTACCTAATATATGGGAAAGTAATATTAATAGTCTATTAAAATGTTTGCTTTGTATGGGGGTAATCATATGTATTATTTTATCTGTCAGATTTATACTCTGGTGTTTCTTGCATTTTCATTATGTCCTTCACTTAAAATTTTTTTCTATTGTAGGGCAATATTATTCCATGCATAAAAATTAACGATTGTTGCAGTTTCATTACATATTGTACCTTGACTCATTGGAAAAGACCCTGATAATGGGAAAGATTGAGAGCAGCAGAAGGAGGTGACAGAGTATTAGATGGTTGGATGGCATCATCAGCTCAGTGGACATGAATTTGAGCAAACTCCTGGAGACAGTGAAGGACAGGGAAGCCTGGCGTGCTGTAGTCCATGGGTTGCAAAGAGTTGGACACAACTGAGCAACTGAACGACAACAACCAGTATAATAATACCCTCTTTATTCACTTAATGCCTTGCCTTGATTTTTGCTTTTACTTGTACTAATATGGGAACTTACCACTTTCTTTTGGTTTGTGTCAGCCTATTATATCTTTGTCCATCCTTTTAATTTTTAACTTTTTGTGTCACTTTGTAAGTGCTTAGGCAATTTTTCAATGCAGTTTAAGAATTTTTATTTATAATAGTGGTTAACTCATTTATAATTATAATAATTATTGGGCTAGTCAATGTCACTCTTGGGCTTCCCTGGAGGCTCAGTGGTAAAGAAACCTCCTACCAGTGCCAGGAGACACAGTTTCGATCCCTGGGTTGGGAAGATCCCCTGGAGAAGGAAATGGCAACCCACTCCAGTATTTTTGCCTGGAAAATCCCATGGACACAGGAGCCTGGTGGTCTACAGTCCATGGAGTTGCAAAGAGTTGTGCATGACTTAGCAACTAAATAACAATAGCAACAATGTCACTCTTACTGCTTTCAGAGTTTCCTTTTTAGTAATGTATTTTTGCTGCTTCCTATCTTTTGAACTACCAACATTGTATTCTTTGTGTTTGTTTTTGTCAGTGCTTTGGGTGTTACATGTCCTGATTTCAGTTCTTTATAAATGGTGACCATGCTTTTTCGAAAGCAATTATTTCTAAATATTTTTTTGTAATTTTCAAAACTGACCAAAATAATTGCTTAAACAGTAATTGGCAGGATTCTTTGGTTGCTGTTGCTAATGTGTTAAGGTGCAGGATAAAAGAAACTTTCCCCAACTTGATTTTCTCCATATTATAGGAGCAAGTATGGAAAATAACACCCATTGCTGCAGCTGAAAATACTATAGTAGCAGGTAATATCTTGAGTTTCTGTGCAAACATGATAAACCATTTAGCATATGAGAATATATCTTTATAAAGACCATAATGTATCTGCTCCTAAGAATAAGCCATCCTAGGTTTCTTTGTTTGCTATGATTGAATAAAAATGAAGAAGAGCTAGAAAAGATTCAGGGAAGAAAAATAAAGACATTAGAAGCAGTTGAGATGTTTCTATATAAAGAAAAATTTCAACATAATAAATTTTAGGTTCACTGATAGGATGAGAACTCTGAACCAAAGGAATCTGCCTCAATGTAAATTTGTAATTGTTTTTAACATAATGAATTTCTTTTCCAAATGTTGTTAATTTATCAAAAAAATCATGATACACATATATTTTTGATCTCTATATGAATGAGATATGGTGATTATTTTTCCTTTTACTAAAGATATGAAGATGAGCTGAGATTATTTCTATTGTTTTTGCTTTGAACTAGACCTTGGTTAAATACTCAACTTGGAGATAGTCTTTTGAGTTAGAATTGATCAAAATGGTTATCTTCACCAAATCCTTCACCTTTCTTTGAGCTGAATTCATGTCATACAATTTTGAGATTATATTTTTCTTAGATGGTCAAATCTCACATTTCTGCTTTAGAGGTAGAATAATAAAAAACAAAGATGTAGAACAAAAGAGAAAAAAGTTTAAAGGAACCCACTGAAAAGGTAAGAGAATTGGAGAACTGATTAGTTACCAGGTAGGACAATTGGTCAGTTTGACATGACTTATTTTGGGAATCCTATAGGTGATAGTCATTTTTCTGAGACTTTTCAATAAGCTAGATAAGCAAGATGGCTGACCTGGTTAAGCTGGGCAAGCTGGCTGGTTTAGCAAAGCAAAAAATATCTAATATCATAATGTATGTATATTGCAGGACCATAATTCACAATGATATTTTACATATAGATAATGACCCAGTGAAAGATGTAGGTTCTGCAATTTTTTGGCGTCTTCAACCCTTAGATGAATATTTAATAAGAGTTTGTTAAAAAGGCTGTTTAGAGAGCATTATCCCTATGGCAAGTATTTGGTCAATATAGAGTATCAGTAGCCATGGGTCAGTGTTACTAAGTAGATCGTTTGTGTTGTCAAGCAATGTATTTTAAAAGTGCTTGTTTCCCAGCACCAGTAGTGGAGGATCATCCAATCTGAGAGTGACTCTTCAGATTATTTTTTAAATCAGGAATTACCTTGCCAAGGAATTCTGAATATTATTAAATTTACTTGAAAGCAATTATGTAGAACAGTTGTACATTAGTCACTGTGAATAAAACCATTTATAAAATCTATTCAGCAATATTTTTCATACTTTAGAGTAAAACATGGAACTATTATGACCTCTTTGGAACGTAGCCCAGTAGAAGGAAAGCAGACATACGGAAGAGAGTTTCAGAATCTTAATTCTCCACTCACAAACAATACGTTTTTCCAAGTTAAAAAGTTCTGACTATGTCTGTGTATTTTTTGGCATCCTAGACATTCCCCTGGTAGCCAATGACTCACTTTTGTTCCAGTTCTGTATCAGGAAGGGTGTAGCATTGAGATGGGATGATGGTTCTCAAATATGGAAATTAGTTCATGAGGGAAACAACGATGTGCCAGATAGCTTTGAAGGTCACATTATTTGCGTTATGTTCATTCTCTCTTTCGCATCTTGCCCAGCGGGCAACCTACTTATAAGGGCAAATAGGTTATATGGTGACTTGCTGTGGTGTTCTCAATGAATGTCCAGGGTTGTTCACTCTTAAGTTAATCAAGAAAGCCATTCCAACAGAGCTTGACAATGCAGACATTACGTGTCCTGTGAGATTTTTTAAGAAATAATTGAACAATGATTTATTTTCTTGGGGAAGTAGTAGCTGGTGGGTACCTGTTTCTGGAAAAAGTTGAGAGACAAAGAGTTTTCAGGCAGCCAAATGAACGGAACATGGATTGGAAGTCAATGAAAAGAGGGGGAACCAGAATGACTGTGAGTGTTTTGCTTGTCTCACAGCATGCACACTTATTTCTGTTCCATTGTTTGTGACACAGAATGTGATGTCACCCAGTATTGGTCCTTGGCAGGGAACCTAAGTGTGCCCAACATTAACCATATTGAGAAGGACTTGGCCAAAAGTTTAAAGAGAAACACATGATTCCCAGATTGTTGCAGTATCTAATTAGATACTGAGTAGTGGGAGAATGTTGAAGAATAAGAGCAGGAAAAAAATCTGGCATGTCTTTTGTTGAAATTCAATCCTCTCATTTCCCCCTCTATGTTCTCTGCAGCAGTCTGAAAACTTTTCAATCACTTTTTTTTTTAAAAGGATGCAGTGAATTTTATCACAATTTTGTCAATCAGAACCACATGTGCTTGCTCCATTGATGACAGAGAGTAACAAAATCATATTTGTTAAGACCAAACCTCAGGTAATAAATAACTTGGATACAATGTGAAATCTAATGTTCTTTAAAAGAAACAATGAATGTTTCTGAAAAATTTAATTTAGAGACTAAAATGAACTTTTTGAAGAGAAAGCCATATGAAAATTTTACTTGTGGCTCAAGAACCTTTTTTCCTCTATCAGACCTATTCTATTTTTCTGTCCTGAGGCCATAATAAGAACTCTCCTACAAATTGACCAGCTTTCATGTGATGTAGATTAAGGTCTCTAAGTGTGGGTTATGGTTATGACCATGTTTTAGAGCCAAGGTGGGCAAACTGTGCTCCCCTGGCAAATCTGGCCCAATGCCTGTTTTTGTAAATAAAGATTTATTGGATCATAGCCTCCACTGTTCACTGACACGTCCTCTATGGCTGCTCTTATGGTACAGTGGTGGAATGGATGCATAAAAGACTGAGGGGCCTACAAAGCCTGAAATATTTATTGTCTGACCTTTTACAGAAATAGTTTATTAGCCTCACTTTTAGACAACCAAGAATAGTCAGACAAAATACAATCAAAATAACTGACTCCTGGGGAACAAGGATTAAGAAGGATTGTGGTAATTTAAGAAATATCTCCTTCTGATTCTCAGGCTATGGATTTGTTTTCAGTGGCATAAGGAAGAGTAATCCTGTGTATGTGACAAAGGTCATCAGCAGCCACTTAAAGACCTCCATTCTCTATTATTGAGATTATTTATTCTTGGTTTTGGGCTTTGGCAAGTGGCCAGAACTTGTATACCTGCACCCTTAACCAAAAGTGCCTGGCTGCAGCCTAAATGCATAGTAGCTGCTTTAGGAATGTGGAAATGTCAAGTTCTTCTTTGACATCACTGCTGTGGAATGGTTTGTCCTAGCATTTGTAGCCTAGGATAGTGAAGGGCCAATCGTAGTCTTTAGAAAGTGATCAATGTTACGGTGTCATTTTGTCTGTTTTTATTTTTAGATTTGGAACCCATTTGATTTTAGGAATGCTATCAATTTTAATGTGACTGTGCAAGGAGAACAAAAGAAATGTAATCGTATCTTGAACAAGATCTTTGATCACTTAATTGATGAATTAAAAACTCTCAAAGGCTGTGCACCAGGCGGAATGCTTCAGATTTACTGGTAATTTTAGAAGCACTTTGTTATTAGTTCCTTATTTCCAGCCGTCCTGCAAAGGTATTTCAAAATGTATATTAAAGTCAAAACCAAGCTGCCTCTCTTCTCCATCAGCCACAGAGCTCCAGGGAACTTTTCTAGGAAGGCGATGTCAGGATATTTGGAAAGGTTAATTCATCTCTAGGTGATAGGAACCAGGTTCTGTCCACTTAAAGGGAAAGAATGGAATGGGGGAGGGGGACAAAAATCAGATGGCTAGGAAGAAAATAAAGGCTACATAACTAGAGAAAATAACCACGAAATGTGTAAGGCCTGTGGGCCTTTGCTTAAAAGAAATCAGGCTGAGGGCAGTTAAGAATTTGAATGATAATATAAAAGGTCTCTACTCTGATTAGACATTTTTGAGTGATTAATGCTCTCTGCCATCCACTGCATCATTTTTGGTAAGTAGAGAGATGGTAATAATTTTAACAGGTTGGTTTGATTTTGTGTGTTGCTTATCTAACAAAGTGGAGATGACAGATTGATTTCTCAGCATCCTCTTCCAGCTCTAGCTTGTTTGTATATCTGAATTGTAGAACACCTTTTCAGCTTACTCCTGCACTCAGAAAACAAGCTGAATCTATTGTGTCCAGCAAAACCCCTGAATACTTGGGGCTCTTGGGTACCTTTGTGCTTTGTAGCATGAAGAGTAAAGACAAAACAAACTGATGGACCATCATGCATCTTGGAGGCAGGGCACTGGAAACAGAAATCTTCATTATTCCGATGGCCAACATGTTGAAATATTTTTTACTTGGGGACTAAAGTTCATACTGGGACATTGTCACCCGATTTCAGGAAGGCAATGCAGAAAGCTCTGAAAGCTCTGATCCAGAGGCTTGCTACATTCTGTACTGATGCTTTATGCTGTTGCTGCTGCTGCTAAGTCACTTAAGTAGTGTCCGACTCTATGTTGACTCCATAGATAGCAGCTCACCAGGCTCCCCTGTCCCTGGGATTCTCCAGGCAAGAACACTGGAGTGGGTTGCCATTTCCTTCTCCAATGCATGAAAGTGAAAAGTGAAAGTGAAGTCACTCAGTCGTGTCTGACTCTTAGTGACCCCATGGACCACAGCCTACCAGGCTCCTCCATCCATGGGATTTTCCAGGCAAGAGTACTGGAGTGGGGTGCCATTGCCTTCTCTGGATGCTTTATGAGTCCATCTTCAAAAATCTCTGGTTTGTGACATAGTATATGAATGGTCACATTTACCAATGGCAGAGGCACAGTGCTTATTAAAACATTTTCTTGTAGAAGTTTGTGAAGTAGCCTATTTTGATATTGGAAAAGAGGGAAGAATTAGGTAAATATGGCATGCCTAGACCTGGGTTGGGGTTAGCCTCACCTGGAAATTGTTTTAAAAGTTAACTTATTTATTCGGCTGCTCTGGGTCTTAGTTGCATCATGCAGGATCTTTGATCTTCATTGCAGCATGTGGCATCTTTTAGTTGCAGCAAGCAGAATCTTCAGCTGTGCCATGAGAACTCTTAGTTGCAGCATGTGGGGTCTAGTTCCCTGACCAGGGATTGAACCCGGGCCCCCTACATTGGGAGCACTGGAGTCCTAGCCACTGGACCACCAGGGAAGTCCCCTCACCTGGAAATTTGAGTTTAGTTTTGGGACCACATTTTAATAGATATATTACACACTAGAATATGTCCAGGATGGTGAGGGTACCTAAAATTTGGTATTCATTCATTCATTGAAGTTTTTGTGCTTATCATATAGTAAGTGCTGAACCAGCCACTGGAAGTACAACAGTAAAAGACAAATATGGAACCTACCCTCGTGGAGTTTACTGTCTAAAGGGGAAAATGAAACACACACACACACACCCACATACACACACCCACATACACACACCAGCTGGCTAACTAATTAACAACTCATGAAGGTGCTGTGATAAAGAGGGTGAGTTGAGTTAGTCCTAATTCAGAAAGATTGTCAGGACTCTAAAGTGCAGGCTCAGTAGTTGTGGCCCCCGGGCTTAGTTGCCCTGTGGCATGTGGAATCTTCCCAGATCAGGGATTGAACTTGTCTCCTGCATTGACAGGTGGCTTCTTTAGCACTGAGCCACTAGGGAAGCCCCACAATCATCTTTAAATCAGTGGTTTTTCACTATTTGTGGAGCCACCGAGTACTTTAAAATCTAATGATAGCTAAGGACCCTTTTTACAAAAAATGGATCATACATCTAATATTGAACACGACTTTTTAAAAAATTAACTTATTTCAATTGGAGGCTAATTACTTTACAATATTGTGGTGGTTTTTGCCATACATCAACATGAATCAGGTGTGCATGTGTCCCCCCATCCCGAACCTCCCTCCCACTTCCCACCCCACCCCACCCCTCTGGATTGTCCCAGCGCACTGACTTTGAGCATCCTGCCTGATGCATCGAACTTGCACTGGTCATCTATTTCACATATGGTAAAATACACGTTTCAATGCTGTTCTCTCAAATCTTCCAACACTCGCCTTCTCCCACATAGTCCAAAAGTCTGTTCTTTACATCTGTATTTCTTTTGCTGTCTTGCATATAGGGTCATTGTTACCATCTTTCTAAATCCCATATGTATATATGCCTTAATATACTGTATTAGTGTTTCTCTTTCTGACTTCACTCTGTATAATAGGCTCCTGTTTCATCTGCCTCATTAGAACTGATTCAAATGTGTGTTTTTTTTTTTTTTAATAGCTGAGTAATATTCCATTGTGTATATGTGCCACAACTTTCTTATCGATTCGTCTGCCGATGGACATCTAGGTTACCTCCATGACCTATCTATTGTAAACAGTAAACAGTATTGTAAATAGTCCTGCAATGAACAGTGGTGTACACGTGTCTCCTTCAATTCTGGTTTCCTCAGTATATATGCCCAGCAGTGGGATTGCTGGGTCATATGGCAGTTCTATTTCCAGTTTTTTAAGGAATCTCCACACTGTTCTCATAGTGGCTGTACTAGTTTGCATTCCCACCAACAGTGTAAGAGGGTTCCCTTTTCTCCACACCCTCTCCAGTATTTATCATTTGTAGACTTTTTGGTGGCAGCCATACTGACTGGTGTGAGATGGTACCTCATAGTGGTTTTGATTTGCATTTCTCTGATAATGAGTGATGTTGAGCATCTTTTCATGTATTTGTTAGCCATCTGTATGTCTTCTTTGTAGAAATGTCTGTTTAGTTCTTTGGCCCACTTTTTGATTGGGTCATTTATTTTTCTGGTATTGAGCTGCATGAGCTCCTTGTGTATTTTGGAGATTAATTCTTTGTCAGTTCTTTAATTTGCTATTATTTTCTCCCATTCTGAAGGCTGCCTTTTCACCTTGCTTATAGTTTCCTTCATTGTTTAAAAGCTTTTAAGTTTAATTAGGTCCCATTTGTTTATTTTTGTTTTTATTTCCATTACTCTGGAAGGTGGGTCATAGAGGATCTTGCTGTCATTTATGTCAGAGAGTGTTCTGCCTATGTTTTCCTCTAAGAGTTTTATAGTTTCTGGTCTTATGTTTATTTAGACCTTTAATCTTTGCATTTTGAGTTTATTTTTGTGTATGAAGTCAAGTCAAGTTGCTCAGTCATGTCCAACTCTTTGCGACCCCATGGACTGTAGCCTAACCAGGTTCCTCCGTCCGTGGGATTTTCCAGGCAAGAATACTGGAGTGGGTTGCCATTTCCTTCTCTATTTTTGTGTATAGTGAACACAATTTTAACAGTCCCATGGACCACCCAAAGCTGACCCATTGACTGTTCATGGGCTCCCGCTTAAGAGCCCTTTTTTAAAATAGGTGAGGGGATTGCCTGTGGGAAAGGAATTGGCCTAGTATTATCAATTTTCATTAGACAGTCTGGATTCAAGTCTTCTCAATTAGCTGAGTTTTAGATTTCCAATTGGTGAGATGAAGATTTATAATGCCTGTTTTATCAATTTATATAGCTGTTTTAAGTTGACTGAGATGGTGCTTTCTTAATTAATATCACTATCTAATCCTTTAAGCAAATAAAGCCACAGGGACATAAATATGGCTTGGTTGAAGAACTTTTGATAATTATCATTTTCCTTAGCAAAATGGATTACTTGGTGAGGTAGTGGTTCATAAAACTGTTCAAGCAGGATCTGAATGACATCTTGCCCATAATTGTATGGGGAGTGTTGGACTAGATGATCTCTAAAACCTTGCCCCATCTATGGTCTTTACCGGAGCATAGCTACATCCAAATTTGTAAGGTTAGATGGGGAAGTAATATGTGCTCATGCTCAGTCACTAAGTCATGTCTGACTCTTTGCAACCCAATGGACTATATCCCACCAGGCTTCTCTGTCCATGGGATTTCCCAGGCCAGAATACTGGAGTGGGTTGCCATTTCCTTCTCCAGGGTCATCTTCCTGACCCAGACATTGAACCCCATGTCTTCTGCACTGGCAGGTGGATTCTTTACTACTAAGCCACCTGGGAAGCCCAGTGTGTGGTGAAGTGAAGTGAAGTGGCTCAGTCGTGTCCGACTCTTTGCCACTCCATGGACTGCAGCCTACCAGGCTCCTCCATCCATGGAATTTTCCAGGCAAGAATACTAGAGTGGGTTGCCATTTCCTTCTCCAGGAGATCTTCCCAACCCAGGGATTGAACCCAGGTCTCCCGCATTGCAGGCAGACGCTTTACTGTCTAAGCCACCAGGGAAGCCCAATGTGTGGTAGATAGTGCTAAATAAAGCAGGTAATAATTAAATTATCGGGACAGACAATGAGCAGGGTGGTTGGCCTAATCGTATCCTGAGACATCTTTCCTATAGTCACCTTCATCCAAGGGTGGCCAAATGACAGACATTCTAATGAACAAACCAAGTTTCTAGGAAAGCCACCTCCTAGAAACCTCACGGCAGACCTAAATAGTAATCATGTTTGAAAATTTTTCCATTTATTTTCACTTTCTTCTGTCCTTAAATTTGGAAGTGATGTCAAGGAATGAGGCAGTTGTCCTGTGACCATGAAAAACAGCCATGAGGCAAAGGTTGAGAGAATTGTTGAAATGTTTTCATTTCTCTTGGCTATATACCTAAGAGTGGAATTGCTGGTCATTTGGTGATTGTTAAAAGCTTCTGAAGAACCGCAAAATTGTTTTCCACAGAGGCTGTACCATTTTACATCTGTCCTAGCAACATATGAGGGTCCCAATTTTTTCACATTCTCTCCAGCACATACTGTCTTTTTGATTGTAGCTGTCTTAGTGGATGTGAAATGGTTTCTAACTGTTGTTTTGATTTGCATTTCCTTAATAATTAATGATAGTGAGCATTATTCTATGTGCTTATTGGTCATTTGTATATCTTCATTAGAGAAATGTCTACTCAGATCCTTTGCCCATGTTAAAATTAGGTTATTTGTCTTTTCTGAGTTTTAAGAGTTCTTTATATGTTCTGGATACAAGTCTTTATCAGATATTTAATTTGAAAATATTTTCTTCCATTATGTAAGTTATCTTTTAACTTTCTTGATGGTATTGTTTATAGCTCAAGTTTTAAATTTATTTTGATGTTGTGTAGTTTGTCTTTTTGTTTCTTTTGTCACTTATGCTTCTGAAGTTGTATCTAAGAAAACCTGGCCTAATCTGGGATCATGAACATTGACTCCTATGTTTACTTTTAAGAGTTTACATTTAGGTCTGTGATCCATTTTCAGTTCATTTTTTTGCATGTGGTGTAAGGTAGAGAGCCAACTTCATTCTTTTTTATGTGGCTATCCAGTTGTCCCAGCACCATTTTTTTGTAGACTATTGTTTCCCTGTAAAATTGTCTTGGCATTCTTGTCAGAAATCACTGACCATAAATGTCAGGGTTTATTTTTGGACTCTTAATTCTATTCCATTGAGCTCCATGTCTGTCTTTATGTCAATACTATACTGTCTTTATTCCTGGGGAAGGAAATGGCAGTCCACTCGTGTACTCTTGCTGGGATAATCACATGGACAGAGGACTGTGGTGGGCCACAGTCCATGGGGTCACAAGACTCGGACATGACTGAGCAACTGAGCATGCATGCACATACACAGTCTTTATTACTAAAACACTGTAGTAAGTTTTGGAATCAGGAAGTGGGAATCCCTAACTTTGTTATTTTTCAAGATTATCTTTGCCTATTCCCTTGCTTTTCCATAGAAATTTTAGGATCCATTTGTCAGTTTCTACAAAAAGTTAACTGGGATTTTGATAGGGATTATGTTTAATCTATATAATGGTGAGTATTGCCATGTAGATCTTTCTGATCTATGAACATGGAATATCTTTCCTTTTATTTAGATTTTCTTTAATTTCTTTAAGCCTTGCTTTGTAGTGTTCCATCTACAAACTTTGTATTCTGTTAAATTTATTTCTAAAATTTTTATCTTTTTGATGCTATTATAAATAGAACTATTAGTTTCATTTTACAATATTCAAGTATATGGAAATACAATTACTTTTCTTATATTGATCTTGTATCCTGCAATCTTGCTGAACCTTTTATTAGTGCTAATTAATTTTTTGTTTTTAGTTGTCACCTTGGCTTCCCTGATAGCTCAGTTGGTAAAGAATCTGCCTGCAATGCAGGAGTTCAGTTCAGTTCAGTTCAGTCGCTCAGTCGTGTCCGATTCTTTGCGACGCCATGAATTGCAACTCCCCAGCCCTCCCTGTCCATCACCAACTCCTGGAGTTCACTCAAACTCATGTCCATCGAGTCGGTGATGCCATCCAGCCATTTCATCCTCTGTCATCCCCTTCTCCTCCTGCCCCCAATCCCTCCCAGCATCAGAGTCTTTTCCAGTGAGTCAACTCTTTGCATGAGGTGGCCAAAGTATTGGAGTCCCCGATTCAATTTCCTGGGTCAGGAAGATCCACTGCAGAAGGGATAGGGTACCCACTCCAAAATTCTTGGGCTTCCCTTGTGGCTCAGCCGGTAAAGAATCTGTCTGCAATGCGGGAGACCTGGGTTCGATCCCTGGGTTGGGAAGATCCCCTGGAGAAGGGGAAGTCACCCACTCCAGTATTCTGGCCTGGAGAATTCCATGGACTGTATAGTCTATGAGGTCGCAAAGAGTCAAACACGACTGAGTGACTGCAGTTTCACTTTGGATTTTGTTATATATAATATCTTTCTATATATAGGATTATTATTTTCTGTTCATTGTTTTCTTCTTTTTGCTAAGTTTGGGTTAACACTTTTTCTATTTTTTTTAAGTGGAAAGTTAGGTTATTGATTAGAAATCTTTCTAGTTTTATAATATAGGTGTTTACAGCTATAAATTTCCTCTGAGTTTTGCTTTAGATGTATCCCACAAATTTTGTTATGTTGTGTTCGTTTTCATTCACCTCAAAGTAGTTTCTAATTTGCCTTGTGATTTCTTATTTGAGCCTTTGGTTACTTAGGTATATGCTGTTTTAATTTTCACATACTTGTGAATTTCTTAAATTTCTTTGTGTTATTGATTACTAATTTAATTCTGTTGTGATCAGATAAGGTGTTTTGTTTTATTGTAGTCCTTTAAAACTTACTGTGATTTGTTTTATGGTCTGGCATATGGTCTGTTTTAAAGAATGTTCCATGTGTATTTGAGAAGAATGTACATTCTGCTGTCGTTGGGTAGAATGCTCTACCGATAATTGTTACATGTAATTGATTTATACTATCATTTAAATTTATATTTCTTTATTGATCTTCTATCAGTAATTGAAAGTAGGATACTGAGGACTCCCAGTATTGTTGTTCAATTGTCTGTTTATCCTTCAGTTCTGTAAAATTTTTTGCTTCATCTGTTTTGGGGCTCTGTTGTTAGGTGAATATCTTTTTATAATTGTTATATATTCATGACAGAGTGATCTTTTTAATAATTATGAAATACCCCTCTTTATTACCAATAACATAGTTTTTGTTTAAAGTCAATGTTATCTGACATTAATATAGCTATTTCAGGTTTCTTATTGTTGTTACTTACGTGATATATCTTTTCCAATCATTTTACATTGAACTTGATTGTAGTTTTGAAACTAGAGTGTATCTCTAGCAGACAGCAGCATATATTGGTTTTTTTTTTTTTTTTTAATCCAATATGACAGCCTTTGCCTCTTGGACAGATTGTTTAATCCATTCACATTTAGTGGTATTATTTTTGATATGATTAAAATTACATCTGCCACTTTGCCTTTTGTTTTCTGTTTGTCTTGTGCTTTTTGGTTTCTCTGTTGTGTGTGTGTGGTTTTTTTTTTTTAAATATGAGATACTTTGTAGTGTAATACTTTAATTCCATTGTGTGCTCAGTCATGTCCAACTCTATGTGGCCCCATGGACTGTAGCTTGCTAGGCTCCTCTGCCCATGGGATTATCCAGGCAAGAGTATTGGAGTGACGTGCCATTTTCTACTCCAGAGTATCTTCCCAACCCAGTGATTGAACCTGCATGTACTGCATTGGCTGGCAGGTGGATTCTTTACCACTAGGGCCACCTGGAAAACCCTTTAATTGTATTGCTGCTGCTGCTAAGTCGCTTCAGTCGTGTCCAACTCTGTGCGACCCCATAGACGGCAGCCCACCAGGCTCACCTGTCCCTGGGATTCTCCAGACAAGAACACTGGAGTGGGTTGCCATTTCCTTCTCCACTGCATGAAAGTGAAAAGTGAAAGTGAAGCCGCTCAGTCCTGTCCGACTCCTAGCGACCCCATGGACTGCAGCCCACCAGGCTTCTCCATCCATGGGATTTTCCAGGCAAGAATACTGGAGTGGGGTGCCATTGCCTTCTCTGGCATTAGAGACTCTTAAATTCTATTTGAGTAATTTTGTTAACGGTTCCTCCAGGGTTTACAAGTCTACATTTTAAGTTATCAGAATCTACTTCAAATTTATACTGACTTTGTTTTAAATATAAATTTTTTTCTTTATTAGTGTGTTGTCACTTCTTTTTGTGCTATTATTATTATATATCATGTATAATACATTATTATAATTTACTTTATTTAGTTTTATACTTTTAAAGATGCTAAGAGAAGAAAATAGAACGACTATATATTTGTGGAGTTTGCTACATTAAAGTTCTTATTTACTCTTCTGGTTTTTTTCATTTTTTACTTTGGGTTTGATTTCTATCTGATGTCATTTCCTTTCTTGAATAAGAACTTTATTCCCACCTGCTTTCTTGGTGCTCTTATTGTTAAATATTTTATATTATGTTATAGGCTCAATAATATAGTTTCATATTTTTATGCAATTGATTTTAAAATCAATTAAGAGAAGAAAGATATACTTTCATAATATATACATAATTACCTTTATTGGCACCTGTCATTGTGTGAATTTGAATTACTGCCTGGTGTCACTTTCAGCATATAGAATTTCCTTTAATATTTCTTGAAGGTATGTCTACTAGGAACAAATAATCTCAACATTTTTTCATCTGGGAATATTTTTTTTCACCTTAATTTTTGAAGTGGTATGATTTTTCTGGATATAAGATTCTTGGTTGACAATTTTTTTATAGTCAGTACTTTGAATCTGTCATCTTGTTGCCTCCTGGCCTCTACTATTTCTGAAGTCTGCTCTTAATCATGCAAGTGTCCTTATCCTTGTTTGTTTTTCTCTTACTGCTTTCTAGACTTTTTTCAGTATCTTTGGATTTTGCCTTTGTGATTATTCATGTGTCTGGGAACAGATCTTCTAAGTTTATCCTACTTGAAGTTGGGTGAGCTTCTTTGTGTGTAGATTAATGTGTTTCATCAAATTTTGGAAGTTTTCAGCTATTAAAAAAATTTTTTTTTGGTCATTTTCCCTCTCATGTCTCCTGGTAGTCCCATTACATGTATGTCAGTACCCATAATGGTGTCCTACATTTTTCTAATCATTTTTATGTATTTTTTCCCTTTGCTCTTCAAGTTGCATAATATCTATTAGTCCCTCTTCAAATTTATAGATTTTGTCTTCTTCCTTCTACTATTGAGCCCCTCTAGTGAATATCTTATTCTGGTTATTGTGCTTTCCACTCCACAATTTCTATTTGGTTCTTTGTCATAGTATCTCTTTATTGATACTATACATTTGATGACATTGTCATCTTAGCCTTTTGTAATTCTTAGTATCATATTCATAGTTTTTAACTTTTAGTTTTTTGAAGGTATTTATAATGACTGCTTTGAGGTCTTTGTCTGCATAGTCTATCATCTGGGCCTATTTAAAAGCAGTTTTTATTGCTCAACATTTTCCCTATGTGGGAGTCACACTTCTTTGTTTCTTTGTGTGTCTCATAATTTTCAGGAGGGGATTAAATAATATATTTTAGCTACTTCAGATAGTGATCTCCTCTCCCAGGTATTTGTTGTTGTTTTCTCATTTTGATTTTGTATTTGTTTACTGACTTGGCTGAAATAATTCTTGAAGGTGTCTTTCTCTTGAAGTGAATATCCTCTAATGACCTTACTAAGATTCCCCTCCTCCACCTTTTACTTTCAGCCTGGCTACTTAAGGTTGCCTCTGGGTTAGAGTAGATTACTGTTAATTTGGTGTCTGATCAGAAGCCCCTTGTGCTTGTGAGGCTGCCACCCTACTTGATGGGTTTGTGTGTAGCTTGAGGAATGCTTTCAAGTCTGTTTGCATTTGGCTATGATTGTTCCTGAGTTGGAGCAGCCTTGTAGATGCATTCAGCTCGTCACAGAATTGATAGTGGTCCTAAGAAGCCTTCTCTTGGATGTTTCTTTCTTTCTTTCTGTTAAGCTTTTAGCTGCTCTGATGATTTGTTTGAATCATGGTGCTGGATTCTTATGATTCTTCATCAAGATCTCAACTGTTTTCAATAAGACCCTCAGCCTGGCCAAGTACTCAGTGCCTGAGGTCTTCTGCCAGAAGGGTAACTTTATCTTGGTAGGTTTTCTATATCTTAGCCAGAACCTTCTGTTTGCATGTTTTCCAACCTTGGGCAAAATTCTTGCCTTGAGACGAATCTTATCTAACCCATTTCACATAAGACCCAGCATATTCCTTCCATTTCAGTGCCTTGAATCTGCTACACTTTTTACTTTATTCCACTCCTTCAGCTATTATGGATGCTTTTGGTTCCTGATCATTGGACTGAATTCCCAAACATTTTTCTTGCTATGTCCTACAGTCTTGCTATGTTCTACAGTCTTTCCGGAGCCCTGCATTGTACTGAGGTCCTTATTTGTGTCTGTTTCAAATCCTGTGTCATTTCAAATTTTCCATGGATTTTTAAGGTCTATAGTTAGAGTGGACTCTCAAAATTTCCTTGGCACCTCAGTCCAATTTCTGTACTTTTAACTGCTCCACTTTGTTTTCCATTGGTCACTGCCTCTCTTTCCTTATTCCATAGAGTAGCATGACTGCAATGTGTGGCAGCACTTTTGTGAAGGTTTGAAAGTCAGAGAGGGTTATTTCATTGCACAGTAGGAAGTAAATGAAATTACATAATAACATTCACTCTTTTAAAGTATTCTTTGGTCACCCAAGGACTTCTCACTGGCTGATTTTCTCCTTAAACTCTGGCCATGTAGCTGGCTTGATGCTGCTCTGTCTTTCTTGATTCCACTGTCCATATTTTCTCCTCTCCATTCCAGGGTTCTTACCTATCTCTCCTCTTGTCCACCTCCTTTTTGAGTGTACATTTATCAAAAATTGTAGTAAATATACATAATATAAAATTTACCATTTTAACTATTTAAGTGTATAATTAATTGAATGGCAATAAGTACATTCTTAGTGTGGTACAATAATTACATAATCCATTTCTAGAACCTTTTGTGATCCTAAACAGAAACTCTGTACTTTTAAAGCAATAACTTTCCTCTCCTCTTTCTAGTCCTGGTACCTCTGTTATACTTCCTGTCTTTATAAAGTTACCTATTCTACATATCTTATATGAGTAGAATCATACAATATTGTTCTTTTGTGTCTGGCTTATTTCACTTACTTTGCATAATGTCTTCAGAGTTCATCCATATTATAGCATGTATCAGAATTTCCTTTCTTCTTAGGGCTGAGTAATATTCCATTGTATGTATGTATCTCATTGTGTTTTTATGTTTATCTGTTGGTGAATACTTGGCTTCACCTTTTGGCTATAATGAACAGTGCTGTCATGAACATTGCATATATGTGCCTGTTTGAGTCCTTGTCAGTTCGTTTGGGTATATACCTGGGAGTGAAATTGCTGGGTCATATAGTAATTCTGTTTCTAGCTTTTTGAGGAACTTTCAAACTTTTCCACAATGGCGGCACTATTTTATAATCCACCAGTAATACACAAGTTTTCCAGTTCATTTACATCTTTGCCAGTGCTTCCCCCCCCCCCATTCATTTGATAATGAAGTGAAGTGAAGTCTCTTTGCTGCTAAGTCTGCTAAGTCACTTCAGTCGTGGCCGACTCTGTGTGACCCCATAGATGGCAGCCCACCAGGCTCCCTCGTCCCTAGGATTCTCTAGGCAAGAATACTGCAGTGGGTTGCCATTTCCCTCTCCAATGCATGAAAGTGAAAAGTAAAAGTGAAGTCGCTTAGTCCTGTCCGACTCTTAGCAACCCCACGGACTGCAACCTACCAGGCTCCTCCGTCCACGGGATTTTCCAGGCAAGAGTACTGGAGTAGGGTGCCATTGCCTTCTCTGGAAGTCTCTTTAGTCATGTCCAACTCTTTGCAACCCCATGGACTTTAGCCTGCTGGGCTCCTCTACCCATGGGATTTTCCAGGCAAGAATAATGGAGTGGGTTGCCAATTTCCTTCTTCAGGGTATCTTACTGACCCAGAGATTGAACCTGGTTCTCCCCCATTGCAGGTAGACTCTTTACTGTCTGAGCTACCAGGGAATCCACCAGTAATGCACACGTGTTCCAGTTCATTTACATCCTTGCCAGTGCTTCCCCACCCCCCCATTCTTTTGATAATAGCCATCCTAATAGTATGAAGTATCCTGTCCATTTTTAACTACTCCTCTCCTTTCCCCTGCCAGTGGGTGAAGGAGATTCCTTTTATTATATAGAGCAGATAAATAGGAAGAAGCTGAGAGAGCAAGAATTATAAATTTGTCTACTCTTTAGCCGTGAAGTATTTCTAATATATGACAATGTTTAAGGGATCATAAACTCCTCTTTTTAAGAATCAGATTATCAGATCTTATCTTTTTGCCTTATTTGTTTTGTATTTATAGTTTTCTTTGCCTTGAGATGTACTTTTCACTCATCAGTGGTTACCTGTCCATAAGCTAAATGAAATAATTGAAATATTTATTCTCTACCTGGTCCAAAGCAAGTTCTCATTGTCTTCAATTTTTTTACATTTGTGAAAATGATTCTTTTAAGGAATTAACTTAGACAATTGTGGGAGCTGACAAATTCAGAATCTGTAGTGCAGGCCAGCAGGCAGGAAACTCCAGTAGGATTTTTATGTTGCAATCCTGAGACAGAACTCCTTCTAAAAAATATCCCAGGTTTTGGAGTAGGAAATGGCTACCCACTCCAGTATTCTTGCTTGGGAAATCCCATGGACAGAGGAGTGAAAAATAGTTGGACACAACTTAGTAACTAAATAACAACAACAAAATATACACTATATGGTCTGTTAAAGAAAAAAAATAATAGATTTTCAGTTGGTAACTAGACTTGTGATCATTTCATAATGTATAAAGTTATCAAATAACTTTGTAATATACCTGAAACTAATATAATAATGTAATCCAAGTATACTTTAATAAAAAATTTAATGATAAAATTATCATAAAAAATAATAAAAATTTTAAAACTCAAGCTTTGCTCTTTAGGTCTTCACTGATTGGGTGAGGCCCACCCACATTATTGATGATAGTGTTTTAAAAAAATTTTTGTTTAGATTGAAGTATAATTGCTTAATAGTGTCATGTTAGTTTCTGCTATACAACAATATGAAGCAGCTGTATGTATACATATATCCCCTCCCTCTCGAGAGCCTCTTTCTCAACCCCCATTGTTTTTTTTCGTTTGTTGTAAATTTCTGTTCTATCAGCTTTGAGTCCAGAGATACTTTCCATGTTTCAGAATGAAGCTTTTCTTTACATTTAGGCAGACTAATTTTTTTAAATTTATTTTTTAATTGGAGGAAAATTGCTTTACAATGTTGTGTTGACTTCTGCCATACAATGAAAATCAGCCATAATTGTATATATATCCCCTCTCTCTGGAGCCTTCCTCGCCTCCCCCCATCTCACCCCTCTAGGTCTTCACAGAGTAGTACAGAAATTGGCTCCCTGTGTAATACAGCAATTTCTCACCAGCCATCTATTTTACACATGACAGTGTCACATATATCATGCTTACGCTCAGTTGTGAAGTCATGTCCAACTCTTTGCAATTTCATGGATTGTAGCTGGCCAGCCTGTTCTGTCCATGGAATTTTCCAGGCAAGAATATTGAAGTGGGTTGCCATTTCCTTCTCCAGGGGATCTTCCCAACCCAAGGATCAAATCTGGGTTTCCTGAGTCTCCTGCATTGGAAGACAGATTATTTACCACTGAGCCACCTAGGAAACCCACAACAGTGTACATATGTCAATGCTGTTTTCTCCATTTGTCCCACTCTCTCCTTCCACAAGTTCATTCTCTGCATCTAGGCAGACCACTTTTTGAATGAGTTTTGTTCACATTTCCTAAGTCACTCGCTAAAATATCATTATTACAGTCTTCTAAGAGGTAACCTCAGGAGCTCCATTTTTCATGTGAGGAAACTGAGGTTTACAGAAGGATAAAGGAAAGAAAGGATGTCAGAGTAGCAGAGCTTGGGGAGGCAAAAACAAGTATAGAGGAAGACTGCAGACAACAGGGTTCATGGATTCTTTCATTAAAGTAACACGTTAAAATATTTGAAGGAAACACAATGCTTGGATTTAAAGATTATGCCAGGGTTTCAGAAAGAAAGATGATAATGGTGATTAAACAAATAAAAACATACATTGAACATTTTTTTTCAGCTAAGGAAATTAACAATACTTTAATTTTATTTTAATGCTTTGTAGTTTATACATATTTTGTTTTCATTATTTCATTTGATTATTACAATAGTCAAATGCCTGGAAAAGTGTCTTTTCTGAGTCCCATTTTATAGATCTTTTTTTTTTGAAAAAAGAAGAACCCTAATTTTCATTGACCTAATTTTCATTTGCTTTATATTGGCCAATTTATGAAAATTTACCTCACTTAAGCATCACAGCTTAATCTATTAATCTTATAATCTATTAATCATATAAATAGATAGTACTATTACTGTTTTCCAGATTAGAAGACTGGCGTCATAGGTGCTAAGTGACCAGCCCAGGGTTTCACAGAGAAAATCAAAGCTCAAATGTAATTCTCTTTCTACCATCAATGTTAACTACTAAGAAACTTAATCTGAAACTAGAAGTCTGTGCTGTTCATTATGGTATCCCATCAGCTACATCTGGCTCTATAAATTTAATTAAAATTTAATAATATTAAAAATTATTTCCTGAGTCTTTCTAGCCACATTTCAGATAGTCACTAGCCACATGTGGCTTTTAGATACCAAACTGAACAGTACAGCTACAGAAAATTTCCATCATTGCAGAAGTTCTGTTGAATAAGGCTACTGGAGAGGCTGTACCAAATATCTAATACCTGTGTTAGATGCGCATACGCCAAAGAATGAAAAAAGATGGAGTCAGGAAAACAAGGGAGCAGAACAGACAGCAATACCAGTGAAACCACTTGTTTTATTTATGTGAGGGGTGAAACAAATTATTTTGAGTGTGTATACAGCAGGCAAGAATAAAAAGAAAAAAAAAATCCCTCATTTCAGCATATGGAAACTAGCAGAGGTTGAGAGGAGGATGTATTGGTAAATGTGGTAGTTAGTGAATAAGTATTTGAGTGTCCGTAGGATGCTTAGTTTTATACTAGGTGCTTGAGGGTATGTATTAAAAATAGACATGGTCTAGTGCACAGTTTGTGGATCCTATGATTTTTCAGAACTCCCAGAAAAGCTGACAAAGAATTGCCTCATGCTCTGCACAAGAACCGTACAGATAAAAACCATTCATACTGTCAACACAGTCATACAGAATATTGGCTATTATTTTCTCCCTCAACAAATGTGGAAGATAGGTTGCCTCAGGCAAAATAGTATTTTACACATGGTTTCCCCAAAGCCCTGTGCATATTTAGAGCTCTTCTCAAAATGTTTGCATTTGTTCTTCCAAAAAGAAATTTGCATGACATTTTAGAATTGCATTCTGTCTAGAAAGCAAATCCTAGCTTTTCATATTTAAATTCAAAGCTTTCTGATGTAAAATCTGCCAGGAGAATGTATGTTCCAAATTAGGTTCTTCTTAGAGCACAGCAGGTTTTTTTTTTTTTTTTACTATTAAAGTAATTTTGGGGAAAAATTCCTAACCTCATGCTATCTTTCTTTCTTGGTTGAGAAAACCATTGAGACTCAAGGATTCAACTCATTTTCTACATATAAGAAATTGAGGCTGGATTCAGTTTGATGGGGCTCTTCAGAGACACAGTCATGTGATGTCATTGGTTAGACACTTGATGTCACACTTGTTTCATATAAGGGCCATTAATAGAGTATTTGACAGTAAAATAGTAAAGTTCTTTAATATTAAAGTAGTTGATCATCCAGTTAACAAAGATCGGTGAATAAAAAGCCTCTTGGTAATCCCTCAAATTCGCCTTCCAAACTGACTTCATTGAACATTATCAACAATGGGTACTATGACCTGAAGACATGATCCTTTGAATTTTTTTATTTTGGGTCCAATTTCTTTAAATTGTCTGTGAACAATGGATCAGCATCTTTCTCTTCAAAACTATGCAGCAAGTTAAAAAAAAATAGTTCTTTCTCATTTTTTTTTCCTTTTACTGTCCATTTTGGCAAACCATTTAATATTACAGTAATCCAAGTCTGTGCTCTGACCAGTGATACTGAAGAAGGTGAAGTTGAATGGTTCTATGAAGGCCTTCAAGACCATCTAGAACTAATATGAAAAAAGATGTCCTCTTCATTATAGGGGACTGGAATGCAAAAGTAGGAAGTTAAGAACTACCTGGAGTAACAGGCAAATTTGGCCTTGGAGTACAAAATGAAGCAAGTCAAAAGCTAACAGAGTTTTGCCAAGAGAATGTGCTGGTCATAGCAAATACTCTCTTCCAAAAACACAAGTCTACACATGGACATAACCAGATGGTCAATACTGAAATGATTAATTATATTTTTTGCAGCCAAAGATGGAGAAGCACTATAGAGTCAGCAAAAACAAGGCCAGGAGCTGACTGTGGGTCAGATAATAAACTCATATTGCCAAGTTTAGACTTAAATAGGGAAAACTCCTAGACCATTCAGATATGACCTAAATCAAATCCCTTATGGATACACAGTGGAAGTGACAAATAGATTCAAAGAATTAGATTTGATAGACAGAGTGCCCGAAGAACTATGGACAGAGGTTCATAACTTGTACAGGAGGCAGGGATCAAGACTATCCCCAGGAAAAAGAAATGCAAAAAGGCAAAATGGTTTTCTGAGGAGGCCTTACAAATAGCTGAGAATAGAAGAGAAACTAAAGGCAAAGGAGGAAAGGAAAGATATATCCCTTAAATGCAGAATTCCAAAGAATAGCAAGGAGAGATAAGAAAGCCTTCCTCAGTGATCAGTGCAAAGAAATAGAGGAAAACAATAAAATGGGAAAGACTAGAGATCTTTTCAAGAAAATTAGAGATACCACGGGAACATTTCATGCAAAGATGAGCACAATAAAGGACAAAAATGGTATGGACCTAACAAAAGCAGAAGATACTAAGAAGAGGTGGCAAGAATACACAGAAGAGCTATACAAAAAAGATCTTCATGACCCAGATAATCACAATGGTGTGATCGCTCACCTAGAGCCAGACGTCCTGGAATGCAAAGTCAAGTGGGCCTTAGGAAGCATCACTACAAACAAAGCTGGTGGAGGTGATGGAATTCCAGTTGAGCTATTTCAAATTCTAAGAGATGATGCTGTGAAAGGGCTGCACTCAATATGCCAGCAAATCTGGAAGACTCAGCAGTGGCCACAGGGCTGTAAATGGTCAGTTTTCATTCCAATCCCAAAGAAAGACAATGCCAAAGAATATTCAAACTACCGCACAGTTGCAGTCCTCTCACACGCTAGCAAAGTAATTCTCAAAATTCTCTAAGCCAGGCTTCAGCAATACATGAACCATGAACTTCCTGATGTTCAAGCTGGTTTTAGAAAAGGCAGAGGAAACAGAGATCAAATTGCCAACATCTTCTGGATCATCAAAAAATCAAGAGAGTTCCAGAAAAATACCTACTTCTGCTCTATTGACTATGCCAAAGCCTTTGACTGTGTGGATCACAGCAAACTGTGGAAAATTCTGAAAGAGATGGGAATACCAGACCACCTGACCTGCCTCCTGAGAAATCTGTATGCAGGTCAAGAAGCAATAGTTAGAACTGGACATGGAACAACAGACTGGCTCCAAATAGGAAAAGGGGTATGTCAAGGCTGTATACTGTCACCCTGCTTATTTAACTTATATGCAGAGTACATCATGAGAAGTGCTGGGTTGGAGGAAGCACAAGCTGGAATCAAGATTGCCAGGAGAAATATCAATAACCTCAGATATGCAGATGACACCACCCTTATGGCAGAAAGTGAAGAGGAACTAAAAAGCCTCTTGATGAAAGTGAAAGAGGAGAGTGAAAAAGTTGGCTTAAAGCTCAACATTCAGAAAACGAAGATCATGGCATGTGGTCCCATCACTTCATGGGAAATAGATGGGTAAACAGTGGAAACAGTGTCAGACTTTACTTTTTGGGGCCCCAAAATCACTGCAGATGGTTATTGCAGCCATGAAATTAAAAGACGCTTACTCCTTGGAAGAAAAGTTATGACCAACCTAGATAGCATATTCAAAAGCAGAGACATTACTTTGCCAACAAAGGTCCGTCTAGTCAAGGCTCTGATTTTTCCAGTGGTCATGTATGGATGTGAGAGTTGGACTGTGAAGAAGGCTGAGCACTGAAGCATTGATGCTTTTGAACTGTGGTGTTGGAGAAGACTCTTGAGAGTCCCTTGGACTGCAAGGAGATCCAACCAGTCCATTCTGAAGGAGATCAATCCTGGGTGTCCATTGGAAGGACTGATGCTAAAGCTGAAACTCCAGTACTTTGGCCACCTCATGTGAAGAGTTGATTCATTGGGAAAGACTCTGAGGCTGGGAGGGATGAGGAAAAGGGGATGACAGAGGATGAGATGGCTGTATGGCATCACTGACTCAATGGATGTGAGTCTGAGTGAACTCCGGGAGTTGGTGATGGACAGGGAGGCTTGGCATCCTGCGATTCATGGGGTCGCAAAGAGTTGGATATGATTGAGTGACTGAACTGAACTGAACTTGAGTTAGATGATGCTTCCTCCGCCAAGATTAGATTTAGTTTATATAGAATACATTTTTGGCAGGAATGCCATTGAACTGATATGGTGTCCTAAGTGTGTCACATATCAGGAGGCACACCGTATCACTTTATCCAATTATTGGTAATATTAACTTTGATGACTTGGTTAAGGTGATGTCTGTCAGGTTTTGTCACTCTAAAGTTATTCTTTCTCCCTTTATAACTTGTAGGAAGAGGTTTTGAGACCATGTAAATATCCATCAAACTTTGTCCCAATAGTCTGAAGCATTTGTGAACCATTCTGGACTAAATTATGACTCAGGTGAGTATCAAACCTTTTCCAGAAAGATTTCAATAGATCCTATTTTATTTTAGGGACTGTGAAGAAGGCTGAGCACCGAAGAATTGATGCTTTTGAACTGTGATGTTGGATAAGACTCTTGAGAGTCTCTTGGACAGCAAGGAGATCCAACCAGTTAATCCTAAAGGAAATCAGTCCTGAATATTCATTGGAAGGACTGATGCTGAGTCTGAAACTCCAATACTTTGGCCACCTAATGTGAAGAACTGACTCATTAGAAAAGTCCCTGATGCTGGGAAAGATTGAAGGCTGGAGGAGAAGGGGATGACAGAGGATGAGATGGTTGGATGGCATCACTGACACAATGGACATGCAGTTGAGTAGGCTCTGGGAGTTGGTGATGAACAAGGAAGCCTGGTGTGCTGCAGTCCATGGGGTCGCAAAGAGTCAGACACGACTGAGCGACTAAACTGAACTGTTGAGTATCTACCATAATGAATTATTATGGCTTCACTCAGGCAACAGTTATGATCTAACTGTTGGGTTGGGTAGCCTTTCCCTTGTCCAGGGGATCTTCCCAACCCAGGGATTGAAATGGGGTCTCCTGCATTGCAGGCAGATTCTTTACCAGCTGAACTATCCAGAAGTCCTTATGATCTGGTGGCAGAGATCAAACTGGTGGGACCAAAGCCAGTGGTATGGTTGTTTGGTATGATTGATTGTTATAGTAATATTCCTGACTCCTTGTAGCTACACCCACATGACTCTGGACTTTATCATGTGACTTTCTTTGACCAGTGGGACAACAGCAATGTGACATAGCAGAAGCTTGAAAAACACTTGTGCAATTAGACTTTCCCTGTCCTTGTAACTTTTAGAACAAGGCTGGTTTAGAGGATAAGAGACCATATAGAGCAGTGACCAGCAGTTCTAGCTGAGTTCTCATTAGACCAATGTAGTTGGCAATTACCAGATATGTGAGCTAGGCCTTTTGACTTCAGTTAGCTCACCACTTGACTTCAGAGATCAGCCAAACTGGTCCAAGATAACTGTTCCACCTGGCTAACCCATAGAATACCCAAAGAACCTCTTTTTGGTTTGGTTGCTTTCTATTACTGCTTATATATTACCTAATGTCTCCTTTTGTCAGAGTTGTGTCTTCTCTCCATTCCCTTTGTCTTCTTATTTTTCTGCCTTCTTGAATTAAATGCTTATCTTATTAATTTTCAGTCTTTTAAAGAGGTTGGGAAACCTTGGTTCCAACGTAGAATTGAAAGGTTTTGGTTGTGAATTGAATGTTGGGACTGAACAAAGCAGAAACATCACAAATGGCTCCCAGGGTTTGGAATTCATTTAATGACTGGTATTTTCTTTGCTCTAAAGGTCCTGGATGAGTTGACCTAATTTGTGTCAGTTAAGATTTAACAGAAGTCTCTATTAAATCTCCAGATGATATCACAGGTAGTAGGTAGGTTTTGTTATCTCTTTGTAAAATAACAATAGTACTGATCTAATAGGATTGTTTAGGAATTAAATAATACATGTAAAGTATTTGACATGCACACAAAATATTAGGTATCGTTGGATATTATGATGATTATTATTAGGCAGGCATAGTGGAAATCCCAACATGAGGATTCTTTCATTGAAGACCACAAATGACCTGTCAGAATCTTCCACTCAAGTGGGAACCAAAGGCTCAGTATTGAGTTAACTGAAGTGTATCTCTAACATACCTTGGGCTTGCTGAACTCATTTGTTTTTGATTCATTACTTTGTTTGTATTTTATATTTAAACCATGTCCTGATCATGTTCATTAGGTCATCTCACATGATATCATTGTGTACTGGTTCTTCATGATCCCATTCTGTTCTGAATATGAAGAAATGGAGGTACTGAAGGGTCCACAGAATTAGAAATTATGTTGAAACTAAAATATTTATTATTCTTCATTATTGTTTATGGTTTTGAATACTTGGTAAATTTTCAGGAGAAATCATTTAAAATGAAATGAATTAAAAAAAAATATCCATTTACTGTTAGTAGGCAGGATTGTGTCTCTATGGACAGGTTTTGTCCATCCTGCTAGTTCACTACAGTTGGAGGAAGCTATTTTCCTTTTCCCTTTTGGGCTGTCTCAATAATTACAATTCTTTATTTTAACACATTGCACAAACATGAGATCTTATTTGTACCAACACTTGGCACTTTTTATTAGCTCCTACGTGGCTTCCAACATGAGTGCCCTTAATTCTCTTTGAGATAGGTGAAAGGTGTGCCTCGCTTCAGACCCTGTGGCTGCAACAGTATATTGGACGGTGCTGGGTACCCTGTTGGTGCCCAACAAATAAGCTCTAATGCTGATGAGAATGAATGAGCAGGCAAGAGGAGAGTCATCCATCAACTCTCTGTCATACAGTATTGACGCAGAGTGAATGTGAGGCAGAAGACAAACCAGTGCAGTCTGCGTGGAGGTCTGGGTGGTGTATTGGGCACAGACTTCCTTAGTTAAATCTTGCTGGGAGTATAACACTACTGCACTCCACCTTTGATTATTGTATCTGATTTTTGCTGGCTGAAAGAACACAGTTCATTTATCCCACTGACCTATTAAAGAATTCTGGCTTCATTTTTTGGTCCTTTATATATAGCACAGAAAATGTGGGTGGCAGAGACACCTCCAGCCTGAAACATAGCTAAAGGCCTTCCTTGATGACATGCCTCTTTAAGTACATGCACTTTATAGATTATGGAACAGACCTTACCTCAAGTAAGACCTCTCTTTTGGCAGAGTTAAGTTGAAATGCAGAATTATTCAGAGACTTATTTTATCTCTTTTAGCCTGTGGACAGCAAAACAACAGCCACCTTACAGGAGGAAATGTAAACCTTCCAATCAACTTTTCTGTGTCTAATTATGGCCTTCTGCCATTTTGAACTTGTGAAGCCCAAAAGGGAGTTTCTTTTCCTGATTTTGCAAATTTCTTCATCTTTTGCTGATCCTTTGATAGGAACCATAAATTATCTTAAATTAAGTAAAGTGGCGGATTATATTCCATTTCTAAAGAAGTTTAACTCTCACAAAGTGTTCTGAGTTGAATGGGAACTACTATTGAACTCTTGTTAAACAGAGAAGACAGAGTTGTATCATAATAGTAACTGCTGCCACTGAAATAATTCTGAGATGCCATAGTCAGCTTCCAGTCTCAGGTACCATAAATATAAGAGCTTTATTCTCCAACTGCTTTAAGAAAAACTGTGATTACAGTTTCTTCCATGGCTGCCTCAATTTCGAGTCTGAAATTCTTTAAAAGCACCTTCCAGATTTGAGCAGTGGAGGGAAATCCCATCTGGGCAGTTCTTCTGTGCAGGATCTGGGAGTGGTGCTAATGGGGAAGGGGGCTGGGAACGGGGATTCTTACAGTTGGAAGAAATAACTACTTAAAGCAAATGCTAATGATTTAAAATGTTATTCCTTCTGTGCTTTTAGAAAAAAAAATAAAATTAAAGTAATAAAGGCTCACAGCCTGTACCTCATCTCCAGTCACTCCACTGAAATTCCCAAGAGGGTCTCGACTCCCCTCTCCTCCCTTTAAAAATGGTGGACCTGGAACCACTTACAGGAGAGGTTTAATAAGAGGCAAATGTGTTTTATATTTTGTATCTTGTTAAGTGAAAAAAGATGGATTCTTGCAAGTAGTCTCTTGGTGCAGATTTGAGTGGTCTGTGCATGCAAACGTGGGGATGCTTTGCCAGCTAGCATCTCCGCTCTGGTCCCCCATGGCTACTTAAAATACCCCTCCCATGCCACTGCCCCCACCTCAGAGCTAGCAGAGATGAAATTGCTTCATTTGTAGAATGGATCTGCAGATCCAGGAAACTTGTTTCTGTCTGATTTACTGATAATTTACTCCTCATTTGATTTAGGGGGGGAGAAGAGTGGGGATAAAAAGAAAAACAGTCTCAGTTCACACAGCCCTTCCTCAAGGAAAGAGGGATTGCTGTGCCAGTTGGAGAAAATCATGATTCAAAGGAACTGAAAAAAAATTAATAAAGATTTACACAAAGGTTGTACACTTATTAGAGCGAAAACAGGAAAAACCTTGCACCTGTGATGAAGTGACCAAAAAAACCCTACACTTAAAGTAGCTCATTGGAAACTGGGCAAGAGAGAATCATTTAAAAATTTTATATATATATATATATATATATACACACACACACAGACACACACATATATATAATTTTAGATATATAATTTTACAATGAGACACATTCCCTTTCTGGCAATTTTTTTTATGACCTTTGGGTGCCAGATAGCACCATTCCTGCTGTCTGCTTTCACTATTCAGCGTTGAGGAAGCCCATTATATCTGTCTTTGATCCGGAGATCGGGATTGCTAAAACTGATGGCCACAATTAAAGACAGTCCTGTTGAAAAGCTGACCTCTGTCTGCTCTCAACTGCATGTAAACTTTTCAATATGGATGTAATTTGGTATTAAATTACCCATGCTTTATTGCTTTTTAGTACAGCCCTGTCTGTTGCCTTTTAAAGATAAAGGTAACATAAAAGAAAAATTGTGGTGTGTCTGCATAATTATGTAATTATAAACTTGTTTTCCTACATTCAGAAAACCCTTTGTGTGTGTGTGCATCTATTGAAAAGTTAATAGGCTGGTAGGATTGGAGAAGAAGCCTTTATATATATATATATATATATATATATTTTTTTTTTTTTTTCCCTCCTGATCTGTTCAACTTAGATATATGCTATGCAAGATAGGTCACTGTATTTAACTATTTTAATCTTGGCTTTCAGAGGGTATTCTTGATTTGGAAGTGAGGTGGTTTTGCAAAAGATATTGCTACATTTATTTTTTACCATCAGCCAAACTGGCATGGATGTTATGCCAGAGCTCTGAGGCAAAACCTACCCGTTCTACCAAAGATTGGACCTATCATAGCAACATGGTAATATCCTACACGTCTGCAATGAGCTCTTGGATGATTTAAACCTCACTGTGCTTGAAATTAAAAGCAACGGTTGTGACTTTCTCCTCTAACGTTTTTGTTTGGGATGAATTCTGCTGAGGGGCATGGAAAACAAGCTGAAAAGATGGAAGCAGATTTCCCTTTTACATTACAGAGCTGCCCACTACTCTCAGTTGTTCTAGCTACCACTCTGTTATTTCAGAGTAGAACGAGTGTAAGCTATCATTAGAGTCAGATATAGGGTTCTAGAATTGCATCTTCTGAACAGAGAAAGAATATCTGTTTGGAGGAATAGTTGAAATCACAATTCCATGATAAAACTTGGAGGAGGACAAACTCTCAGGCCTCTGGAAATGTGCAATAGTTCTCTGTGTAAATGGAAAGTTTTGAGCTTACTTTCTCTTCTTGTTAAATATTCCATGGCAAGATTTTCCAGTAGAACCACATTTAAAAAGCCAAGCAGATAAAAAGCTGATATCAAAACAAACAACCCAAGGGAGGCCAACAGGCTGCTCCAAATACCTTAAAACATAATAAAGCAAAGGTATCAGGTTGGGGGGAAAGTGTCTGCATAATGCAGGTGAGTTCATCTCTCCCTCCTTGCTGGTCCTCTGTTGGGTTATGTGTCTAGTCTTCTGCCCCACTTACCTGATTCTCTGGGCACACTGAAGAATTGGGGTCTGACCCATGTTGTAATTCATCTGGTTGCTCTATAAAAATTGCCTCCTATGGGCTCTCATGCAAAGAGGTAATTCCAGAATATCAAGGAAATAGGGAAAATAGATTCCATGCTAGATTTAACCCCCCACTCCCATCACCTTCCAGCATAACTTGCTTTAGAGTTGAGACCAAAGAGAAGACTCAGCTTCAAGTAATATTTTTCAAGTCACTGTTTAAAATAGGGCTCATCCCCCCCCCCCGCTTTTTTTTTTTCCCCTTAGTGTCACCAGGATCTCCTTTCCTCTGATGTTGCTAGTAGTAATGATGAGAAGACTGGGCATAAGATACAGTAGGGATTAAGGGTTGGATTTGGGGTTAGATCTGAGCCATCCAGGGTGGTAGCCACTAATGTGATAGAGCTATTTATATTTAAATTAAAGAAAATTATATAAAATTCAGTTCCTCAGTCACACCACTAAATTGCAAGTGGTCAATAGCCACTTAAGGCTAGTGGCTACCATGTTGGACAGTGCAGATATGGAACATTTCTGTAGCGGCAGGAAATTTTATTGGCCAGTACTGGGCTAGTAGGAGCTGGAATGTCAGGTCCGCTCTTACCTTGGCTAGGTCACTGTACCTAAGTTTACTCATTCATCTGTAAAATGGGAATAGTAATAGTATCAGCCTCTTGAGGTGATGATTGGTGGGATAATTAAAAGAGGTAATACATGTGCTATCTGATAGGAGTTTCTGCAGTAACAGAAATGTTCTATATCTGCATTGTCTGATATGGTAGCCACTAGCCACATGGGGCTATTGAGCACTTAAGATGTAAAGAATGTGACTGAGAAACTGAAGTTTTAGTTTTGTGTGATTAAATAAAACTTAAAATATTTGCATGGGAATAGTGGCTATTGTATTGGAGAGAGACCTTGCTCAGCAAATACCAGCTTTTGTTTCTGTTAGTTCTTCTCCTAATTTGGAAAAGGTGGATAATGAATCACAGGTTTGTTTTGAGATTTAAATGAGAAAAATGTTCTTGAAAGCACTGATTAAATCTTACTTATTTAACATATTATCACTGTTTATTAAATTTATTTATAAATATGAGGCTTATGGAAATAGAAAAGTTATGAATAAGGATCACAAGGAATTATGAAATAATAAAGGGCTAAGAAATAAATTTGTCTTGTTTATCAATGTTTGAATAATTTTGAATTCTAGAAAAGTTACAGAGTATTATTAGTTCAGAAGACTAGTGAGAGAATCATTATTCATCTACCTGTCCCCTTTAATTTTATGTTACCATTAATATATAGACCAAGTATGATATTTTTTAAAAGGCCATTGGGATCAGCTGCATTATTTTCTAGTATGAATAATTTAATTTGGCAGTATTCTTGATATTTTTTGCCGTAGCCACAGGTTTCAGGGAAAACCAGAATTCTCTTTTTAAATGCAGCTAAACAGTGGAAGAGAACTTTGGTACTGAACTATGGTACTGAACTAAAGAGTTTTAGCCAAATCTGCAAAGCAAGCAGACCTGCTTTTGATTTCTTTACTTGCAGCATTAATTTGGAGCTGTATCTACAAAATTCCACTGAGCATTTGATCATGTGCTCTCTTGCACTGTTTTGCAGGAGTTTGTCCTGTTATTCCAACTAAATCATAAGCTTCCTGAAGGCAAAGCCCATGGTTTTAAATGTACTCTACATCTAGCACAGTGCTGATAGGTTCTATCAATAAGGGTTGACTTATTATTGATTTTTCTCTCTCTTTTTTTGGTATAACACCAAATTTTATTATGCAGTTGTGATGTAGTGAATACACTTAAGGCCTTCCGTGGCAATGAATAATGATTCTGCATTTGTTTACACTCAACAAAACCTCCAGTGATTTTGCCGCAGCATCCCAAAGACTTGACTGTTATGAAGCCCTCATGTTAGAAAAATCAGGTCTGTTGGCGGCATCAGCATCACCTATAATCACTCCTTAAAGATCATCACTTATTTTACCAGTAGAGAAACAACCTGACCTTTTTAATCTTAGGAAAAACATTCTATTTTATCCTGAAAAATTTGGTAAAAATTACAGTGTCTATTAAAAAAAAATCATTATCAATTAAAATTAAGTATGCAAGAGATGCTGCAATTTGAGATAACTTTAAAGGTCCAGTTTTGTAAAAGATCTGAGAATAATTTAGTTCCTTCTACTAAACTACTCCACCTAATATCTTGATCCATATCCATTTTAGCATTTCTTTGCATAACAAAATACCAAACTTAAACATTTTTGGGGAAATTCACCAGAAAAGCCAATTGAAAGAGAAATATGCCTGCTCAAATAGACCTGGGCCCCAACATAGAGTTTTAGAGTTGAAAGGGATCTCAGAGTGCAAATGATCTGGTACTACAGAGGTTAATTAACTGACTCACAATTACTCAGAGCCAAGATCAGATTCATTTCAAGTCTGAGGGGCCCATTTGACTTGCCAGTGTAGACGCAAGACATGAATTCACTTAAATAAAAATCCATCATGAGCTCAGTGCTAGTTTAACCTCAATTGTTAAAATTGTGCTGCCTCGTGGGCCCTCTGCTGCATTTTTATTAATCCCTAACTCCTCATTGAGATTACTTTATTTAAATGTCATCACCCAGCTCTAAAATATGCTTTCAAAATAACTGTGGTGGCCATGGAATACAAAGTATTGGGAGAAGAAAAGGAAGCAGTAGAAGCCAACTTCTGTTTGATATGTAGACACATTTCAGTCCACTGGGCGCCAACTTCTGTTTGATATGTAGACGCATTTCAGTCCACTGGGCGCCAACTTCTGTTTGATATGTAGACGCATTTCAGTCCACTGGGCCCCTGGTGGTGGTACTGAGGCAGGCTTTACAACCAGGCCTGGACATCCTCGCTGTCAGAGGGGGACTGCCATTGCCACTGGCAGGGTTGTACCTTTGGAGGCATTTGGGTCATTGGTGGAGTAGGATCAGAGAAAAGGTATAAAAAGTGAGATGAAGCAAAGGGGTCTATAAACTAAAGTCTTATGATGCAAGGTGGGGTGGGGGAGGCTCCTAGCATTAGATCGAGAGAAGATCAGTCAGTTAATAAGTTTGGGGTGCTGGCGACTAAAACCAGATCACTGGTGGCTGTCAGCTGGAGAGGGGCGTCATCCCAGGTGGATGGCGACCTGGTCAGCTCTGTTACAGCATGTGCCTTAGTATTCATTTCTCTCCACTTTTTTTCAGTCCTTTGTCGAGAGACAGTGAAGGGTTAGCCTTTTCTCCCCCATGCTGATACAGGTAAAGACAGAGACTGATGGTGCCAGCCTTAATTCCCCAAAGAAAAGGAGATCTAGATTTATGTGAATACCTTTAGTTCTGAAACAAGAAAAGATGAAACAGGTTGCATTCATGTATTCATGAAGCAGACAGTGTGTGTATTGGCGAATTCTGTACAAATTCACTTATTGTTCCATCTCTCATTTCTGAAGACCCTGGGTGCTCATTTTCCCTTAATAACATAAAAGCAGTTTTAGCACAACTGAATTTTCAGGTTTAAAGCAGGGTATCCACAATTCAAAAATGCTGTGTGTGTGTGTGTGTGTGTGCATGCGCGCATGTGCACCTGTCTGTGTGCATGCGCAACAAGTTGATTAGAAGATCAGTGTGATTCCACTGGGAACAAAAAGTTTTTTTCTGGCTTATGAGATTTTTTTTTTTTAATCAGTAAACCTAAAGGACATCTTCCAGCTCAGAGAATTGTGGTCACGGGTCAGAATTTGACATCTTGATAAAGATGGTGAGCTGCGACAAGAAGGCAATTTTCCTTTCTTGGTTTGTATCACTAGTCTTGCTATTCCATTGACAGATGTTCTATCTTTGATAACTGTAATGACAACTTTTATGGGGCCTAGGAAAAAAACTGAGTTTAGGAACAGTGGTCCTCAAATGTTTGTATGTTCATAAATTACCTGGGAGACTTCTTGGGGAAAAAAAAAAAAGCAGATTGTGCTTCAGCAGGCCTGGAATTTGGCCCAGGAATCTGTGATTTATACAGGTAGCCTGAGAGATTCTCATGTGTAGCCACACTTTGAGTGGGAGAGGTCTAGGAGAGGGGTGGGCAAAGTACAGCCTGTGGGCCAAATTTGACTCATTGCCTGTGAGTGAAAATAAAGTTTTATTGGAACCAAGTCACTCTCATTCATTTTTGTATTGTCTGTGGATATTTTTGCACTGTGATGGTAGAATTGAGTACTTGTGACAGAGACTATATGGTCCATGGGGCTTAAAATAATTACTGTTTGGCTATTTACTGGAAGAATTTGCTGTCCTCTGGTTAAGAAGAGAAAGTTTTCAACTTGTTGATGTAAGTCAACATATATGTGTGTATATATATGTGTGTATGTGTGTGTGTGTATATAATATATGTGTGTGTCTGTATCTATATACACATACACATATGCACACACACATATATAGACATATGTATATATGATATTTTAAATGCCTAGTATTAGTTTACCCTATATATAAGGTACATAAAAGTGTGGATGAGTTGGTTCAAGGGCTAGAGGTCGAGTGTGGTGCTATCTCAATAATTTAATAGGACTATAATACAGGAGTTAGTAGTGTTAACTCTGTTGTTACACAGATGATGCTCTGAGATCTGGCTGTTACACATTGGACTTGTGACCTTGAATAAGTTACTTTATGTCTCTAAGCCTCAGTTTCCTAATCTGTGAAAAGGGGTTGATAGTAGTACCTACTCATGGACTTGTGCGGATTAGAAAAGATAATGTGAGTGAGGTGCCTGGTATTATGGTAGGTGAGAATTCTACCACTGAACCACCCTTGCACCAGTAATGCCTGGTATTGTGTCTGGCACATAACAAGTATTCAGAGAATGTTGTCTCTTAGAACATCAACATCTTCATCAGCACTCTGTGTCACTACTTAGCTGTAGGGTACTGAAGTCAACAGACTTTGCCGCTGTTCCTGTTCAGCTCGCTGGGCTGACAATGTGGGCCAAAGTTCAGGACTCTGGACAGCTAAGATCCCAAGTCTGTTGATTCTGAACCAGGCATATTTGGAGGCATGATCTTCTCTTATTAAACGCCATTTCCAATTTCCCCCTTGAATACACAATTTCAAGGAGGTGCCTATACCTTTGAAAGCGGCTCTTCCAATCTTTAAAATATTGCTTAATTGTAGCCGTGAAACCCCAATTCAGTTCAGTTCAGTCACTCAGTCATGTCTGACTCTTTGCAATCCCGTGGACTCCAGCACGCCAGGCTTCCCTGTCCATTACCAACTCCCAGAGCTTAGTCAAACTCAGGTCCATCAAGTCAGTGATGCCATCCAACCATCTCATCCTCTGATATCCCCTTCTCCTTCTGCCTTCAATCTTTCCCAGCATCAGGGTCTTTTTCAAGGAGTCGGTTCTTCGCATCAGGTGGCCAGAGTGTTGGAGTTTCAGCTTCAGCATCATTCCTTCCAATGAATATTCAGGACTGATTTCCTTTAGGATTGACTGGTTGGATCTCCTTGCTGTCCAAGAGACTCTCAAGAGTCTTCTCCAACACTACAGTTCAAAAGCATCAATTTTTGGCACTCAGCTTTCTTTATAGTCCTACTCTCACATTTATACATGACTACTGGAAAAACCATACCTTTGACTAGACAGACCTTTGTTGGCAAAGTAATGTCTCTGCTTTTTAATATGCTGTCTATGTTGGTCATAGCTTTTCTTCCAAGGAGCAAGCGTCTTATTTTATGGCTTCAGTCACCATCTGCAGTGATTTTGGAGCCCAAGAAAATAAAGCCTCTCACTGTTTTCACTGTTTCCCCATCTATTTGCATGAAGTGATGGGACCAGATGCCATGATCTTAGTTTTCTGAATGTTGAGTTTTAAGCCAACTTGTTCACTTTCCTCTTTAACTTTCATCAAGAGGTTCTTTAGTTCTTCTTCACTTTCTGCCATAAGGGTGGTGTCATCTGCATATCTGAGGTTACTGATATTTCTCCTGGCAATCTTGATTCCAGCTTGTGCTTCATCCAGCTCGTGAAACCCCATTCCCTATCAAAAGCTCCATCAAACAGCAGCCAATAAATTGTAAGTTAAGATACAGACTGTGAAGAACCTGTTTACTTTGTTATACTTTCTCCAATCTACAGTGAGTCACTGATGGTGGATACAATACAAATGTATATGTTATATGTAGTTGTGAAAGTTTTTGCCTGGAATTCAATGGCTATTTCTTTTCTGCTCTGCTTTTTTACTATGGTCTAAGTGATCAAAAAAAACAAAAAAAACAAAACAAAACCGAAAACACAAGATTCAGTAACTCTCTCTTTGTTCTATTTAGAAAAGGGGTTGAATTTGCCTTTCAGTGGGGAAAGAACAAATAAAATTCTTTATCCTCATCACCACAGATTTCTCCTCCATGTGCTAAGTGCAGGGCTGTGTTTGGGTCTCTGGGTACACCCCTTCACCTTTACACTGAGTCAGTGATTCTCAGTGGGGATGATTTTGCTTCCTCTTCGGGGACATTTTTGGTTGTCACAACTTCAAGAGCAGTGCTCTTAACGTCTAGTGAATAGAGGCCAGGGATGCTGCTAAATTCTGTATAGTGCAGTGGACAGTGCCACCATGCTCCTATCAGAATTATCTGGTCTAAAATGTCAATAGTGCTGCTGTTGAGAAACTCTGGTCTCTGGGGAGAGAAATCCAGTTTCTCTACTTCCTGGACTACCTCCTGCCTTAGGTACCAGTTGCTTCGTAATTATAGCTCATTTATTGCCTTGAGCCCAGCCACCCAAACCTTCTTTCTCCTTTTTGCAGCCTTTCTGTAATTAATTGTATTGATATCCCAGAAAATATGCTTTCTGATTAAAAGGAGTTTTTAAAGTAAAATGTACTCACCTGGGGAAAGGTTAGAACAGAGAAGGAATGACTGAATCAGAATATGGCCCATATTTTTTATTTTTTGAGATGAATGAGTCCTTACCTTCCTGGTCATCCAGTCCTGTATACCATAGTGATACATGATGATTTCAAGTGGTTTATGCCAAACATTATGTTTCATTTAATCATTGCATATTTATTTTAATGCATTATATGTATTCTGCACTCAATATGTCAACAAATTTGGAAAACTCAGCAGTGGCCACAGGACTGGAAAAGGTCAGTTTTCATTCCAATCCCAAAGAAAGGCAATGCCAAAGAATGCTCAAACTACCACACAATTGCACTCATCTCACACGCTAGTAAATTAATGCTTAAAATTCTCCAGCCAGGCTTCAGAAGTTCAGTGAACCATGAACTTCCAGATATGCAAGCTGGTTTTAGAAAAGGCAGAGGAAGCAGAGATCAAATTGCCAACATCCACTAGATCATTGAAAAAGCAAGAGAGTTCCAGAAAAACACCTATTTCTGCTTTATTAACTATGCCAAAGCCTTTGACTGTGTGGATCACAATAAACTGTGGAAAATTCTTCAAGAGATGGGAATACCAGACCACCTGACCTGCCTCTTGAGAAACCTGTATGCAGGTCAGGAAACAACAGTTAGAACTGGACACGGAACAACAGACTGGTTCCAAATAGGAAAAGGAGTACGTCAAGGCTGTATAGTGTCACCCTGCTTATTTAGCTTATATGCAGAGTACATCATGAGAAATGCTGGGCTGGAAGAAGCACAAGCTGGAATCAAGATTGACGGGGGAAATATCAGTAACCTCAGATATGCAAATGACACCACCCTTATGGCAGAAAGTGAAGAACTAAAGAGTCTCTTGATGAAAGTGAAAGAGGAGAGTAAAAAGTTGGCTTAAAACTCAACATTCAGAAAAGGAAGATCATGGCATCTGGTCCCATCACTTCATGGGAAATAGATGGGGAAACAGTGGAAACAGTGTCAGACTTTATTTTTCTGAGCTCCAAAATCACTGTGGATGGTGACTGCAGCCATGAAATTAAAAGACGCTTACTCCTTGGAAGGAAAGTTATGACCAACCTAGATAGCATATTCAAAAGCAGAGACATTACTTTGCCAACAAAGGTCCATCTAGTCAAGGCTATGGTTTTTCCAGTGGTCATGTATGGATGTGAGAGTTGGACTATCATGAAAGCTGAGCGCCAAAGAATTGATGCTTTTGAACTGTGGTGCTGGAGAAGACTCTTGAGAGTCCCTTAGACTGCAAGGAGATCCAACCAGTCCATCCTAAAGGAGATCAGTCCTGGGAGTTCACTGGAAGGACTGATGTTGAAGCTGAAACTCCAATACTTTGGCCACCTGATGCGAAGAGCTGACTCATTGGAAAAGACCCTGATGCTGGGAAAGATTGGGGGCAGGAGGAGAAGGGGACGACAGAGGATGAAATGGCTGGATGGCATCACTGACTCAATGGACATGGGTTTGGGTGGATTCTGGGAGTTGGTGATGGACAGGGAGGCCTGGCGTGCTGCAGTTCATGAGGTTGCAAAGAGTCGGACACGACTGAGCAACTGAACTGAACTGAACTGAATATGTATTCTAATTAAATATTTCATTAAAAATTGCAGCTACTGAAGTTAAAGAGAAAATGTTGATATATAGTAGTATTTAGTAAAACCAATTAGAAAAATGCAATGACAATAAGATTTTGTTCTAAAGATTAATTTTAAAGTTGTTTTTAAAAGTTAGTTATTTTAATAAGAACTATTGGGTAACACTTCAGTGGGATGGGATATAGCAAGTCCACGAAGATGACATTAAAATTTCTGAGATCTGGGAAACTCTAACATTGTCCATCTCCCTTATTTACACATGAATTAATGATCATGATATTTTAATAATCATCATGGATAAGTATGATATTAATAATGATTTAGAAAGCACTATCCCATTTATTTATTAGTGGGAAATTAAACTGCAGTGTTTATGGATTCTAATCAATGGCAACCATCATTTTGCTCATAAATCTACAGTTTGAGCAGGTTTTCATGAGGATACTCATCTCTGTTTCTTTCAGCATCATTTGGGATGGCTGGATGAATGGGGTGTCAAATCCTCTGAACAGTCACTCACTTCTGTAGTGGTGACGCTGGCTGTCAGTTAGAACCTCATCAGGGGCTGTGGCCCAGAACGTCTACATGTAGCCTCTCCATGCGATCTATGGCTTCCTCACAACATGGCAGCTAGTCCCCAAAGGTGAGTATCCAAGATAGAAGAGCAGACGGAAACTGTTTTGCCTTTTATTGTTTATAGCCTCTGATGTCACTACAGTATCACTAACACCACAGTCAGAGTGGGTGGGAACTAAACCCCACCTCTCAGTGGAGGAGTGTCAGTGTCACATTGTTAGAATAATGTGAGGGATGGGATATACCGTTGTCACCATCTTTGGAAAAAATAATCTGTTATAGTACTATCACATATATTAGTATATTTAAATTTTTGCAGCTATTTATGTGAGCCTCTTACCACCCTTGCTATCCTTACTGTTTTCCAGATATAAAAGAATTGAGGCTCAGAGAGCTTGACTGACATGCCACTTAACACATGGGTAGTTTGTAGCTGAAACGAAGTTAAAGCAGTTTTGGGACCCAGAAAAGACATTCTTCACCAGGTTGCCAAGTTCACAGGAATCCTTTTTACATCGTCTCCTGTCATTTTGCTAGGATCATTGCCTTCACTCCTTCTGGGGACATTCATTGTGCAGTTCTAGAAGAGGGCCAGATAACTCTTAGAAACAAAGATCCCATGTTCAACTTCCTTCAAATGTCATCAGATCCTGAGATGCTCTTGTGAGAGGCTATTTAGTGGTTTTTGTTTTAGTCAAGTAGGTTAATTTCTTTTAGGCACTGGGACTAGGAGGTCAAAATTATTTTGAGATAATTGTGTTGACCACATTTTCTTGAGGATTTTCTTGAAAATTTAAAATGTTTTAATATTTCAAATAAAATATAAAAATAGTACTCCTTACCTACCACCTAGCTTTAACAGATCTTTGCCATTATTTATTGTTTCACTTAAAAAAATTAACCTCTCTGAATTTCATCAGTTTTTTTTTTTTTTCTGCTGTGAAGTGGCCATCTTTATTCTTTGTCGACAGAAAACATACTTGTAGAATTTTACAGATATGTGAGTTGCAAATTAATCAAGGATGGGCTGGGGTCAGAGATGTCAGCTGCTGCTGCTGAGCTGCCTGTATAAGCACCAGCAGTGGCTGGCCCTGTCCTGCTCAGACGCTGCTCTGGGTCTGAGGCACATATGTGTCTCACAGCCGAACTCCCAACGTGAGCAATACTTTTGTTGTTGTAAATGTCAAAGTGTCATTACTCTTTTTAATGATTGAGTTGTATTGCATTATATATACCACATATTCTTTATCCATTCATCTGTTGATGCACCCTTCGTTTGCTTCCTTATCTTGGCAATTGTGAATAATACTGCTGTGAACATTCAGGGGCATGTATCTTTTTGAATTCGTGTTTTCATTTGCTTTGGATATACATCCAGCAGTGGGATTGGTGGACCATATAGTAGTTCTAGTTTTAGTTTTTCGTAAAACCTCCATACTCTTTCCATAGTGCCTACACCAGTTTGCATTTCTACTAATGATGTACCAGGGTTCCTTTTTTTCGTCATCCTCACCGATATTTGTTATTCATGGTCTTTTTGATGATAGCTATTCTGACAGGTGTGAGGTGTTGACTCCTTGTCGTTTTGATTTGAATTTCTCTGATTAGTGATGCTGAGCATCTTTTCCTGTACCTGTTGACTAACTGTATGTTGTCTTTGGAAAAATGTCTGTTCAAGTCTTCTACCCATTTTTAAATCAGGTTATTTGTTTTTTGACATTGATTTATATAAACTGTTTATATATATTGGATATTGATCCTTTATGGTTTGTATAATTTACAGATACTTTTTCCCATTCAGCAGGTTGTCTTGTTTTCATTGATGGTTTCCTTTGATGTGCAAAGCCTTTATGTTTAATTAAGCCCCATTTCTTTTTTTAGCTTTTATTTGTCTTTAGGAGATAGATCCAAAAAAATATTGCTGTGATTTATGTCAAAGAGCATTCTGCCTTTGTTTGCTTCTAAGAGTTTTATAGTATCCATTGTTATATTTAGGTCTTTAATTCATTTTGAATTTATTTTTGTATGTGGTATGAGGAAATGTTCTAATCTCATTTTTTTTTTTAACGTATAGCTGCCCGGTTTCCCTAGGATTACTTATCAAAGAGACTGTCTTTTCTTCATTGCATGTTCTTGTCTTCTTTGTCATAGACTGAGTGACCATAGTTCCTGGGTTTATTTCTGGACTTTCTGTTCTATTGATCTGTGTGCTTGTTCTGTGCCAGTACCATGTTGTTTTGATTACTGTAGTTTTGTAGTATAGTCTGAAGTCAGGGTGCATGATATGTTCAGCTTCATTCTTTTTCCCAAGATTGCTTTGGCACTTTAGGGTCGTGTGTGGTTCCATAGAACTTTTAGGATTATTTGTTCTATATATGTGAAAAAATTCATGTGTTTTTTTTTTTTTTTTTTGAGCACTGAGTACTGTGCTTAATGACATAAGATAAAGACAAATACTTTATCACTTATATGTGGAATTTAAAAAATAAGATGAATGACAAAAATAACAAAACAAATATTTCACTTAAAGATACAGGGTATTACATATATCAAATTCCCTCTCACCCTCCCTAGAGATAACCACTATTCTAATTTCATATTCTAATTGTATCATTCTAATGATATTCTATTTATATCATTTCCAAGGATGTTTTCTTTCTTTCTTTCTTTCAAATATAAAAGTCTAGAAATGATATATTTTTTAAAAATATGTAAATCGCTACACTTTATCCAACATTGTAGTTTTGGGATTTAGCCATGTTTAAATTTTTAGAATAATTATTTTATTTTTATCCACCCTATGGTATCCCAAAGAATGAATAAATTAGATTATCCATTCTTGTTAGCTTCTGCTTCTTTCCTTTTTCTGTTCTGATGAGCATGCTGGAGTAAATATCCTTATTACATGCCTTCTGGAGCATGTGCAACTATTTCTCTAGGATTGATTGTTAGAAATAGAGTATGCACATCTTCATCATAGGAGCTACCAAATGTCCCTCAAGTTTATTCCTCCAGTTATATATAGAAGTTGTTAATTCCTCCCTTTCTACTGACACTTTGTGTTATCAGGACTACTTACTTTGTAAACCAATCTGATGGGCATAAGATGACATTTTAGTATTGTTTGAATTTCTCTTATTTCTGATGAGTTTGAACATTTTTCATAAATTTACAGTTTATTTGGAGTTGTTCTTATGTTAATTGCCTGTTCATTTTCTCTGCCCATTTTTTTCCATCAAGTTTCTTTTTTATTATAAGTATGTAGGAATTCTTCATATGTTCTGATCAGAGTACTGTGTTAATTATATTGTGGAAAATAACTCCATCTACTCTGTGACTTGTCTTTTCACTTTTCCCCTTATGCGTTTTGTCACAATCTGTTGCTAAAAATTGCCTTGGCTATTTTCATTTGCTTCCATGTGAATTTTCAGATCAGCTTGCCAACTGCTAAGAAATGCTCTGCTGGAGGTTTTGATTGGTATTGTACTTAGTTCAGATTGTTTTAAGGTGCATTTCCACCTTGAAATAAAGGTTTGCTTTCCATAGCAAAGCATAGACCTCCGTGTATTCAAGTCTTTTGTTGAGTCTTCAGGCCTCCCTCTTCTGGCACCTGTCTAGGGATTGGTCAAATAAGCTTTTCTAGAATTGCTCCTCCCATGCCCAGCCATCTCCTGAGCCTCCTAAGTCAGTGGTGATAATGGACCCATTCTATTAGCCACAAACAAAGGCACTGTGGACAGTCCATTAATTGCTGCCTTCGCTAAGGGTCGGACACGACTGAGCGTCTTCACTTTCACTTTTCACTTTCATGCATTGGAGAAGGAAATGGCAACCCACTCCAGTGTTCTTGCCTGGAGAATCCCAGGGACGGGGGAGCCTGGTGGGCTGCCGTCTATGGGGTCGCACAGAGTCGGACACGACTGAAGTGACTTAGCAGCAGCAGCAGGACAGTCCATTAATTGCTGCCTTCTGGACAGTCCATTAATTGCTGTACTTCAGGTGCTACGATGGGAGCAAACAGAGCAACTGAAGGCTGAGACCCAAGCAGCAAGTTTGAGGAAGAGACCTGGAGGTCCAATCACTATCTGTTTGGGTTGTTTCCTAGGTCCTTGTGTTTTCTGTGTTCTAGTAGCAATGTGGCCTGCTTTAGAACATAGTCTCCAAATAAATGGGCTTCCCTTATAGCTCAGTCAGTAAAGAATCCGCCTGCAATGCAAGAGACCTGGGTTCAATTCCTGGGTTGGGAAGATCCCCTGGAGAAGGAAATGGCAATCCACTCCAGTATTCTTGCCTGGAAAATCCCATGGACAGAGGAGCCTGGCGGGCTACAGTCTATGGGCTCACAAAAGTCAGACGTGACTTAGCGACTAAAACCACCTCCAAATAAAACTGATTGGGTTCAAATTCCATCTCCACCACTTATTAGTCTGGGAAAGTTACTTAACTTATTCATCCCCTAGTTTCTTTATTTGTTAAGTAGAGAATCTCCTGGAGTTGTTTTGAGGAGTGAAATAAGTAATATCAGGAATTACTTTTTTGGAATTCCTGATTATTAGGAATTACTCACTGCTCTAACATCACCATTAGTTATTGTTCTTGTTATTGTTTTTATTATATTGAACCATCTTAGATTCAAGTTGATATTTCCCTATGTGTGCTTTCTCTTGGAATGGGGTTCCTGGGAAATACTCTGTCTACCCTATTGGAGGTTGATAGTGTCCATGAGCATATTCAAGATTCTTAGAATATTCGTAGTTAAAAAACTATTTAACATTATTTAAGCCAATATTTTCCAGCCCTTTTTGTCCACTGAAATCTTCATCTCCCTTTTTCCAAAGAGGACCTATTAAATTCAGTGTAATTAGCATTCAGTAGAAGATATTTTCAGGGATAGTCTTTGGGGGATTACCTATAAAAAATTATCTTTATTTTGGCATTTATTACAGAAAGATATCTCGAAAAGATATACTCTTAGTGAAGGATTTGAAAACACAGGTTGGCTAAAGAATAGAGATTGACATTGGTAGGCAGTCTCTGATGAATGAAATATCCTTTAAGTATTTGAAAAAAATCTCCCAATAATCGTGAACACATTCATTTAACTTAGAGTATTGAAAAAAAGAGGGTGCAAGTTTGTTGTTTTTATAAAGTAGAAGTGTCATATTTTTGGTGCCTATATTACAGCCTGGTGCAGAAGTAAAATTTTATTCCTTTCATAGAAGCCCCATTGGACTTTCTCCTGAAGGCAGGAAGGCCAGTTTATTGGTATTTATCACAGTTCATTTACTGCTTGTTTTTATTTCTTCAAAGAACTCAAGTTGCAATTGGGAATGGCATTTTGAGAATGCTGGGAATGTTGCTGAGAATATTTTTTTTTTTTCTGTTCCCTTCCCTCCCTTTCTGTGTATTTTGTTATGTACTTAGCCAAACCTGTGTCTGGTTAATTATTCCAAACCCGAAACAAAATGCTAAGGCGAAGCAGAGGCAGCAGCTCCATTCTGCCGCCTCTCCTATGGCTGTTCCGTCATTGCTCTTAACCAAGTAAAGGAAGAAGTAGATTATGCTAGTGTTGGATCCAAATAGTTAGGTCTTTAATCAAGAAAAACAAAGCAGAACCAATTGTAAATAATGTTTCCTTTCTTTTAATTTCCTGAAAGATCTTTTCTTAGGATAGCTTCCCCCAACCCCTCTCTCTGTTTTCTCCCCATGACACTTTTTGTTGCATTAAGATGGCACCTAGGGACTTTCCTGGTGATCCAGTGGTTAAGACTTCTTCCAGTGCAGGGGGTGTGGGTTCGATCTCTGGTTGGGGAGCTAAGGTCCCACATGCCTGGGGGCCAAAAAATATAAAAAAGAAGCAATATTGTAACTAATTCCATAAAGACTAAAATATATGGTTCACATTAGAAAAAGAAACAACAACCACCTGTGTGGCCAGGTTTGAGTTTGAGATCTGTGAGGGCCAGGACCTGGTAGGAAAGGTGTGACCAAGCAGAGAACTAAAACTGAGGAGAAAGCTCTAGGGCAGGATCATTGGTTTTCTGAGTTACTCACCATTAATTCTCTATCACAGTTTCCTTTCATTATCAGATAAAGTGAGCAATGAAATCCAGATGATTTGCTGGTAAACTGTTATACCTCCAGTTCACATATGTTAAAATGTCTAATTTTAGTTCTGTATGCTTCTAAATCTTAACAATTGCTTTATCACTTTGATTTCCGTGGCTTATGTTTGGTTTTTTCAAAATAGTCATGCTAAGTAACATTTTGGGCTAACTTGAGTTAGGAATGTTTTGTTATTTAACAGTCTTCTGAATGAATTTTGTCTCATATATTTCTTTTCAAACAAAGCTCAAATAAGTACTTAAAAGTGTATGAATTACTCAGAGATCAAGTTAAAGTAGTAACTTTGGTTTTATCTGTCAAAGACACATTGATCTGGGACTTAATCACGACTGTACTTAAACAGAAACATTAAAAGTACAAAACGAGGCTTGTTTTTCATTAAAAAAGAAAAGAGCTGGTAACACTTGGAATACGTAAACATTGCTGCCTGGTAAATTATAATCAGATTGCTATTGTATTACACATTACATTGTGCTAATGCTAGAAGACCCATTCACAATGATGTCATTTCAGGCTCTGAGTCGACCAGATCTGTTCCTGTTAAAAACACACTGTGCTAACAATTTGCAACAAACCAAGGGGTTATTTGACTTGGGTAGGACTGGCTAGAGTAGTAAAGAGGTATTTCTTTTTACTGAGAAAAACTTTCACTTTGTCTAGGACAAGGTTCATTAGACACAGGCCATTTTGCTAATTTAAAAGGTATCTTCAGTGCTTCCAAATCCATTTCTCTGTGTACAGTTAACTTTACAGTAGGATCACATGAAGGAGAAGTTGAGACTTGCAGAATAAAGTTTTCACCTTTGTGCATACCTCTGCTATCATTGCAGTTACAGCAAGAAGTTGATGGTCACACAAATGGTTTTTAAAGGAGATGCTTTTTATTTTATACTTTATTTCCTAATATTTCCACTAGTGGGCGCTGCAGTGCTTTCAACTCTGTATATTTTTATCTGGGCACAATATTAAAAAACCATACATGCAGTGAATGGTGAGTTTCCCTTAAGAGCTACTGTCCTGTCAAGAAAGATACCAAAAATACATTTGGAAGATTAAACCTGCTGAAATTATTTACTAAAATTTTAGAACAGAATAATGTGCTTGCGATTGCTACTCCGTTTTTGTTGGCATTCATTTATACTTGTGAATTGTCACATTTATTCTTGTGTGATAGGCATATATGTTGAAGTCAACATTATGCAGAAAAGGAAAGGTACTTAATGCCGTAGTACAAATAAACAATATTTATTAGGAGAAAATCCTGCCTTTTTCTATTAAAGGCAAACATTTAACACGTTTGGTTTATGTAATTTTGAGTATGAAGCAGTGCCGTTGTGGCTGTCTCTTTGATATTTAGGGAAGAATTTGATGCTTTAATAAGGGAATCCTCTGTCTCCCTCATCCATCATCCGCCATCCTCATCCATCCAAACACCACTGTAAATTTGTCAGAGCCTTTTCCATATTCAGTACTTGTATAAATAATGGCTGCTGTGATTTGAGAAAAGGGGAATGCGCACTTTCTCTGGCTGTGTTATATATTTGATCACAGTCATGGCGACATGTTACAGTTTTTGTTTTGCCTTGCTCAACGTCGGTGCATATAACTTAAGCCCCAGAGTGAAAGGACATTTTTGTGTGTTGACCCTTATTGTGGCTAGTACTTGCCGAAATGAAATTAGTTTGAGGGGTTTTTTACAGCAGATGAAACACAGCCTCTGCTCCATTACTACGCTTTTATCATTGCCCATCGCCTCTCCTTCTCTCCTTTTCTATCTTAGGGATTATGCAGGTTCTCTGCAATATTCTGAAATTAATCAAAGCAAGCAAAACCCCATGCCTTATTATCCATGACAAGAAGAGAGTGGTTTCCACAATCCAGACAGCTTTGTGATGTTGTCCAGTTGTGTAACTAGAATTTTATTATCTTTTTTTTTTTAAAGGTTCTGGTTTTCACACAATGAAATCTTTTCATGTTAAAGTTGTATGAGCAGTGGATCGCTCCATGTGAGTGTGACAAAGGATCTGAATTTAACTGATAGACTGTTTCTCTTATTTAAATAAGGAACTGATCTGTGAACAATGTCCACTTCTTTCTTTGATTTTTAGCTTGGCAGAACTGCTGTGTCTTTAATGCACATAGTTTGGGTCACAGAAGCTTTCTATGCAATGAGATAGGAGCAAACTTACAGGATGCTTATCCAGTCTGGGCCTTGTATTCTATCTTATCTTTTTATAATCATGCTCTACAAATTATTTTTTTCCACTAAATTAGTGGCCATTGTACAGATTGCAGACACTTAGTTTGATTGAAAGTAATAAAAGGAGATTATCCACTGGGTTGGTTGAGTGAAGGTTCTGATTTGACCCACTGCCTGGAGAGAAAAGAATTAATCTTATAAACCCGACTCACTTCTGCCATGCTTTGAAAAACTGCCAGGAATGCATTAGATCCCTTTTGTCTTAAGTCCAGTGAGAGCTAAAGGTGGAGTGGAGCAGATCAACAAATGAACCAAATAGATAGTGGCCAGTATATAATGCTTTGAGTGGTATCTTGAACTATGATGAGGGCTTTTTCTCACTCCCTCTGTAAACCCCTACCACCACAGTCTTTGAATTTGAGGAGGAGGAGGACAAAAAATAGGAGAACGGTATTTATTTATTAAGTATATTCTTTATGTTGGGCAATGTTTTAAATTCTAAGTTTAGAATCTAAGCATATTCAGATTATATATGTTTTTGTATCTTATCTTTATGAAATAGAATATTATTGAGCCAACTTCCTGGGCATGGAAACAGCTATAAAGAAGTACAAAATCCCACAGCTAGTTGTGGATGATTTGAGATTTAGACTCAAGTTGTTGTTTTTTTTCCCCTCTAACAGAGCACTTGCTTGTAAGCACCATGCTCTCCTTCTTCCTCAAGATAGCAAAGGTGGAAGCATTCATTCCAGGAGATGGGAATGGGATACTGCAGCCTGCCCACTGTCAGGCTGGCACAGGGAGGCACTCAGGAAAAAAGAAATGAGTGAATGAAAAAGTGCATCACTAATGTTGAGGGGTGAACCTTTGTCCTTTTCAGGAGATAGCACAGTGAACTGGAAGGGGCCCAGGGTTTAGAGCCGCCCAGACCTGGATGTATGTATCCTTACTCTTCCCTTTGTTGTCACTGAAAGTACATCACTAATCTCTGTGTTTCTGTCTCCAAGACATACCTTGTAGGTTGTTGGGAGCATAGTAAAGATGGCCTGATTGATGTTGGGTGGCAGATTTTAGTATGAAGGTGGGAAAGATGTGATGAACTGCCTTGGCCAGGAGGTTGGAGGTTGGGGGATAGTATTTGGCACCAAGAAGAATGCAGAGGGAGAGTCCCATATGTTATATTGGAAGAATCTTATGGCACCTAATTCAAATGGGAAATCCCAACTTGGAGAAGTTCAATAGCCTTTGAACCTTTAAAAGACAGTTCTTCCCCTAGAGCCATTTTTAGGATACACTTTAGGCAAAACTGGCATTGTCAACTCGGATCTTTATTTTAACCGTGTAATTTCCATGAGTGTGTGGAACAGTACTGAGCGTTCACTACCAGTCTTAGTTCATTCCATTTACGGAGGCAGCCAAGGTTTAAAGGGAGAGGCACTGATCAGCATCTTCCACATCCACTTCTCTCTTCCTTTGTATTTTGATTTCTGCCCTGTTGCAGGGAAAACGGTGAGAGAGGGGAAAAGAATACAAACCTTTTGCTGGAAATCGTTCCTTTCCTTCACGTTCTTCAGGCCATTCTGTTCATCTGAGGGTGTTTTCCTTTGATCGTCAGCCTTTTGTGGTTGTTTTTATTGTTGATGGTTGCAATCCATTTCCCTTAAAAATCTTGAGACCTAATAGAATAGAATGAAGGAGGGAAAGGAAAGAGTAATGATTAAGACCGTCCTGAGGATAAATGACAAGGGCTCAGGCTGGGAGGCCATACTGTGACAGCAGGTCAGTGTGCTAATGACTGTTCTGTAGGCTGAACCAAGATATTTGGAGGGAGATGTCTGTGGGACCTCCTGAAGACTGATGTACATGTGTGTTACGGTGTGTGTGTGTGTATGCTCAGAATTCAATCTGAGCCTCTTCAAACCTCACCTATTTTTGTTGTTGTTTTAGTTACTAAGTAGTGTCCAACTTTTGCAACCCCATGGACTATGGCCTGTCAGTCTCCTCTGACCGTGGGATTTCCCAGGCAAGAATAGTGGACTGGGTTGCCATTTCCTTCTCCAGAGGATTTTCTAGACCCAGGGATCAAACTATGTCTTCTGCATTGTCAGGCAGATTCTTTACTGCTAAGCCACTGGGGAACCCCCATGTGCTTGTGGGGATGCCTTTATTATCTCCTAGCAGAGAGAATAGTCTGTGGTTTACCTGGTTCCAAAGTCGTCAGTAGGACTTGTCTTACATATATATTTTTTTTTTTTCTTTTAAAGATTCATCACTTTTTAAAATTTAGAGGATAATTACAATGTTGTGTTAGTTTCTGCTGTACAACAATGTGAATCAGATGTCTTATATTTTGACATTGCTTACTCAGGTAACTTCACCCTAAAAACCCAGTCTGCTGCTGTTTTTCTTGCAGGAAAGGTAATGCGCTTTCTCTCTAACCCAGAGCCTTAGCTATGAGTGAACTGGAAACTGGAAGACCAGGACTGAAACTTTTTCTTTCCTTAAGTCTAAAAGCTTTTGGTCGAGTGTCTGGACAAACCTCCAAGGGGTCGGGTAATGGGTGGGGATGGTGACTCAGGGCCTGCTTGATTTCTGAACTTTGGGGCCATTGGGACTGCCCCTTCCTGGCCCTGTCCTGGCCTCTCAGTGGTGTGATGGCATCGAGCCCTTTGGGCATCTGTGAGGGTTTTTTCCTGACAGCACAAGAGCATTCTTGCTGCACGGAAACCTCATCTGTTTCTTCCATTCTTGTCCCTTCCAAGGGGAGGAATTGGATAAGGAGCACCCGAATGGGGAGGTCCCTGGGGGTAGGCTGTGGCCCTTCTCTGTTTCCCGCAGTCTTAGCCCGAGTCAAGCTCAGGGTCTGCAAGTTGTTCTGCAGATGGCTCAGCAGCAGACACCCAGCTGGGCTGATTTAACCCACAGAGTGTTTGTGTTTATGTTTGACAGCCAAGACAGGGAGCAGGAAAACTGTTTTCACTGGGATCAGCCTCAGTTGTTTCTCCAAAAGCAGTTGGTTGAACGGCTGTGCTGTTTCTGGGGCCGTGATGCCATGAAGTGAAGTTTGGATGAAGGACAGATGTATTATCTAGGAAAGAATCCTGGTCCCTTTCCCAAAGAATGTTCAGTTGTTTCCTGGGCCAACAAATGAAACTGCTCTCCAGTGTTCTGTTTATGTAGACACTATTTCTGGGGGAGAAAAAAAAAAGCCCTAAAGACATTAATCCTCCTTTGCTCTGGAGTAAGTAAGTAGCAAGTGTCAGTCAATATCCATTTTCTAGGTGAAGAAATAGAGGCACTGAGAGATTAAATAGATCATTGCTTTTTAAACTTGGATGTATTCATGAAGTGCCTAGGAATCTTCTTGTAAATGGAGATTTTGATTCAGTAATCTGGGGAGGAGACGTGAGAACCTGTATTTCTAACCTTTTCTCTGGTGATACAGATGTTGCTAGTCTGTGATTCACAGTTGGGATTAATTTAGGCTCATGGCAAGTTAGAGAGCAGCTTACTAGGTAAGGTTGCTTGCGTGTGTCCCCAGGAAGTGAAACAATACGGTCTTCTAATCAAGACTGTATCTCAATTGTTTTAAAATAGTTATAGGAAGCATAGCACTGCCTGGACATTGTGGCCAGAGGGCATAAAAAACCAAATTGACCAGAGTGGTTTTTAGCAGAATTAGGTAGCTAGACTAGTTTTATACAGTCATAAGTATAGCTTGCCTTAGATAACAGAAGCATAAGAAATTATACCCAAGCATCAAAAGCTCAGTAGTGCTTAGAAGTGAAGGCAGCTACTATCTTATAGTTTAGGTTTCATTCCTACTAAAGTCAATAAAGCATGTATGTGTGCCTGCGTGTGAGCACGTGCATAGGTCCAGTGTTCCTGTTTCTAACTGCACTCCTGTGGTCTATTTCCTTATAACATGTTATCAGAGCAGTGTTGCCATTGTAAAAGACAATCTTTGCCATGTGCTACTATTCACAAAGATTTCGCAGTTTGTTGATGACTCGCACATCTGTGTGGAAATATACACTCCTGCCTTCAGCTGCAGTACTTTATGTCTTTTTCCCCTCTAGAATATGATTACCCACAAGTATGTAGTAGTCATTTAATGGGGAGCAGGTGTAAGAAGAGACAGTAACTCTGAACAAAAGGAACAGATGCAATTGCAGCATGAAGGATTTAGGCTAGACATCCACATGCAGAGAAAATTCTCTTCTGCCAGTAAGAGCAGTGAAACACTGGAACACAGGATGAAAGCAGAGTGGTGGTACATTCTCGAGCATTTGAAAGAAAAGGGCAGGTGGTTTGATTTCAATGCTCTCTATTCAGCTCCTCTCAGAGGGAGGAGAATGAATTCTGCAATTGCTGGAGATCATTTTTAGCTCTGTGATTCATGAGAATGAATTCTGGGTGTATCTGATTAAAAGCCACGTCAAACAGTCACATATTCCAGAGATCCTTTCTGATCATCCTAATTGATACCGGAATATAATTGTTTTTTTGGCGTGGGGATGGGAATCCAACAAGTATTTGCTGAGACCAGTTTCATGAAATGTCTTTTTCTTTGAATGATTTTCACCTGCACCTTCAATGATAATAAAAATTGTCTTCCCCAAGGGCTTATGAGATAGTGTAAGTAGAGTATCATCTGGAATACTCAGGGGATCCAGAGGTCATCAGATATTCTTTCTCCCAGTATTATTTTGAGTGTTCCAAATTTTAATAGTCTATATAATAGTCCTTCATTTTCCTTTCTAATTGGAATTTCAACTAGGGATGCCTGCAGGCATTTACTTTCCTCACTTGGAATGCTTTGATGCACTAGGAAATGATAAAGGATGTCCATACCTTGGTGCAAAATTGCCACACTGTTATAATGTTTGGTATTATACCATATTAAAACCCGTGTCTCGAGAGAGAATGACAGTGCCTAAAAATAATGGAGATTAAACTTTCCCAGCTTTTCGGAGAATACTGAAAATAAAATACTGTGTGTCTCCTAAGTGACTAATGACACCTTCTTATAAACAGCATCATAAGATCTCTCTCTCTCACACACACACATACACACATGCATGCACAGTCACATAAAGATGAGAAATGGACATTTGAGTTTCTAGTGAATATTTTCTGGGTCCATTATATATGAGGTCAGCAGCAGTGTATGTTCAATAAAATTCACAGCAGGAAAATAGGAACCTGGAGAAATTCTACAGACCTTTTGGAGCCAGATAACTCAAACATTAAGAAGGTGCACAAGTTTTCAGCTTTTGAAAGCAAGAATTAGGAAGGTGGGAAAGGAGGATGGGGGGAAGCTGATAGTCAGGCGTGACAGGCCTATATTTCAAAGATTGCTATGTGAGGGAATTTATGGCACCTGGATTCCATACTTTTTCCTACTGTTGTCTTTATCCTAGTCACAAAATCTACTCCTCAGTGAGCTGACCCATCAATCAGGCAGGGTCTGGACAAGAAAAATGGAATTCTTTGGTGGTGGTTTTTGGTTATTCAATCCTAGTTAGCTAAAGCTAAATTAACACAACAACTTATTCTCATCACTTTGTCAGATTGCTAGACCATGAGGTAAATTAGTACTTTGAAAGGAAAGATACACAGAAACTCTGTTCCTGGAACATTTTATTACTCCATAGAATCCGAGAAATTTGGACACCATGGATTACTAACTTTCAAAGCTTGGTCAATTAAAATTTTTTCGAGAAAGACATTTCCAAATTAAAAAACAAAACCCAATAAACAAATAGGAAACAGAAGAACCAACTATTATTTACTATAACTCTTATTTCATTTTAAAAAAGATATTTGAACACTGAAAGTATGGAAAGGGAATATTCTCCAAATAAAGGGTTGCCTGTATGTTAAATAAACTTAGCCACATGATGGCTTAATGAAGACCAGTGAATATCTCATCGTATACCAACACTGGCCAGCTGATTTGGATTTGGGAACCATTGCTTCAAAACCCAGCTGTTTGTTTAGAAATCAATCTGCTTGAGGGGATGGGGTGATTTGTGGAGGCCCACTGGACTTTGGCTGTTGGGGATCTTCACTGATGAGATAGATATGCCATAAAAAGATAAGAAACATTAGGATGTTTTTACAAAAATCTTTTCATAAATGAAAACACATCATTTTGACTCAACTAGGCTTGATGAATTTCATAATACCCAGTTTATCTTTTGACTGTCCAAGATTTAGCAATTCTGTGTCCTTTTAAGTAGAAGATAAGAAACCTGTTTTGTCTTTTTTAGGAAATCACACATGGTATATCTGATTAAACTCTACTCTGTTTTCCATCGTTACAAACATGAGATGACTTAGCAGTTTCACTGCAGAAGCATGCATCATGATGTTTGAAGTGAGAAATCATCCTGTTACTATTATACAACTTTTACTTCTAAAAACTTAACTCTTCTTACTGTTGTGTTATATGTAAGGGCTTCCGAACCATGAAAACTTGGTTGAGAGGGAATGAAATGAACATCTATACTTGAGGATTGAAAACCGGTTGTATAAGCCTAGGTTGATCCAAGCATATGTACTTACCTCACATTTTGTACCTCACTTAGGTATAATAGTCCATTTTTTTTTTCATCCAGATTTTGAGTTTTGAAGTAAATGCTGAGGATGAGGTAAGTGTCCCAGGACAAGCTCCCTTTCAAGGTTAAAATTGTCTGTAGCAACTGTTTTGCTTAAGAAAACACCTGAGTTGGTAGAAATCACATAGAATGGTAGAGCAGGAGAGGCTTGAGGAATACTTTATTTTATAGATGAGGAAGGGGAGGGAAAGGGTGCAAGGAGGGAATCAAGTTGAAATGCAGATGTCTGAGAATAACTGGACCTACAAGTGGAAAATTGAGGAGAATGACAGAGTCGAAAACTACAATGGTATTTCAGATAAAACTTTACAGATTCCTTCCAGCAATATGTGGGTTGCAGTTGGAGTGAAGTGAATGGTTTTGCATATAATGTGTTCCACAGCCGTTAGGAGATGCCAGGTGTGTGTGTGTGTGTGTGTGTGTGTGTGTTATGTTCTTTGAACAGACAGTGCTAACAAGGGCCTGCACATGGTCACTTACTTATATCTGCAATCAGCTATAGCTTTAAAGTGATTTCCCTGCTGGCTTAGTCATTAAAGAGTCTGCCTGCAATGTGGGAGACCTGAGTTCGATCCCGGGGTTTGGGAAGATGCCCTGAAGAAGGAGATGGCAACCCACTCCAGTAGTCTTGCCTGGAGAATTCCATGGACAGAGGAGCCTGGTGGGCTACAGTCCATGGGGTCACAAAGAGTCGGACACGACTGAGTGACTAACTTTCACTTTCAAAGCTTTAAAAGGCTCAGGCCTCCTGAGGGCATTTTGGAGGTTCACTGCAGCAAGGGCTCTCTCTTTGTGTGCTGTGATGATAATTTTGGCAAAGGAAGAGCGTGTTCTAGTTTTAGAATCCCTGGAGACTCTTTTGTCTTTCTTGATTCAACTCTTACAGCTTGGACTGCTTTGGCTTAAAAGAAAATTACAAAAGTCAAGCATCACTGAGTTGACCTTAAAGGAATAAACAATCTGAAGATCACAGTGTAGTCCTTGTATTAAGCTCATTTTTGTTTGCTTTTGGTGGTTTTTGGCCAACTATGCCAAGGCATTCAAGTACTTAGGTCTTCATAAAGCTGTTCCTTTCCTCCACTTGTGTTAATACAGATATTAAGTCTACTAGTATCTACTTAGCATAAACAAGAAGATAAAAATGATTCCTATGATTGAAATGTTTGTTATTTAGCATTAAGCATCTTCCTGCTCCCATGCATTTTGCATTTTAATCCACTTGGTGCTTGGTTTGGGGATTGTTAGATTAGTTTTAATCCCCTGTCTAATAGTGGAGTAGTGGTGAGATTTATTACACAGACGGGGTTTGGTTCTTGGATTTAAGAGGGCTCACGTGCACTCTTCATGCATATTAAATTTGGGAAACCACTGGTTCAGTATAAAAGGTTGGGGAGACATCCTTTATCTTAGAATGATTCTCTTTAGGCACACAAAGTGCAGACGGCATTTATTGTATTAATGAAAAGAAAATTGATTACAAGTGTTTTCTCTCTTTTGGGGTCAGACTAATGTTCTCAGAATATTTTTTTTTCCTATTTGAAATGTACTCTACTATCATTTCAAAGCATTTCTAGATGTCCTCTTTATTTCTTGGGAGGCCACCTCTAGGAGAAAGATAAATAGCTTATTATGTAATGGATTCTTCCCAAGACAAATGGAAAAGTTTGAGTACTACCCAACCAGGGAATAAATATTTTCAGAAATCACAAAAAAATAGGAGAGCTCACTAATCCTTGAGAGCCTAATTGTTGCCATTTTCTCCAAACTGATTAAAAAGTGTGCCATTTTGAAGATTGGAGGATTATTGTTATTATTTATATATTTTCTATGTTTCTTACAATGTGAAAAGATTCTGGTTAATAGAGTACAAAACAAACAAGAATACCATGATTGTACGTTTTTGTGATTAATAAATAAAAATAATGCTGGAGCAAAACTTTGTAGTGGGAGCTTTAGTTTTCTTCTATTGTTCCAATTAAGTAATTTTGCCTTGGGGAGAAGAAAGAATATGTATTAAGTAATGAAGAGACAGATACTGGGAATAACTTGGGTTATAGGGTGGAATATTTAGGTTTTTTTATGGTTTCAAAATACCATCCAGTATTTTGAAATAGTCTTACTCTCAGAACTTGAACTTGTATTTGTGACCCAGGAAACCGAAATGGCACCCCTCCAGTACTCTTGCCTGGAAAATCCCATGGATGGAGGAGCCTGGTGGGCTACAGTCCATGGGGTCGCACAGAGTCGGACACGACTGAAGCGACTTAGCAGCAAACCTTACTTACAGTTTGTCTTTCAAGGCTATTTTTCTGCCCATTAAAGGTTGATTCTCTAAAGGAAGAAGACAAGCATGTGTAATGGTCAGTACTACTACTACTACTAAGTCACTTCAGTCGTGTCCGACTCTGTGTGACCCCATAGACGGCAGCCCACCAGGCTCCCCCGTCCCTGGGATTCTCCAGGCAAGAACACTGGAATGGGTTGCCATTTCCTTCTCCAATGCATGAAAGTGAAAATTGAAAGGGAATTTGCTCAGTTGTGTCCGACTCTTAGCGACCCCATGGACTGCAGCCTACCAGGCTCTTCCATCCATGGGATTTGCCAGGCAAGAGTACTGGAGCGGGGTGCCATTGCCTTCTCTGGTAACGGTCAGTAGTCTCCTGTTAAAATAGCCGCTCACATGAGGGCAAAACTGTTCAGTTTACTTAAAAGACATATTTATTTATTTATTTTTAAGGAAATCCAGAAGTGCTGAGAGCAAGGGGTAGGGGGTGGGTAGGTTGTGGAAGATGAGGTTAAGACATATTTAAAATTTACAAAGCAATGTTTTCTCTCTATGATTTGAGAGTTCAAAGCAGCCCTTCTGTGTTAATTTTTCCTTCAAATTTTGTTTCCAAATTTATGTTTTTTTTTTTTTCTTAAACTTCGTTTTTATTTATTTATTTATTTTTAATTAATTTTATTCTATTCTCAAACTTTACATAATTGTATTAGTTCTGCCAAACATCAAAATGAATCCACCACGGGTATACATGTGTTCCCCATCCTGAACCCCCCTCCCTTCTCCCTCCCCACACCATCCCTCTGGATCGTCCCAGTGCACCAGCCCCAAGCATCCAGTATCGTGCATTGAACCTGGACCAAATTTATGTTTTATTCATTAAATTTATTTGGTGCTAGCTGTGAATACAAGTAACCCAAAGTTAGTGTAATTGATTTCCTTGAGAGACAAAAACAAGAAAGAAATGTATTCTCTTGGAATGTTACTATGATTTTAAATCCCAGTAAACATAGCTTTTCGGAGAAGGCAATGGCACCCCACTCCAGTACTCTTGCCTGGAAAATCCCAATGGGTGGAGGAGCCTGGTAGGCTGCAGTCCATGGGGTCGCTGAGGGTCGGACACGACTGAGTAACTTCACTTTCACGCATTGGAGAAGGAAATGGCAACCCACTCCAGTGTTCTTGCCTGGAGAATCCCAGGGACAGGGGAGCCTGGTGGGCTGCCGTCTATGGGGTCACACAGAGACGGCACACACGACTGAAGCGACTTAACAGCAGTAGCAGCAGCAAACATAGCTTTTAATATACACATTTGACAATATAAATAAATGAACTTCATAGTAATTTTCACCAAGTTTGGACACCTAGTGGAGCTTTTTAACATCTCTGAGACTCAGGTGAGAATATGCTGTTGGATTTGATAAGAGTCCAAGGAACCTTTCAGTTCAGTTCAGTTCAGTCGCTCAGTCGTGTCCGACCCCTTGTGACCCCATGAATCCCAGCAGGCCAGGCCTCCGGATCCATCACCAACTCCCGGAGTTCACCCAAACTCATGTGCATCGAGACGGTGATGCCATCCAGCCATCTCATCCTCTGTCGTCCCCTTCTCCTCCTGCCCCCAATCCCTCCCAGCATCAGGGTCTTTTCCAATGAGTCAACTCTTCGCATGAGGTGGCCAAAGTATTGGAGTTTCAGACTCAACATCAGTCCTTCCAATGAACACTCAGGACTGGTCTCCTTTAGGATGGATTGTTTGGATCTCCTTGCAGGCCAAGGGACTCTCAAGAGTCTTCTCCAGCATCACAGTTCAAAAGCATCAATTCTCCCGAGCTCGGCTTTCTTTATAGTCCAAATCTCACATCCATACATGACCACTGGAAAAACCATAGCCTTGACTAGACGGACCTTTGTTGGCAAAGTAATATTGGAGTAGTATAAATCTTGCAAGTGTATTTATGAGAAGTAAATCTCATTGACCACTAAGTCATGTGTGTGTGTGTGTATGACAGAAAGATGTTTCTCACTGTTGTTCAGATTGTGGAGATACCTCCCCCGAAAGAGAAAACTTGCATCTGAAATTCCTTTTCATCCTGAGCTGGTTTCTGAAAATGGTGGGCTAAATCCTGAGTGTTGGTAGGCATTTTGTCTTTCTAAAAGGCATGCTATGTTTCCATCCATTCATTATTCAAATATTTGCTGTACACTTTGTGCTTCATGTGGAGAAGGAAATGGCAACCCACTCCAGTATTCTTGCCTGGAGAATTTCATGGACAGAGGAGCCTGGTGAACTATATACAGGCCATGGGATCACAAAGAGTCGAACACGGATTCTGTGATCTTATGAGCTAATGTCAGATAGGAATCTGTAAACCTGTTACATTCTTGTTTTTGAAAACCCAGAAGTTTAGAAATACTTCTTTCATACTAAATAAAACATTAATGTGATGGTAACATTTTCTTTTGCATTTCATCACCATCCAAATGTTCCCATGAGAAAAGGAACACTGTCTATCTTGTTCACTGTGGCATCCCCAGAGCACAGGATAGGGTCTGTGACATGTTGCACTTAATAAATAAATTAATTTATGGGTGAATAGAAGAGTGTGTAGATGGATGGATCTTTGGAGAAGAGATGTCTGAGTTTCTGGATAAATTCTCAGACAACAACTTCTTGATTTAATGTGCAGATTTAGAGAATGAATTCTTTTCAAACACTAGGAAGTTCAGTCCATAGTCAGCCAGACCACACAAAGGGGATGGTCTGGAGTTGGGTGGAGAGACAGGGTTTGAATCTGGGGGCCAAAATTAGGATTTAGAATATTTCAAATAATGTATATATACATATAAAATATTTAAGCATATAATGTATTAATAGAAATCAATGTAATTATATTGCTGTAGTATATAATATCACATATATCACAATATTATATATAATAATTGCTATAATATTATATAATATATACAAACATGGATATAGCACTTTTCCTATATATTAAAATATACATATAGTGGAAATATTATATACTTCAATTTTTGTTGTCTGAGTGGAAGTTTCCTTCTATTCATAGTTTCTTGAGTGTTTTTTATCATAAAAGGATATTGCATTTTGCCAAATGTTTTCTACATCGAGATGATCATGAGGGTTTTGTGTGTGTGTGTCATTCTGTTAGTTCTTTGTGTATTCCATCCAGTTTTCTTGTTGCTTATTGTGAGAAAGGGGCAAGTTATTCCATCATGACCAGAAACCCTTGCATGTTGAAGTTTTTCAAAATCTTTTTTCATATCTATTAAGTACTAATTATCAACACCCTGAATTCAGGTTTTCTGTTGTAATTATTGGTGCTTTGGGGCATATGTCCATCATCTTTCTGTTTTTTATTGTCTTGCTGCTTTCCCCCTTCTTCTTGCTTATTTCTTTTTTCTGGTTGATTGCACTTTGGTGGTTACTGTTCATTTCTGTAGTTAAATAATATCTTGATCTACCTTACAACAAGTCAGGGTTCTCAGAACTTTTGACCCTTTTAACCCAGTACAAAGAATTATGTACTGTCACTGTTCAATAGTTTAGTTCCACCTTTTCTCCTAAATGCCATGAATTAGACATCATCATTATTGGTATTAGTTTATATAGACAGTGTATGTTTGGATTTATATCCAAGTTTACCTTTTATTTGTTTAACATTCATTTCTCTATCTTAAACCTCCATCTGGGTATTTTTTCTAATTCTAATCCTTTCTCATTTATTTCGCTTAATATAATATATTCTCTGTCTTTGGTGGAGTGTAATTTCACTACAGTGTTTCTAGGCATGGATATCTTTTTATTTTTTTGAGATCTGTTGTAGCGCTTGGATCATTGGATCATTTTGTTTTGGAAAATTCACACCTTTATCTCTTTAAAATTTTCTTTTCTCCTTTTGCTTTATTTTTTCCTCACTGTTATTCTACCTAGATATATTTTAGAAACAATTATTGTCTCCTCTATACCTCTTTAAACCTTTTATATTCTGTTACCTTGTCTTTAAGTTCTTGGTAATTTGTTAAAATGCATTTTCCATTTCACAAATTCTTTCTTTAGCCATGATTATGCTATTTGACCCATTAATTATTTTATTTCAATAGTGATATTTTAATGTCAAGAATTCATTCATTTTTCTTTCAAATTTATCTGATAAGTCTCAATACCTTCTTGTTGCTCTCTTATCATTGTAACTATGCTCTCATTTCTTTAAATATCCTTGTGAAAATCCCAATATTTAAATTCTTTGAGAGTTTAGCCTTCAAATTTGTTAATTTTTGGCTCTCCTTCATGGTGTGTTGCCTTCACAAATACTTATTGATCTTTGCTTGTGAGCCCTACTTCTTGATCTTAACCAGTAGTACTCCTTTAGACCTAAGTTGTGGATATACATCTTTGAAAGAGATGCTCTTCTTTCTGTAGCTAATAGATGCCCCCAGTCTGCCACCAATTTTGGAGGTCTGGGGTTTAGCACAGAAATCCCAGGCTCAGCTTCCTCTTTCCTTGCTGGCTCAAGTCTCAGTATCTTGATACAAATGCTTCAACTGACATTGCTTTCAGGGTAATGTATGTCCTCACTATCTACTACTTTGACCTCAGCCAAAGGTTTTAAGTAGAAAATGTGAAATCCTGTCCTTTGAGTCCCTATAACTTGTGAGACCAGTGACACCTTAAGAATGTGCCCCATTCAGAGTGCAGTTGTTCTGAAGTGTGATGCTCCCATAGGGCTTTTAGATAGCCATAATGCTAGAAATAGAAGTCATATGGTATTACTTTTAAATACTAATTGTTGCTAAAGAAATGCATAAAGTTTATCTCTAGTTTAACTGTGTTATCTCTGAATTATTTTGGAATTTTCCTATATACAGTCATATCTCTTGCAAACAAAGATGTTATTGTTCTTCCTTTCCAACCCTAATAGATTTTGATTCATTTTATTTTCTTACTGTACTGATTAGAACTTAGAGTACAATGACAAAAAGAAGGGATGATAGTGGACATCCTTGTCTTGGTCCTGATCTTCAGGGATCAGTGTTTCACCACACAGTATAAACTTTTCTACAGTGTGTGTGTGTCAAACAATTAATTCTTACACAGAAATTGGAAAGAGCTTTGTAAGATTTAAATTTGATCCTGAAAATGAGTAGACTGAGATATGTTATAGGTATATGGTATATATAACTAGATTACATTGATAAATGAAAGAAACAGTTGGGATGGTTAATAAAATTTTTGATTTTATGTCTGCACATTCTTCACCTATAAATCCAAGGACAGCAAAGCTAAATATATAATTTTTGTTTTTTAGCTTTCTTTTTAATGGATATATGCATGGCTTTTCTGTGTGTGTAATTCTAATCAGGCAAAATTAGTAGTACAGCAGAACTGAAACATTCATGAAGTTAGGGTCTTTCAGAGAGGAGTAATGATGGGGTAGATTTGATGAAATTTTCTTTTCTTTTTAGCAGAGTTTCTTGTTTTTTCTCCAGTATCCTAATCAGGAACAGATACATCCCTGCCTTTAGTAATAAGAACTTTATCAATTCTTGAATTCAGTGAGCTTGGGAGAGATTTTGTCTGATATTTGTGGCTTTTTTTACTTCACTCTCAATTACCTGCATCATAGGATGTACTTAGCTCTTTCCATTTGGCTTTCTCTATGTGATATCATATAGTTCTTCATGCTATCAGCACCCTTCTCCTCACTAACTGTTCATTAGATGAGGGTGGCTGCTGGCCCAACATACTTCCTCTTCTGAAAAGTAGGAATCAAAACCCAAGAAAGTCATTCTATCTTTATGTAGGTGAACTTGAAACAAATTCAATAGCCATCTGTACTCAGGAACTGTGGATAAGAGAAGATGATTCAGCAGGGAAGGAGAGAAGAATTCAGAGAGGAGTTGAGGTGAGAGATGAGAAGAAAGGACCGTCAGGGTTCTGACAGCATACCTTTTTCTCATTCTAATTCCTTCTGGCTATCTACAACCTTTGGGTTCATGAAACACCCTCATATCCTTATAATGTTTTTTTTCTTCTTGTGAAGGCCACATGTGACCACAGTCTTAGGAATCTAATGTACCTGTTTTTTTTTTTTTTCATTTGCACCTAAATTTAAATTTGAGTTCTAGTGACTCTGAGCAAGTTATGAATCTCAGTTTCTGCATCTGTAAAATGGGGATAGTGACATCTACTTTGCAGAGTGCTTATGAGCATTTGAGTTAACATATGTAGTGGAACAGCTGGCTGAGAGTAGACTTTTAATAAATAATAGTTATTACTTTCTAAATTATTTCTCCAGTCCAATATGATATCTGATAGTGCATTGTTTGCATGCTTATTATCACACATCCTATTCTGCCTGTGATATCGCTTCTTGGATGTTTGCCCTGTCTTCCTATTAGATTTCAAACTTCTTGACAGGATGATTTCTGACATGTGCTTCTCACTACCCTATCAGAAACGATCTCAGAGTTTGTGCTCAATAGATAATTACTGGATAGGGTAAATACTTTGGGGATTTCTTGTCAGGGGAAACCAGAAGAGCTAAGAGTAGAACACTTTCCCTATTATTTATGATTGTCCCCTTTATAAAGCTAGGCAAACACAAACTCTGATATCTTCTATTCCAGAAAGAGTTGCCCGTAAGTGAACAGTTCTCTTCATTGGTTAGACCCCTGACAAATCTTGGTTGTTTTAGTTGTAGTTTTAAAAATAAAATCCTATGAGGAACTCCAATATATGAAACAGATTTAAGCAAAGGCTTTGTGGTTGAGCAGAAGAGAGAGGCCCTGAGCCCTGCATCCCATCCAATGGTAGACCCCAAAGCACCTCAGGGCTTGGTGAAAAACATTTTGGAAACCGTTACTTTGGATTATCTAGGATAGTCTATGTAACCCACAGCTATCATGGGGTTTTACTGAATTAGAAAAAAAAAAAATGGAACCAAAGGAACAAGATGCCATAACCCTTCCCAGAGTGATTATGAAGGTTTTAGAAAGCTTTAGGGGATTGTTGTCAAACTTGTTACAATTGATGGTGTGGGAACTCTTAGCCACTATTATAAGCAAGAGAGATTTTGCTGAGGTAGGATGGAAAATGTTTTGGGCTTGATGTCAAAAGATGAGGATTTGAATTCTCATTTCTTTTCTTACTGGCCAGTGGCTTTAGGCAACTCTGCAACTTCACCAAGTCTCAGCTACAAATTGGGAATTATCACCCCCATCTACTTCACAGATCTGTCAGCTAAAATGAGACTGAGCTGTGAAATGGTTTTATAGTTTGAAAAAAAAAAGTACTATATAAATATGAGGCCTGCTTAGTAATATGACTAATTAAGGGAATAAAGAGAGAAAACACAGTATGTACAATTAATGACTTTACCTAGACTCAGTTATTTTCATCCTTTGACATGGCATACACATATTCCTTTTTATTTTTGCTGAAAGTCTAAATGACTGTACTATCAATAAAGGTCCTCCCTCCTATACTGTGCTGATGAAAGAAACTGAAGGCCTAAATAAATGGAGATGCATGCTATGTTCATGGATTTGAAGACTTAACATGGTAAAGATGTCAGCTCTCCCCAGTTTGATGTAGATTTAATGCAATTCCTGTCAAAATGCCAATAAGATTTTTGTTGATAAAGATGAATATTTTAAAATGTATATGAAAAGGCAAAGGAAGTAGAATAGCTAAAACACTTTTTTTTAAAAAAAGAACAGAGTAGAAAAATCAGTCAACTCAATTTCAAGACACGTGATAAAATGATATAGAACTATACTCAAATACCACACCAATGTCAGATTCTTCCATTTGATATTGCACCATAATTATGTAAGATTAACTGTAGGGGAAACTGGGTGATGGGTTCTTGGCAGTCTTCTACTACCTTTGCAACTTCCTGTGAATCTATAATACTCCATTTTTTACAAAAGTAATTTTTTTTAGCTTTATTGAAATATAACTGACATGTAAAATTGTAAGATATTTAAAGTGTACATCATGGCGGTTTGATATATACATCGTGAAAGTATTCCTCCCATGTTAGGTAATTAACATGTCTATGACCTCACATATTTATCCTTTGTTTATTTATTTATTTTTTGGTGAGTACATTCATTTTGCTCTCTCAGGAAGTTTTAATTATTGAAAGTTTAACGCACAAACACATTTCAACTGTGTCAGTCATTTGCTGGCTGGCTCTCGGCCATTATTCTCACTATTCTGTGTTTTCTTGTTGCATATGATGGGAAGCTGGGGCCTTGCAAATGACTTCTCCCTAATTCTTTTGTCAACTGGCTTCATCTTAGGTCCTACCAATTAGTGGCCCTAGGGAGGGACTAGGAAACAGGATCTGGGGAGAAGCCACTTTATTTTCACTTCTATCTTCTATCAACTTTTCTCCAGCAAAAACAGGCAACAGTGGAATGCGGCATTTTTTGGCAGTCCCAGCCCATGCTCTCTGGAGCCTTTTCTTTGGTCCCATCATTAGTACTCAGCACCCCCTCAGTAGTACCACATGTAGTCATGAGATACTCCCTCATAGACTTGGCATTGCCTTTCAGTCCTGTTTTGCACTTTTGGACTCTGATAATATAACTCCCTCTCCACCAACCCTACTAGTGGCTGCTGCTTTCTTTAGTTACTAGTGTTTGGGTTACTATACCACCTTCTCATACTCTCTGCTCTTTTAATACCTTTCTAACCAAGTCCTGAAATTCCTAAAGTGGTTCTGATTTGACTTGACTAATGCACCCAATGTGGGTGAAACAGTGCTTTGTGTTAACAGGAATTAGGCAATATTCTTTCCATCTCTTTATTTCAGTGCTGAGCCATTCCTTGAAATCCTCTTTTGGCAGAGCCTTCTGGAGATGGGGAAAAACTTGGGGTATCCTGAACTTGAACTGTAGTTGAAACTTGGCCCTAAGATCTCTGACACCTTTAGGAAATGGTAGACTGAAACGGAGAAGGCAATGGCACCCCACTCCAGTACTCTTGCCTGGAAAATCCCATGGATGGAGGAGCCTGGTGGGCTGCAGTCCATGGGGTTGCTAAGAGTCGGACAAGACTCAGCAACTTCACTTTCACTTTTCACTTTCCTGCATTGGAGAAGGAAATGGCAACCCACTCCAGTGTTCTTGCCTGGAGAATCCCGGGGACAGGGGAGCCTGTTGGGCTGCCGTCTATGGGGTCGCACAGAGTTGGACATGACTGAAGCGACTTAGCAGCAGCAGCAGCAGAGACTGAAAAGGAGGGAAAAATATCTTAGTCACTTCAAGTTGGAACACAGTTTTCTGACTTTCAAGAGAAGGACACTTGGATGCTGTCTTTTTTTTTCTAGGAAATCTGCCTAAATAAGCTAAGTCAAAACAGAAATATATTTGTCCAGAGGCTCCACCAAATTAAATCACTGTGTATTTCCTAGACCTTTTGATTTTCTGTTCCTGGAAAAAAAAAAATTGGGGGAATGAACATAGCACCCAATATTTTAGTTTTACCAAGAAAGCATGTTAAAAATGGGAAAATGGCAGTAGTTTATCACAGTTATTTCACTAAAAAAATAGCAGCTTATTTAAAAAATAAAAATGACATGAGAAAAATGGATAGAGTTTTAAATTTGAGAAAGTATGCTTCACCATTTCCTTATTTGTTTATTTTAAAAATACACCCCATCCCCATTAAATATTCCCACTGTGTTTAGGAACTTCTTCTGGATAACTTAATGTTGATTCCATAGTGTAAGTAGAGTACACTTTAGAGATAGTGTTTCTGTTAGGGAGGTATTTCTTTTGTAAGAATGTTGAGATAGAACTCAACATTTTCATCTTTTGACATGGCATTCACATATTACTTTTTATTTCTGCTGAAAGTCTAAATGACTGTATTATCAGTAAAGGTCCTCCCTCCTATACAGTGCTGATGAAAGAAACCAAAGGCCTAAATAAATGGAGGTGCATGCTATGTTCATGGATTTGAAGACTTAACATAGTAAAGATGTCAGTTCTCCTCAACAGTTTTCTCTCCTCAAAAACTGTTGTATGTTTATCTGAAGATGTGTATCCTCTTGTTTTACAGTTGCTGATAGAAGTTGAAAGTTATGTTTTCCTGAGAGATTGAGATTGTGTGTCTTCAGGAATCTGCACTTATTAGTGTGTAAGTGAAAAGTTGGAACACAGATTTTGGGAAAGGGAAAGTGTCCCTGCCTTTGCCTGGAATCCACTGTTGTACTTTGATTTCGGAAACTAGCAACTCTGGGGACATCTGGAGAAAGTTTTATTGACCCAGGTATTAGCTTTTTCGCAGTGGACACCAAGGACAGTGAGGATAGTGATACTTAACCCAAGTGGCTTTGCAAGCATGCCAGCCAAAGCAAAGCATGTCAGAGGCTACATGGTGACTGTAGGAAAGGCAGTCTGCAAGCACACATGAAGCTCTTCTTTTTAAAACTCTTGGATGTTCTTGGAAGTCAGGGATTTTTAAAGGGAAATATAACCTGTCAGCCTGTGGAGTAAGAATGTGCTCGGTCGCTCCAGGCTCCTCTATCCATGGAATTTTCCAGGCAAGAATACTGCAGCGGGGTGCTATTTCCTACTCCAGGAGAATTCGCATCTCTTATGTCTCCTGCGTTGGCAAGCAGATTCTTTACCACTAGCACCACCTGGGAAGCCAGAGTAAGAATAGGAACTTGATCTGATGGTTGTTGTTGTGACTTTCTTTGTAACCAACTACTGAGTGGAGAATTGTGACAGCATGTGATTGTCCATGATATGTATCAGTTAGCTTTTGGTACATGAGAAACCACTCTACAACTTTGTAACTTATAACAACAAATATCTCTTTTTTAAAATTTTGTGAATTAACTGGAAAATTCATATAATCCATGTTGGCTTGATTTGGGCTAGACAGACTAGAATGGCTTTGCATGTCTGTGGGCTCAGATGGAAAGGCTGGAAATACTGAGACTAATGGGACCTCTTTCCTTGCAATGTTTCATTTTCCAGAAGACTAACCCATGCTTTGGCACATGGTGGTGTTGATGCCCATCAGCAAGAGAGGGAAAGTAATTTTTGAGCTTCTGAATGCATCATGTTTGTTAATATTCCTTCGACTAAAACATCCATTGGTTTAGATTATGTTCAAAGCCAGATTTCAGGGGAGGAGGAAGTGTTTAACTTGGCTAGGAGAAGCAGCAAAATCATATTTAAAGGGTCATGGATATGGGGAGGGAGTAATTTGTGACCATTTTATAATCTTCCACATAAAGTGATGGTGAGAATCTTAACTCTAATATGACACATCCTATGAGCTCATACCACACATAGGATTCATCATCCAGATGTTCAGCATGGCTGTAAGTTTCTAAGTGATGGAGGTGACCTGAATCACTGGTAGGAAAAATTTTATCTTCTCTGGCAAGCATCACCTGCTGTGATTTGCCATTTTAATTTTATTTATTAGACTATTATCTTTCAGCTACAAATCCAAACTTCTATTTGCTCCTCTGTTATTTTGAGGACTGGGCCCTATAAATTCCATTTTTGCCTTGCCTGCAAGTTCTCTTTAAGTTCTACCAATAGAGACCACTAGGAGATAGTGAAAGGCTGAAGAGGAGGATATGGCACTCTTTTGTCTGCTTTTTATGAACTTTGCATCAGCTTTTTTCCTATGGGCATCATTCCAGAATGATTTTGTCCATGTAAGTTATTTCTTCTGGTAGCAGTTGCATCCTATTAACAGTGTTCCTAGCATCTTTAAGGGCTTTCCTGGTGGCTCAGTGGGTAAAGAATCTACCTGCAGTGTGGGAGAGCTGTGTTTGATTCCTGGCTTGGGAAGATCCCCTGGAAAAGAAAATGAAAACCTACTCCAGTATTCTTGTCTGGAGAATTCCATGGACAGAGGAGCCTGGTGGGCTATAGCCATGGGATCATAAGAGTTGGACATGACCGAGCGACTAGCACTTGCACTTTCATCAGGCCCTGCTCAAATACACCAGCACCAGCCACCCAGGACCCCATCTCAAGAGACCTGGATTTGGCCCTTTTTCCAAACCCCTTACTTTTAATAATTCCAATCCCATTCCCTTTATTCATCCTTTCTTTGAAGTGGTTGGTCCTTCTTTGACACCTTAGGGTTCTTTTTGTCTTTCCAATTCACTAATCAGAATTGTTTATACCAAGTGAGAAATTCTGTATATTAAATTTTCTGTTACATTAACTGGTGTAGTTTCTGTCTTCTGCCTGAACCTGGACTGATCAGGTAGGAAGAAGATACTGAGGAAAGCTTAAGTTAGATTGAAATGCTTAAAACACTACTGTTTTTTGGTTACTAGTTGCTTAATTACAATTATAAAATGTTTAAGACATTGTATGACTTATTTTGTGAGGCTTGAACAACCTTGATAACAAGACTCAACAAGGATAGTATGAGAAAAGGAAAACTGTAGTCTACCTCTCTAAGAAAGAGAGATGCAAAGTTAAGGACAAAATATTAGCAAACCAAATCTAGCAAATTATTTAAAAGATATAGTTTTATGTCCTGGGCTTGTTTTTGAAATACAGTGTCAATTTCATATTAGAAAGTCAGTGAGTGTATAATCATTATATATTATGCAATAAAGTATATAGTACTATATTAAAAAATAAATTATATCGTCTTAATAGATGCAGAAAGAAAGTTTGATAAAATTCATTATATCCAGTGTGAGACTTTTTAACAAACTAGGAATAGAAACATTATTGATTTGATAGTTAATATCTAAAACTCTGTAACAAACATTATTCTTAACAGATAAGCAATTAAAAAATCTTTCCTTTTGAAATCAGGAGAAAGATAAAAATACTTAATCACTTTCATTCAACATGGCAACAGACATCCTAGCTAGTGTGATAAGGCAAGAAAAAGAAAAGATATAGGATTGTAGAGGAGGAAATGAAATGGTCTTTCTTCATAGATGATATAATTGTGAATATATCTGTGAAAACCCAGAAGATTCAAATGGTAAGATATTAAAATTAATAAGAACCTAACAAAGTGGCTGGAAACAAAATCAGAATGGAAAAATGAACTGTATTTCTATATACTAATAATAAATAAAAGTAAATTAAAAATATGTTTTCTAAGGTCAAAAAATATGAAGAACCTAGAAATAACTGTAAGTCATTAAATGTTGCTAATCTTAAAATTAAAAACTTAATTGAACAATATTAAAAAGGACCTAGATAAATGGAGAAATGTAGCATATTTATTAAGGATAGCAATTGCCCAAAAATTGATATAAAGATTTAATTCAGTCTCAATCAAAATCTCAACATAAAAAAAAAATATATATATATATATATATATACATATACATATACAACACACACACACACACAAAGGATGAAGTATTGCCAAGTTGACTTTTAAAGGAAATCATAGTCAGGACTTACTACCAGATGTCAATGTATATTATTATGCCACACTGATACAGTGTAGTATAGTGTAGGTATAAATAAACAGGCCAATGGAAGAATAGAAAATGAAGAATAAAACAGCCCATTTGTATATATTAGATACATAACAGAGGTGGTTTTATAGATCAGTGGGGAAAGGAAAGACTTTTCAGTAAATGGTATTGGGACAATTGGTTATTTATACGAAAAAAAGAAATGAAATTGAACCTCTACTTCACAGTATACAAAATAATCATTTCCAGGTGGAATAAAGACCTAACAATGTAACAGGCAAAGCAATAAAGCTTTTAGAAGATAATTTAGGAGAATATCTTCATGACCTCAGGATAGGGGAAAACTTTTTAGACAAGGCACAAAACCATAACCATAAAGAGTCAATATCATAAACAGACCTACATTAAAATTCAAAACATATTTATCATAAGATACTGTAAAGAAAATGAGAAGTCATCTTATTGGACAGATGCTTGCAACATATACAACTGACAAAGAGTGGCAATCAGAACATATAAAGAATTCTTATTAGCAAATTAATAAGAAAAAGACTAATCCAGTGACAAAATGAATGAGAAATCTTGAACTTTCACACAAAAGAGCAAACCCAGTTGACCAGTAAGCATATAAAACATGTTCAACCCTGCTGGTCATCAGGTCACTGCAGATGAAAACCAGAAAGAGTTATTATTGCATACTCCACACTACAGCAACATTTATAAAAGCTGGCAAAGATTGTTGGGAACTTTGCTGATGGGAGTGTTGATTGAGATACCAAATCAGAGATACCAAAGGAACATTTCATGCAAAGATGGGCTCGATAAAGGACAGAAATGGTATGGACCTAACAAGCAGAAAATATTAAGAAGAGGTGGCAAGAATACACAGAAGAACTGTACAAAAAAGATCTTCATGACCCAGGTAATCACGATGGTGTGATCACTGACCTAGAGCCAGACATCCTGGAATGTGAAGTCAAGTGGGCCTTAGAAAGCATCACTATGAACAAAGCTAGTGGAGGTGATGGAATTCCAGTTGAGCATTTCCAAATGCTGAAAGATGATGCTGTGAAAGTGCTGCATTCAATATGCCAGCAAATTTGGAAAACTCAGCAGTGGCCACAGGACTGGAAAAGGTCAGTTTTCATTCCAATCCCAAAGAAAGGCAATGCCAAAGAATGCTCAAACTACTGCACAATTGCACTCATCTCACATGCTAATCAAGTAATGCTCAAAATTCTCCAAGCCAGGCTTCAGCAATACATGAACCGTGAACTTCCTGATGTTCAAGCTGGTTTTAGAAAAGGCAGAGGAACCAGAGATCAAATTGCCAACATCCGCTGGATCATGGAAAAAGCAAGAGAGTTCCAGAAAAGCATCTATTTCTGCTTTATTGACTATGCCAAAGCCTTTGACTGTGTGGATCACAATAAACTGTGGAAAATTCTGAAAGAGATGGGATTACCAGACCACCTGATCTGCCTCTTGAGAAATTTGTATGCAGGTCAGGAAGCAACAGTTAGAACTGGACATGGAACAACAGACTGGTTCCAAATAGGAAAAGGAGTACGTCAAGGCTGTATATTGTCACCCTGTTTATTTAACTTATATGCAGAGTACATCATGAGAAACGCTGGATTGGAAGAAACACAAGCTGGAATCAAGATTGCCAGGAGAAATATCAATAACCTCAGATATGCAGATGACACCACCCTTATGGCAGAAAGTGAAGAGGAACTAAAAAGCCTCTTGATGAAAGTGAAAGTAGAGAGTGAGAAAGTTGGCTTAAAGCTCAACGTTCAGAAAACGAAAATCATGGCATCTGGTCCCATCACTTCATGGGAAATAGATGGGGAAACAGTGGAAGCAGTGTCAGACTTTATTTTTCTGGGCTCCAAAATCACTGCAGATGGTGACTGCAGCCATGAAATTAAAAGACACTTACTCCTTGGAAGGAAAGTTATGACCAACTTAGCATATTCAAAAGCAGAGACATTACTTTGCCAACAAAGGTTCATCTAGTCAAGGCTATGGTTTTTCCTATGGTCATGTATGGATGTGAGAGTTGGACTATGAAGAAGGCTGAGTGCCGAAGAATTGATGCTTTTGAAGTGTGGTGTTGGAGAAGACTCTTGAGAGTCCCTTGGACTGCAAGGAGATCCAACCAGTCCATTCTGAAGGAGATCAGCCCTGGGATTTCTTTGGAAGGAATGATGCTAAAGCTGAAACTCCAGTACTTTGGCCACCTCATGTGAAGAGTTGACTCATTGGAAAAGACTCTGATGCTGGGAGGGATTGGGGGCAGGAGGAGAAGGGGACGACAGAGGATGAGATGGCTGGATGGCATCACTGACTCAATGAACGTGAGTCTGAGTGAAATCCGGGAGTTGGTGATGGACAGGGTGGCCTGGCGTGCTGCGATTCATGGGGTCACAAAGAGTCGGACACGACTGAGCGACACTGATCTAATCTGATCTGATTGGAAAAGAGTTGGGTTTACTTAGCCAAGTTGAGCTCACTTGTATCCTGAGACAGAGCATCCCATTCCTCGTTATACATACACTAGAGAAAGTCTTGCTCATGAGTGCCAGGACACATGAGCAAGAACCATCGCAGTAACATTGTTTAAATAACCACAAACTAGAAATAATGGAAATGGATTGATAAAGACTGATAAATATATACATTTATTGATAAATCAATAAAGACTGATATATGTATACATATATATCATATGTATACATATATTTGTAACATATATATATATCGTATGTATACATATATATGTAACATACGTAATGACAAAATGTAATAATACATAGCAATGAAAATGAATGAATTATGGCTACACATGACAAAATCAGTGAATCTTAAAATGTTGAGCAAATGAAATAAGCTCTGAATCATAATAGAATAATGAAACAGGCAAAACTAAAATCTTGTTGGGATTAAAAACAGAAAAACATATGCAATGATAAAATCATAGGTGATGACTATATTAAAATTCAGTAGAGTGAGAACCTCTTATAGGATGGTGAGAATAAAAGGATGATGGTGGAGACCGAGATACGGGGACATAGGTTGGGAGAAAGACTGGATGCTAAGGTGTTGACAAAGTTCTGCTACTTAATCTGGTTGGTTACACAGGTGTTTGCTTTATGACTTTTCTTTCAGCTGTCCATGTGTATTTGTCCTGTGTATGGATTTCATTGTTAAAATACATTTTTATTTATCATGCAGTATCTAATATAGAAATTACAGAAAAGGGAATGTGCATCTGGAAGCTACAAAGTTTGCTTCTTTCAAAAGTTGCTTTCTCTTGAAAGATGCTTCTTTATAAACAAATCTTTTTTATTCATTTACATGTATGCAAACATTGCTGTCAACTATCATTATTGATCTAAGTCAGTTCATTACAGATTTGACCAAGGGTTATACTGAAAAATCATGCAGTTTCAGTCCTAAAACAGCTATTTTTATGGTTCTCAGAATCTTAGCATCACTGGCCAGCATATATTTCACTGTGGGTTGTCAACATCATGGAAAACACTGAGTATAACCCTCCCCCCGCCAGGAATGACTTGTACATTGGTGGGCTCAGAGTATCCCAGAATGCATTGCTAGGCGCAACCCTGCATTTATAACCCTAAGTGAAACTCCATTTTGCCATTTAAGCATTGATGCTTTCCTTTGGGAAACAAAATTTCCACATAAAAAAGTAACAAAACAGCAATTATGTAAATTGAATGGAAAAAAACCAGTAGTGTCCTGTTGGAGGTAATTTCCCCCATAATGAATGTTGGGGGAAGGAGGAGAATGGGAAGGACTAGAGATTAAAAATAGGGAATTGTGTATGTGTATGTAATAAGCTTGCACAGAAAGCGGATGCATGGTGTGGACGTCATGTATAGAGGCAATAATCTGTGACAGAAAGATTTACATAATATTCTTTCAGGGCAAGTTCCCCATTTTAAAAGACGGTGAAATGCAGACAGCATGCCTGACTATAATGAATCTAAATCAGGTAAATAATTTGCACTCTCAGATTATGTCCCCCCACCCTGCCCCAATCCACACTTGCTTAATGGGTCTATTACAGTTTAGAGGGTAAAGAGAACTGAAGTTACCCTGACATGTTCGTGTGACATACGTGAAAACACTGCATTTCAGAGGCAGAGTGGTACTGATTGACAGTCACAATTTTGATATTGCAGGTTGTAATTAATAATTGGTAAATTCACAAGTGGAAAAGAAATCTCCCTAAATCATGAAAGGAATGCTGTTTTAAACACATTCACACACACAGGGAAAGAAATCTCCCTAAATTATGAAAAGAATGCTGTTTTACACACACACACCCACACCCATACCCACACACACGCCCACACGCACCCACAAACTGGCTTACACGATTCTAGATTAAATGGGATGCTACATTTTCCCTGCAGTGGGTCCCAACCATAAGATGAATATTATGTAAAATATAAATCAACAACCCCTTTTCTTCCTTCTCCTCCTTAGCAGTAAATTTCCGTTAGGTCCTGGGATGCCTTTTGGTGGAAGAAAGAAAACCAAGAGCACAGGATGCTGTTCATCTCATTCGATGTCACGCAAAATGGGGTAGGGATGAGATCGAACTACCTTCCTGCCTTTAAATGTGATGACAGTCCTTATGTTTTAAGCTTTCCCTGCTTCTGTTTATAAACATCTTCCTTGTCTGTTATGCTCCCTATTACATTTGTATAATTCTGAGTGACTTTTTCCTGTGCTTTCAAATTGGACATGGAGGTGTTTTTTGAGTGAGTGTATCTGGTGTACAGAGGCTAATAGACTTGACTCCAACAACACCTGATACCAGAGTTATGATTTTGGACTTTTCACTGTGCAGTAGCCTTAAGCTGTTGGCAAAGTCTTGACTTGGATACTCAATACTCTGCCTCTATTTCACAACTCTCAATTAACCTGCAAACCTCTTGGTTAGTGTAATGCTTAACAAGAGCTAGAGTAATTAACTGTCTATAATTACTGTGCAAAGGAATTTAAAGTATTGTTTCACATGTGTGGAAAAAATACCTTTAAGATTTGGTTTCTCCCTTTGAATATTGTATGTGAATTACATTGCCTGTTGTATACGCATGATATTTCTTTTTTCAGGTTAACACAAAATACTGAAAGGGAGGCAAATCAAAGAGTGTACTGAAAACACCAGTGTTGTTTGTCCTCAATATTTTAATTTTTTCAGGCCCTCAACCTTGGGGTACTAAAACGAGATGGGCAATGGAAAGAATTCTACTTAGGTTTTTAAAAAATAAAAAAATACAGTTTATTTGGTGAGTGTGTCTGATTGCCCAGGCATATCCCTGTTTCAGATGCAGGCGACCATCAATTATTGCTACACATTTATCATCATAAAATGCTTATTTTGACTTTTTTTTTTAAGGGAAAATTATATAAATGTACACACACAGAGATGCACGCAAGCATACACATATACATATATACATACATTTAAAGGGCAGAGCAAGGAGCTGTCTCTCAAGGGTAAGCTATTGCTTGCCCCTGCTTGGAAGAAAAGGCTTTCTCAATGGGATTATGTCCTCTCTCATAACCTATCAGTTGTCTGATCAGAAATTCATAACACAGCCCATCTATCGCTCAGCTCAGCCAGGGCTGCAGGATTGAATTTAAATAGGCAAATGCCAGACTTGGGCGTTGACATTCTCTCTGTCTCTCTCAATCTTTCTCTGTCTCCTGTCCTCCTCCCAATCATATTGTCTCTTTTACTGTCCCTATCTTAAAAAAAAAAATTCTTCCACATGCCACCATTTTATATTAGGCATGAACTAACATGATGAGAAGTTATCAGGAAATGGAGGGTGGCTGGTGAGTGGTGAGGCAGACACAGTGAGAGGCAGAGGGAGGGGAGAATGAGAGAATGAGATGGAAGGAAATTGTAAATTGTTTCTGTCATACCCTCGCTGGGACAGTAAAACCTGGTTGTTTTTTGTTTTTGTTTTTTTTTTTTTTACTTTTAAAAGGAAATATTTCAGGATAAACTGCTTACCACATATCCTTACTCAACCAGCAAGATGACTCTGTGTATATAGTTCACATGTATCCATATTTTAACCCTTTTTTTTGTCTGGCCATTATGTGGAAAATGCATTTGAACCTGTACATTGTCAATCTTGGCTTACTCCAGCTACATGGCTACTGAGGGTGTCAATTCTATAGAGTTGTAACCTGATGACATTTAGCTCTGGTCTGATAAAGTAATAATTCACAAGCTCTCTCCCCACTCTACTTTCCCATCTTCTCCAATCCCAGTATAAGTAAATCAGGTTTATCTCTAAGTCCAAAAACCACAGTGCAAGGAAACACTTGTTTAACTGCTACTGCTGCTGCTGCTGCTGCTAAGTCACTTCAGTCGTGTCTGACTCTGCGTGACCCCATAGACGGCAGCCCACCAGGCTCCCCCGTCCCTGGGATTCTCCAGGCAAGAACACTGGAGTGGGTTGCCATTTCCTCCTCCAATGCATGAAAGTGAAAAGTGAAAGTGAAGTCGTTCAGTTGTGTCCGACTCTAGCGACCCCATGGACTGCAGCCTACCAGGCTCCTCCATCCATGGGATTTTCCAGGCAAGAGTACTGGAGTGGGGTGCCATTGCCTTCTCTGTGTTTAACTGATAGCACATTAAAACTATCTGAGGAATTTAAATGTTGAAAGTTAAGGATTTTTGTATTCAGACAGATGGGTGAGTGTTAATCATTCTGGTTGGGTAAACCGCAAAACATGAAAAAATGAAAATAGCAAGAAAACAGCCTGTTGCCTGGCAGATTCTCCTTAAAAAATGTGGTAAAATTCAACTTGATGTCAGATTCGTAGCTTTTAAAAGACATGTTCTCCTCTCTGTCCCTCTCCAGTATCATTTTTCTGGGCTAAAGTGAATCTTGAACTAAGAGTTTCATTATGTTTGTACTAAAATTCCTCTCCTTGTGACTTTGTCTAGAGAAATTATATCCCTTGATTTTAATGTTTCCATCAGTAATGCTTAGTTAAAAAGAAACATTTATAAGTGTTTATTTTTTTTAGATCACCATCAATTTATGGGTATTTAAATTTATTTCATAGGACAAAGTCCAAATAAATTTTGTCCACATGGGAAAACATATGGTATGGGGGATTTTGCACAACTTGTAACAAATTCCTCAGCTTTAATAACAATGATATTCTGCACTATAATGTACTGTTTCTGCTTGAGGAAGGATGGAAATGTTGCTAAATACATTCATTTTTTTAAACATCTTTATGCAAACCTTATAATCTCCTTCCTCTTTTAGGACATTGAAAACTCATTGACTTCAACTGATGAGAGATTTGATAGCCAGAAGCAAAAAAATCAGAGAAGCTGGCTGGCCATTTGTCCAGTTAACCGCTCACTGACACACAGGGCTTGCAGAATTTCCTTTGTTACCATGTTCATTTTCAAATGTCTCCACCTACTTGTAGGCACTTGACCCATGGAGAATTCAATTAGTACAGAATTTGGTTCAATTGCTTCAGAAGAGAATAAATCTCAACCAAACTCACTCAAGACCCAAAGAAGTCTCCTTTCTTCTGAGATTTGCACTGATAAATAAAGAAGTCCTTATACTTACTCTGGGCTTCCCAAGTGGCTCAATGGGTGAGGAATCTGCCTGCAGTGCTGGAGATGTGGGTTTGATCCCTGCATTAGGAAGATTCCCCTGGAGGAGGGCACGGTAACCCACTCCAGTATTCTTGCCTGGAGAATTCCATGAACAGAAGAGTTTGCTGGGCTACAGGCCTTGGGGTTGCAAAGAGTTGGACACAACTGAGCAACTGAGCACAAACTTACTCTCCTTGGTGTTTTCTCTCTTGTTTCACAGGTCTGATGGGCTCCCAGGTATTCCTATTTTTTAGGAAGGGCTAAATTGTATGTTTCTGGTGGGTCAGAGTTTTATAGATGTGTTTAACAGTTTTATTGAGCTATTGTTCACATACCCTACCATTCACTCATTTAAAGTGTATTCAGTGGTTTCTAGTTCATTCACAAGAGTTGTGCAACCGTGGGGCCATAGTCAATTTTAGAACGTTTCCATCACCCGCAAGAAAACATTTCATACTTGTTAGCAATCACTCCCCATTTCCTCTCAACCTCCTCTCCCTCAACTTTATCCCCAAGTAACTACCATTCTACTTTCTGTATCTATGAATTTTACCTGTTCTGTAGATTTCTTATGAGTAGAATCATATGCAGTCCTTTGTGACTGGCAGATATAGTTCTAAACCTCTGCTGTGGACACTGTCCTTTGGAGTCCAGAAAGATGTGCATGCTCACAGATACTGATAAGAGTTTTGGGGGTGGTTGTCGCTCCTGAAGTCCATGAACCCCTATTTAAAAGTGTCATTCCTTTGGCTGCTGTAAGAAATGTTCTTTATTCTTACAATTGAACAATTCAGGGGAGAGAGGTAGGCAGGGGCTTATCTTTTCAGATAACTCTTGAAGCTCTAAGCCACTGTGTCTTTACTGCACCAGTAGTTTTCCTGTTTTCTGGTGCTATTTATTTTTATTTCTTAACATATTTTATTAATAGTAAGGGAAAATACCAGCAGAGTCTACCTTTTGCTTTCCTAAACCAACTCAGCAATTGTTGAACTTTACATTGAAGTCATATATTTATTACTATAAAATAAAATTTCACAGTCTAGAATGAATTAGGATGGTTCTTAAAGAAGTAAGAATCACGAATATAGTTTTACTTCTCAATTTTTGCCATTTAATTCACCTCTGCTACAAACCAGGTACAGGTGGAGAAGACTGATGAAAGTTTTGGCAGTACCGTAAGATTCTTTTAAAGTCTGTAGGGTGGGTAGTTAGATAGGTACGTAGGTAGACAGATGAATAAATAAATAACTGAAAGCCATAGGCAGAATTCCAAAAATGCTTTTTAGGAACTTAGGGCTTGCCTTATTGCCAAATGGCCACTGATCACCTTTCCTCTCTGCCTGTTTACAGACATTTTTTCCCCTGCTATTTTCCCATAAGCTAGCTACGGAAATGCAAGGTGCTTTATCTCATTTTGATTAAGCTTGGTATGTATCCAAGGCATCCCCTGCAACTCTAAATGTTCCATTTTTAGACAAGAATCTTCCAGGAGTCACATAACAGCCTGGCATCTTTTGCAGACCTTTTTTGCCATGCAGGACTTGTGCAATTATGGCCAGTCCATTGAACCATTCTCAAGATTTTCTCACACACACCTTCCCATTTTCTGCTTTAGACTGTCTGACACTCTGAGCTTCCAAGAAAGCTGCCTGGAGAGAAGCCCAAGAAGAAGACTTGTCTGTCGTCTGTGTTTTATTCCAGGGAGGGCATCACAGTACAGTTCAAACCCATCAAACTCATAGTTCATGGGGAAAAAATACCTAGCCAGGTTAATGCATGTTGTTTTTCAATGGACCTTTACTGTTTATTTTCTTTGTTACTTCCTCTCTCCTTTGGTTGTTTTCTTTTGCACTTTTTTTTTTTTTTTTTTTACCTTGGGAATCTTATTTTAAGAGCAATAGAATTTGTTGGAAAGCCAATTTTACACACACAATGAATCTTTATCTCCATATTATTATAAGCAAGAAGTACTGGGGATACATGGGACAGAAAGTGCAATAAATTTATTTCTCATTTTCAGGCTATAAGACAGGGTCCAATTCTACCTTGAGATTGATTAAAAAGAAATGCTGAATTTTGTGGTGCACCAGCACCACACATACCTGGGCTTCAAATGCAGCCTCAGACATCACTGCCCTTCATTACCTTGATTTTGTAACCTGGGGGCTGCTGGGGTGGCCAACTAGGCTTGAGCTCCACCTGAACTTCTTTAGTTGGTTAAAAGCCAAGGTCATGGCAACTAGGATTTCTTGCAGTAAGGACATCCTCACAAGTCCTTTGCGTTACCAAAAGGAATACAAATCTGGCCTTTTTTACTTTTCCATAGTGTCAACTAGGAAATTAAAAACTATAAAAAGCTGAAAAAAGGAAGCAATGTTCCTGTGTGATGGGAGGCAACTCAAAATTGACCTCCTGAAACTAGGTCACACAGGGCTCCTTTGACTTCGTGAAGAAGTTGATTCATGGAAGCCTGTGATAGGAGAAGTTTAACCACACAGTGACTGTCAGGGTTACCCAGACGTCAGCTGACATTAGTTTGTCCTGGGAGATTTAAACTGATGGTTGGACATGTCCAATAGGAAACCCAATCTTTTTACCAAAAATACAGTTAATTTTTTTTTATGGCCCCTCCTAGCTCTAAGTGCTTTCCTCCAGTGATTTCATAGTCCCTACATTAACCACACTCTATCAAGCATTTTTTGTTTTTTTTTTCTGGATATCTCTGCATTCCACAGCAACCTAGATATTAGAAATTAGCCCTTGCTTCCAGTTTCCCCCAAACTATGCACATAAGTTGTATTTGAGCAACTGACTTTGTTAAAGGTTGGAAGTAAAGGAAGAAGTTTGCTTTGCAGTGAATACAAGCAACTTTAACATTACATGAATATATTCAGGCAAGTTTTTTGGCTTCTCATCACCAGCAATTTCTGACTACTTTTCTCTGAAGGTATCAACCTTCTGCCATGCTAAATAGTCACTTCTTTTTCTTTCTCTCTCCCATGACCTCTTCTTTCATTCTCCCTACCTCTTCACTTCCTAATCGTTGTGTTTCAGCATGAACAGCAGTTTAGTGCTTTTTTTTTGTGGGGAGGGGTGGTGTTTTTATCTTCCAGTTGGTCTTGCCTTCTACGTGCAAAGTGGCATCTGAAGGGTTTCATATTCCAGGATGGCTTATTCCTTTGCATGAATGCTACTGCTTGCTATTTTAAAAAAGTCACCCTGCAGCATAGCTCCCTAAAGACTGAGGATGATGAAGGCAGAACAAAATCAAGCCCCATTTTAATTCCAGTAACAACTTTGGAGGAATCCTGCCATGCTTCCTTGGATAGTTCTACTTCTGACACTTAGATATGGTATTTACAGTTTTTATATTGCATCAGTGAGTTGATTTTAAACCACTGAAATATTTATATTTGAATTTTTAAAGTAGAATAATAAGATTTTTTTCCTCCAAAAGTAGGAAGCAACTGAAGCTACTGGTAATAAAAAAGGAAAGAAGTGTTAGAAGTTTCCAGAAGTAAATACGAAAAAGTGGTTTTGGTTTCTGCAAATAAAAGTGATGTCTGCCGAAATCATTGCGAATTTCTCAGGATGGTTGTGAAACTTTATATGTGAACAAATAAATACATCTTACAGATTATAATAATGATAGAAATATCTAAACCAATTTGAAATATGATTTTAAGCCAAACTTCTTACAAAAAATGAAATATGTCAGAGGAATCCAGCAAATAGTTGACTATGTAGAGAAAAGATCAATGTCTGAAACCTTTAAAAAAGAAAAGATACGCTCAGCTGTTACTAGACTCTCCACAAAGCTGTAACATGACATAGAACTGATAAGTATGAAGTTTAAGATAACATTTCTTTATCAGAATGAAAGAAAAGCAGATCCTAGGTAGAATTTTTTTCTCTGAAAATAGATTGTTAGACTCAGCTCTGCCTTTTGTGTTGTGATTCCAGTCAACCTGTATCCAGAATTTAGCTTAGCAGGGTTTCTGATCAGGTAGACGTCAAATGTAGAAAATCAGAATCAAATGATTTTTGGAATTTGAACAACAGTATTTTCATGTGTAATTCAGACTCATTTTGCTGGCCAGAAGCATGCTGGTTTTCATCTGTTTTTCTACACTGGTGAAGCTTCAGCCCCCTTGGTTTGTAAACCTTGGTGGGAATTACTTTCAGGTTCTCATAGTTTTCATGATGTCATCAGGTGTTTCCTGATGATAACTCCTGGACATCTCATGCCCACCCTATCTCCACATGATTATTTCAAACTGGTGAGAGTGTGAAATACAAGGCTTAATCTCTTGTTTAAACATCTTGAAAGGTCTGTGCATTTAATACATGGACATACTTTTGAGAGGATTCTGATGGTGTTGAAAACTAGTTTAGTTTGGCATGCAAAATAGTTGAGAGATCTGTACCTTTGACATCCACATTTCCTACTGTTTGCTTGAGTTCCTGTGGAAGGTATGCTGTAAAATAATAGAAAGTGAGTCCTCAAGAAAGCTTCAGTGAGTTTAAAAGAATAAGACAAGAGAATGGAATTTCTTGAGGACTCACCGTTAAACTGAAAACTGTAACAAAGTTTGGTAGCAGCATACCAGTTCTGTACCTATCTGGTTTTCAAAACCTTTGAATATGTTTTCTCTCTATGTATATAGATGTGTGTATGTACATGTGCGTGTGTATAAATGTTAGTTGTTGTTGATGGATGTTTGCTTAGCTGACAGATCCAGTGAGCCAAGTTCTCTTTATGATCAGAGAAGATACACAACAGAGGCTGTAACATAAGTTAACTTATACCCTTATCTGTTGTGCCTTGTCCAATGTCAATATTTCTAGAGAGAAATGGCACTCAGTGTCAGTCACACGAAATTCCCAGCTTTAGTATAAGTAGTTGATACTCATTACTTATCCCCAAATGTCTTTGATTAAATGATAGTGACGGAAGTACTGGGATTATTTTGGAACATTATGGAAGACAGAACTCATGTCTAGTCTTTTCTGTATTATCCTGTTCATTAAATATGGCATTCATTCTTTCTTGTCTCCTAACATTCTTCCTTTTTTATTGTACGTTTGAGTTAGCTTTTTCTTGACTATAAGATGCCCTGCTCCAACCATCTAGAGTGCATTATTTATCAAAAGGCCCCTGAATATATCTGTTTGCATATTGTGCTCATTGTGGGTAGTTAAGGGTAAGTTTTCATCCTAGTGAATATGACCGTAAGTGCCCACCTTGTAATTCAGTTCAGTTCAGTTCAGTCGCTCAGTCATGTCCGACTCTTTGCTACCCCACGAATCGCAGCATGCCAGACCTCCCTGTCCATCACCAACTCCCGGAGTTTACTCAAACTCATGTCCATCGAGTTGAAAGAAAGCTGAGCGCTGAAGAATTGATGCTTTTGAACTGTGGTGTTGGAGAAGACTCTTGAGAGTCCCTTGGACTGCAAGGAGATCCAACCAGTCCATCCTAAGGGAGATCAGTCCTGGGCGTTCATTGGAAGGACTGATGCTGAAGCTGAAACTCCAATACTTTGGCCACCTCATGCGAAGAGTTGACTCTTTGGAAAAGACTCTGATGCTGGGAGGGATTGGGGGCAGGAGGAGAAGGGGACGACAGAGGTTGAGATGGCTGGATGGTATCACCTTGTAATTGGTGACCTGTAATTCAAATAAATTCCCTGACCCTTAAGGAAAGTTGCAGGTGAAATCACTCATGAAAGTAACTGTGATTTTTTTCCCCCTCTGTGCCAGAGAGAGATGGATATATAGTGGCTTTAGCATCTAGAGCACTGGTTCATAACAGTTCAGGTCATGGTTTCCTTTGAAATTCTGATAAAAGTTACATGTGAGTGCATGCACATATGTGTGTGCACACACACACACACTCAAGTTTTGCAAAGTATTTCAGAGGAAATTAGTCCTATTAAGATTTATGCATATATGTTTAGACTCCTCCATCTTGAGAACCCACACATTGAACATTCTGCATACTGATACAAAAATCCATTTTTTTTAATTACAAAATTAAACAGCCATAATGTGTCCACTATAGCATCTCTTGAAATTTACCCTCTTCCATATCCTACTTCTGTTTTTTTTCTTAGTTTTTCTCTGATAAATCTCTTTTCCATTCCTAGTCAACTGTGCTTTTCTCCATCTGTTCCCCACATGCCTTAGTTCCTGTAGGAGACTTGACAAATTGTATGGTAGTGCTTAGAGGAAACGGGCTATAGCATGGTTACATAATTTTGGTAGCAGTCACTGTGCAGTGTGCCAAAAAGTAGTGATCCTGGTTTCATTTTGTCAATATCAAATGCAAAGAAAGAGCAGAGGGACGATGTGGTGGTTATATTTTATAGGCACACAAGTTTTGATGTAAAACAAAAAATATTGATGCTTTTTCGAAAATGTTTAGTATTTAATGTCACTTGAATTATGGGCCAGGAAAATAAAGTGCCGACTTTGTTTTCAAGGGTGTTTAACGGGAGCTTTTAGTTTTAGAAGTGAAGGTGTGATTACCTACAGTTGGTCTTGAAATTATTTAATTCTGTGCCACATTTTAAGTAGACTCTGTAGAAACCAATGAAAATGAAAACCAATGAAGTGTCCATTTCAAGATACACCTTTAGAATTAAGCAAGTTAAATCAATGGAAATCAATAGAATGTTAGGAGAACCAAGAAAACTACCTGACAGGAGAGCAGTGAAGTAGTGAATTAACTTTTCATACCAGAATCAGTATATTTCCACTGCAGTCCTCGGGCTGCATAGGCTCACCTGGGTGAGTTAATCTATATGTGATTTCTTGATTTTAACTATTTGAGGCCATTGTTCTTTAAAAAAAAAAAAAAAACTGCTTTGTGCTAGAGTAGGGGGAAAAACTTGCTTTTTTGAATGTAGTCTCAGGTCTGAGATCCAGGAACATATGAAACTTCCTTGAATGTAAAGATTCTAGCTCTTGCTTGCTTTTCTGAGAAATTCTTGGTCCAGTTTTCTTTGAGATTTTGGTCAGTAACAATAATAGGTGATTGTGATTCAGTGCATTGAATTTTGTACATTGTTTTGATAGGCTTTATAGCATCTACTCTCTAAACAATTGTTCACATTTTAGGGTTAGTGAAACTATATGCACTAAGCAAAAGACTAAAGGTCCACCCTGCTTCTACTTAATACCAGCTCTTATCCACTAAGAAAGGAAGTAACAGGAAATAAAGATGATGTATCACATGATGGATTTAGGCTACATAGGGTAATTTGATAATTGTTAAAATTGCTTCAGCATATGAATGGTTATCATGAACTTCTCTTTCTGGAAGTCTTGAAACTATAACCATGGTTTTTCACTTGTCTGGGATGGTTTAAATGTGTTCCTGCCAAAATTCCATAGTATCTTTTAGTAAACTTTTCTGAGAATAATCTGTGTTAAAGAGCTGAAAATTGATCAAGCCAGTAAAGTGTTCTGAGTTATAGATGTTGATTTCTAGATTACCTATGTACTGTTTAAAATATACATTTTATATTGTTTATCTTATGCAAGTTCTCTGCAAGTAATTTTATGTTTACAAAAGACACTATAGATTATTTTTAAAAATGAGATAAGAGAAGGGGGCCCCAAGCCCTACCTGAAAGTGCAGTGGCATTCATATCTTTTATTGTTTTTTGGTAGTATTGATGGGCATTTTGTTGTATTTTTCTGCAATTAAAAATCTCACATGTACAGACTTGATACAGAGTGAAAAACTGAAGACTTAATCAGACCTAAGGAGGAGCTGTGACATAAGAAACAAGAAAATTTCCCTGACTCTGTTGAGAAAAGCCAAGATATTTAGATTTTTGCAAACTTCTTAATAAAGATACAAAGTCATCTCTACTTCAGAATTCTGTGTAGAAGATGACTTTCTGTATCATATATAAAATAAATAAGTGCCTATTATACTATATGTAAAATAAATAAGTATTTATTAATAAATACTGTATAGCATAGGGAACTATACTCAATATTTTATAACAAGCTATAGTGGAAAAGAATCTAAAAAATAAATGTATATTATATTTATAATACATATATATAATAAACTGAATCCTGCTTTACACTAAAGCTAACATAACATTGTAAATCAACTATACTTCCATTAAAAAATGATGACTTTTTATTAGGTATCTACTGCTGCTGCTGCTGCTGCTAAGTCACTTCAGTCATGTCCAACTCTGTGTGACCCCATAGACAGCAGCCCACCAGGCTCTCCCGTCCCTGGGATTCTCCAGGCAAGAATACGGGAGCGGGTTGCCATTTCCTTCAATGCATGAAAGTGAAAAGTGAAAGTGAAGTTGCTCAGTCGTGTCCGACCCTCAGCCACCCCATGGACTACAGCCTACCAGGCTCCTCCATCCATGGGATTTTCCAGGCAAGAGTACAGGAGTGGGGTGCCATTGCCTTCTCCGAGGTATCTACTAGTAATATGTTAAGTTGGTAGATGAACTAGTAACCTGGAAATGGACAAATTGAGACCTGGTTGTTTTATGCTATATAGGATCTTAGACCAAACCTTAAAACAGTTTTCCATTGAGTATTAACTACCACATTTGTTGATAATTGGCAATACTCAGTTTTTTGGCCTAAAAGTGGCAATTTTGTCTCTCCACCCAATTCCATTAGATATATTTTGCAAGCTATAAATGCTGTAGGTTATCTATTTTAAAATGGAGATAACAATTATGTTTTCCACATAAACTTGTTTTGAAGATTAACTAAGATAATACCTGCAGCTTGCTGAGTACAATGCCTAGTATAGTAAGTGCTCATGATCTCTTGTTATTATCACTGTTATTAAGATGTAAAAAAAGAAGTCACTGTATTTAAATTAAATTAAAAATAATTACCAAATTAAAAGATATTTTCCCTTTGTTGACTTGAAATACATCAGCTAGTTAATAGTGAATGAAATATGGTCTCAGTAAGACTGTCTTCATTTTGATGTAGAAACCATTCAATTCTCTATCCTTACTACTTTGAAAATGTCTTTTACCTATTAAGAGCCAGTGTATATTGAATTGCATTGAACTGAGTTTCTGTTACGTTACAGGGCAATTTCTAATTCTACCTTATTTTTTTTGAGACCTCATTACAAAAGATTTAAATAAATTAGGCATATGAATGTATTTCAAGGTACTTGCAAGAAGTGGTCATGATAAAAAAATCTCATAAATAGTAACTGTGTTATCATTAGATGTGCTGAGACAAAAGATAGGCAAATGGGCTCCTTGAGGGCAGAGGACAGAACGGGAACATAAGACTCCTGGTCAGACCTGTACCAGGACAGTTCAAGAATCATACTGAGGGTTACCTGTAGTTAATCTGGAACAGGTCCTCCTTCCATTCGGACTCTTGTCAGAGAAGAAAAGCTCCCTCAAAGAACAAGACTGGGTATCCTCAAATCTTAAAGAACCAAATCTGGGTTTTGTTAAAGCAGTATATTCCCTTGGACTCCTAGTATTGACAGAAATTATTTTTAGCCATCTTATATGGTATTTTGTGTAAATTTGGACAAGCATTAAATTAGACATTAGCTTCCTGTGTGTATAGCTTTTATATAGCTATAAAATCAAACTAAATTTACAGATTGCTATATAAGTTTACTATAAAAACCATTGAAGTTTAAATTAACAATGTTTTAATGTTCTATGTGATGTTTTTGCTGAAACTAAAGGACTGATGGCAGATTTGATCATAGAAAAATAGATTTTTGTCTTTGATATTTTACTTATTAAGTTGATTCTTTGGATTTTGAGCCTGATGGGATTATTTTAATAATTGCCATTATCATGGTTATTTTTTCTTTTATGTACCAAATTCATTTAAAATCACTTATCCATCACTTTGATGGGCCAGTCAATTTGTTAGTGCTGCTCAAAATACAATATTGAAAAAATTTTAAATGTGCTTTAATGAAAATTTCTTCACTATTCTACATTTCTTGAAAATGACTTAAGTTCTTATGCATAAATATAGGAGTCTCACTATTAATTTAAAATGGGAATATTATAATGGGACCTTGTGTGGTATTCCAAAGATTCTTTGGAATTTAACTTCTGTTAGTGTGTGTCATGTCATGATTCTGTTTCACCACCATTTTCCTCCATTCCACTTTCCACAAAACTTTTGTTCCGGCAATGTCTGTGAAGTCATTTGGCAAGAACCTATCATTACATATTAACTTGGCCTTTGCTTTTTTCTCATTAGATGCTAAGTATTAAGGGAACACATTAATCTCCCACACTGTCATTTTCATGATGACACACCAAAAACTCAATTTATTAAGTAACTTAAGAATCTACATCTTATTCTGTGAAAATGGCTCTCAATTGATAATTATCACTGCAAGAAAGAAATTTTGTCTCGATAAGAATTCCACATGAGTATCATGTTCAGTTCAGTTCAGTTGCTCAGTCATGTCCAACTCCTTGCAACCTCACAGACTGCAGCACACCAGGCTTCCCTGTCCATCACCAACTCTCGGAGTTTACTCAAACTCATGTCCATTGAGTCAGTGATGCCATCCAACCATCTCATCCTCTGTTGTCCCCTTTTCCTCCTGCCTTCAATCTTTCCCAGCATCAGGGGCTTTTCCAATGAGTCAGTCCTTCACATCAGGTGGCCAAAGAATTGGGGCTTCAGCTTCAGCCTCAGTCCTTCCAATGAATATTCAGGACTGATTTCCTTTAGAATTGACTGGTTGGATCTCCTTGCAGTCCAAGGGACTCTCAACAGTCTTCTCCAACACCACAGTTCAAAACCATTGTGTTAGATATGGCATAATTTCATGTTTGGGTTTTCAATTTTGTTTTCAAAATTGAAAAAAATTTTGGGCTACTTCACTGTAGCCCATGAGTATGTTTTTGAGTGAATGCATTGAAGAACAGGGCTAAATATAATTGAAACAAAAAGAAGTGTCCCTGTGAAATGAATGTATCTCCTATCCCGACCATATGTAGAACTCTTTCTTCCAAGGAAAAGCATGGAAATATTTATTACAAAAGGTATTTTGTAAATTGAGGTAACATTTCAAAATATTTAGTTAAGCCCAAGAAACTTCAGTGGCTGAACCCTACTATATTTGTCATTAGATACCTTATACTTATTGCTAATTTTAGTTGTTACCTAAGCTGCTCGTAATCACCTGAATCTGGTAGAAAATTTTTACTCTATGGCATTAATTTGTCTTGACAACAAACTGTGTGTGTATTAAATGTAATTGCACTTGAAGGAGCCATCAGAAGTGTCAGAAAACCCGAAGGCCAGTCCTAGCTCTGCCACTTTCTAATAATAACTCAGAAATTTTTGAAAAATCAGGATCTCTCAGCCTCAATTTCCTTACCTAATGTTGCTTGATTTGCCTCATCAGGAGGTTGGTTGTGAGGAAGCAGTGTAAGTTGATTGTACTTTGAAAGCATTAATCTTATGCTTATACATGTTACTACAATAGAGAACCCCCCTGCCCCCAGTGCAAAGTGTTTAAAATCTTATGTATATTCAATTGTTAAGATTATCCACTTCTTTCACTTATTTTAGACATTTCTACCCATTATTTCAGCCTTCATTTGCATCATTTAAAAAGTTATTATAGATCAAATGTCAGAACACTGCAGGCTGAGTCCTGTCAATCACCTGTGTTTGTAAATAAAGCTTTATTAGAACACACTCATGTTCACTGATTTATATATTTTCTATGACTGTTTTTTACTGCAGTGGCAGTTGAATAGTGTGGCAGAGACTGTATGGCCTGCAAAACCTAATATATTTATTATGTGGCTTTCTACAGGAAAATATTGGTACCCTCTGTTACATATCACTCAAGTCCAGGGCCAATTATAATTCAGCCCTTTCGGGAACCTCAGTCTTTGTAGATGATGTAATTTCCATACTCTCTTGTAAGGGACTAAGTGGGCCTGAATATATCCTCTTAGTAAGGAGCAGCCTTACCCCCTCACTTGTGATTCATGAGTTCAAAGATGTGGATGTGTTGGAATCTTTCTTTCTTGCTCCTTTCAGTGTCTTGATTCTTTAAAAGAATAGTCTCAGTGAGTTGAGTGATGTTGCTGAAAATTTTGGTTAGAAATCTAGGCACATTTAAAATCTAGTCCATTACCAGGGCACCACAGTATATGCAGGCTAATGTCTCACAAATTTTTAAGTTCAAATGGAACATTGAATAATGGAAATTACCAGTCCAGCAAACAGACAATGTGGAAAGATAAAGTAGATAAGTTCACATTTTAAATGCACTAGAAACAGTAAATTCCTGTTACTAGGTTTTCATGTTTAAGTTTTTAGGCTTAGGCTATATTCATTTGAATTTGAAAATATCTAGTGGGAGAGATGGGGGATTTAGTAATCTATACAAGTTTACTTTCTACTACTTTAGAAAAGTCAGAGGTGTCTCATTTAACATAAAGAATTTTAGAGCTGAAATAGACCTGAGAGATCAACATTTCCCAACCTCTTTTGACCCACGGACCATTTTCATAGTAATTTATAGTCTTTTCAAACCTCTTGGGTATTTTTAAAATCAGTTCATCATTTTTGTGTGATATATTATGAAGAGATAATTTTAAGTGAAAACTATTTTAGATTAGTACATTGTTAAGGATTATATTATACATTTTATTTTGACACGATTATTAATGATGACATACATAAACAAATTTTGCCTTTTTTCGTTTGTAAGTGAAAGTCGCTCAGTCATGTCCAACTCTTTGTGACCCCATGACTATACAGTCCATGGAATTCTTCAGGGGATCTTCCCAACCCAGAGATCAAAGCCAGATCTCTCTCGCATTGCAGACAGATTCTTTACCAGCTGAGTCACAAGGATGAGTGGTAAATACTTTCTTGGACTTCCCTGGTGGCTCAGATAGTAAAGAATCTCCCGCAATGTGGGAGACCTGGGTTCGATCCCTGGTCTGGGAGGATCTCCTGGAGGAGGAAATGGCCACCCTCTCCAGTATTCTTGCCTGGAGAATTCCACGGACAGAGGAGCCTGGCGGGCTACAGTCCATGGGATCACAAAGAGTCAGACACGACAGAATGACTAACACACACACAAACATGCACACACACATATTTTCTCGGTTCACAATTTGTGAAAGAAAAAATGAATTGTTATAAAAATTGAAAATGACATTATTTTCATATGTAATTTTGAAACTGAAATGTAGATTAATGTAAGAGGCAAAAATTGTTTTCATGATCTGTTTGAAATTCTTAGACTTTATGATATAAAAATTAATTTCTGTCTTACAGTTTTTGTATTTGTGCTTTTAAGTGATGACATCAGGGAGATTTGGAGTTTCCCTTCTCCAAAGAAATCATGTTGGCTGAAAAGTTAAGTGAAAAATCAAATTAGTTATAATTATGTGTATATGTTTGTATATTTTAACACTTTGCAAGTACCAGATGTATATGAATATGCTGTGTAAGAATTTTGATCAGATAAATATATCCTATAAACCTCTTAAGGCAATTTGGCACAATCACTAATATTTTTGGAATTCCCTGGTGGCTCAGACGGTAAAGAATCTGTCTACAATGCAGGAGACCGGAGTTCGGTCCCTGGATGGGGAAGATCCTGTGGAGAAGGAAGTGGCAACCCACCCCAGTATTCTTGCCTGGAGAATTCCATGGACAGAGGAGCCTGGAAGGCTATAGTCCATGGGGTTGCAAAGTGTCAGATACTACTGAATGACTAACACACACATTAATATTTTAATTTCATAAATCTTTATTTAAAATGCATCTCCCCTGCTTTTTTTTTTTTTTTTTGGCTTTTGATATCAATCAGAGGTCCATGATGATTATACTTTAAACTCCATATGACCACAAACAAGGTATCTTAAGCCTGAGCCATGGCCAATGACCGTGGTAATTGTCTGAGGCTCTGGGTTCAGGCCATACTTTTCACCATGTGGACCTCGTGCTTGTTCCACATATGCTTGGAGACTCTCAGTCCCTCCAACTTGAAAGGGTATGTCAGTGACTATTTCACAAAGGAATGAAAACAGTTGTTATTGACAAGGGCCCTGTGGTCACTGTTGCTCATCTTACATACAAGAAAGCTACAACCAAGTGAAGTGAAATGCTATTTCTGGGTTCATACAGTAGCCTAATGGCTACCATCTGGCATCTTTCCACATAAATGTGAGTGATTAAATAATGGTACTGTACCCTACACAAAGCATGTGAAGCTGACCTGGTTCTGGTTTTTAACTGGGAGTAGCTCAGATAGTAAAGAATTTGCCTGCAATGCAGGAGACCTGGGTTAGATCCCTGGGTTGAGAAGATTCCCTGGAGAAGGGAATGGCAACCCACTCCAGTATTCTTGCCTGGAGAATCCCATGGACAGAGGAGCCTAGCAGGCTACAGTCCATAGAGTCGCAGAGTCAGACACGAGTGAGTGACTAATGCTATCAGTTAGTTCATCCCCAATCATATATTGTGTTCTAAAGCTGTTATTCAGCAGAGGAAGCCTGTCAGTTATTTCTTAGGTGTCTCATTTGAGGATGTTGATTCTTAATGTGTCTTCCTTTATAATAGATACACCAGTATTCTGATGGAAATTATTTGTAAGTCTAGTCACAGCAAATACCTATTCCATAGAAATCACTTTGTAACAAAGGGTACTGAACCTGAACTAATGACTCATCTATTGGAATCAAGTCATTGGCTGAATGACTTTACAGAGATGAAAAATTTGAAGGATACCCTAGTGCAATAGATTTTCAGCATAAACAAAATTTGTCAAAAACAGTATGGAATAATTGGTTTAAATCATTGCTATAAATTCAGACTGAAGATTAAGTACAGTCTGTTGTAGCATGTGATCTCTATTGGTCAGTCCAGTAGAATCCCATTCAAGGTATGTGTCCATTTGTAAAATTGATTTGGTCATGACTGTTTTTCCTACTGATTATAATAAAGGGATACTTGGTTGTCTTCGACTGATTGATTGTTGACTGTTCTATAATTCAGCATATATTTCTTGATTTGTAGTTCCTCCTCTCCATTGTTAAATTTATCATATTACATTATCATCCAGTTTAATACTATGCTGTTGGAGATTATTTTAAACCAATCTGTTATTACCATTAGGAGTGGAAAGTTTTCTGTTTGTAAGGTAATATGTTTAGTGACTAGCCTGTAGTGAATGTAAAATGTTAGCCTATGAGAGGATCACAGAGCATTTAGAAGTTTAGTCTGGTTTAAGTATGGGTTGGCCAAAATGTTCATTCAGGTTTCCCTAAGATATTACAGAAAAACTTGAATGAACTCTTTGGCCAACCCAATACATATTTTTATGAAACGGGAATATATCCTGGGTGTCTGTATTTAGAGGTTCATATTTTTCAAGCAACATTTTAGGATTATAAGGAAAACAAGATCTTAACTAACTGGTTAACGAATCAGCAAGTGTTCTACTGTTCAGTATTTTTTCTAATCATAACTGCTGGCTACATTTGTTCTTGACAGAATCACTTACCTGTGCTCATTCCTAACAAGCTAACTCTCTGGAAGATTTTGAAAAATATTCTGTCTACCATTAAACCTTTGTTCAATAAAACCTGTATTTATTGACACCAATGTTCAAGACATCCAAGATTTCACTTAATAAAACAGTCTCTATGCCTATTGGCCAGTTGTTTAATTCTCTATAATCAATTGTTTATAGTGATTATATTTTAGAAAACTAAAATTTCTAACCTTGGCATAGTGATAGCTTGGAAGAAAACGGTTTAAGACTTCTTCATAAAATCCTAATTAAACAGTTATGCTCTTGGGTTATGTTGTGGACGAAGTAGGTCTGCACTCCAAGTGGGGGTAGCTGGACTGGATGGCAGATGATATCTCCAGGTTGCCACATGCCTTTAAGGTTCAATAATGCTAACTCTTCAAGTAAGCTGGAGAAGGAAATGGCAACCCACTCCAGTATTCCTGCCTGGAATACTCCTGACTGAGGAGCCTGGTAGGCTACATGTGTCCATGGGGTCACAAAGAGTCGGACACGACTGAACAACTTCACTTTCAAGCAAGCTATGTTCTTATGGGAACATTAAAACACATTTATTAAAAATATTATGTAAAATCTTATAAGTTTACCTACTTGCCTCAATTAAGAATCATGAAGTTCTAAGTGGGAAATTGGGTTAGGAGTAAAATCTGATTTCTGTAGAACTTTATAGGTGACTCTTCACCATGGATCACAATGCTGTGCTGAATGTACAATGAAAATTAGGCACCTTTGAATAATATTTCCTATTCTTTGATTCCCAAATGGAGTATATAGGGAAGGATGAAAGTGTGTATGTGTGTGTGTGCGCACATGCAGATGGGTGCTTGGGAGGGGATTATAAATTATAAGATTAGGTTTCTTTTCTTCCCTTTTGACTATCTCAGTAGGAAATACCAGTGGCAGATTATTCACATGGCTATGCTGTAAAATCATAAGTTTTTAATGTCTGGACTACTGAGTACAAACATAACATTTAAATAAAAATAATTCAGAGTATTTATCTTCACCAAATCTTCTCTGTCCCACAGAGGATGAGAGCTGTCTCTTTAATAATGCAAAAGAGTAGTAAATTTCAAGCTGAGGATGGGCAATAACAAGGAGAGTGATCTCCACGCTGCCCTGATGTCAGTGGAGTGCCTTAGGAGAACACCTTATTAGTTCTAACAGGCTGGTTAGCGCCGGGTCACCTCTCTGCCTCCATCTTCCCCAGCAGGGTCACTCATCTCTGGGTTATATTTGGGAGGGGAGAAGTGAGGGGGAGGGGAAAGAATATATTTAGAGCTTCTCTCATCTCCCCAGCTTTGAGAGCTGTTTATTTTTATTTGTTGTCCAACTGTGTGATTCTCCTCTTTCCCTCACTGCCCACTCTTCTCCTCTCATCATATGTCTGCATACATTCTCTGTGTTAAGGCAAAAACGCAGTGTTGTGTTTTTTTCTCATCATTGTTTCATTTTTAGAAATTACCAGAAATAAACGTAGTTTATAAATCTATATTTAAGCGAGTGTTTACTGTGTTGAAAACATTAACCAGAAGAAGGGCCCAATTAACATGAAAAACCAAAAAAAAAAAAAAAGGAAATATAGATATGCATTTATATACCTTTTACTGTCTTAAAAAATGGAAGTCAGTATATTTTATAAATCAGTCACATTTAGGGTTGCACTTAATATGTTTTTACGAAAGAAAAAGATTATCCTCTTTTTAAAAATGTATTTTTTTTGTCATCTTCGACTTTTTTTTTCATCGTAGCTATGAACATCAGGTCTTTCTCCTCCCCAGCCCCCATCCTCCATCCAAAAATGAATGCAAAGAAATACTATTAGGCTGTCTGGTTATGTATTTTTTATGAGGCCATACAAGACGCTGCCTGACCCCGTGCAGCTCATGTTATAAGCACACTGAAGATGCTTTTCATTTGGGTTTTGCTTTTCAGCCTGGATGACCTCTATTAAATAAAAAAGGGGGGGGGGTTGAGAGTTGGGGGGGGGAGGCCTAATATGTGACCCCAGGGACTAGTCGCTTCAAGGATTACATTTAATTCATATGATAATATTGAAATATAACGTTCCTGGGTCCCATGTTTTGGTTATTTTCTCTTTATTTCAGGAACTCATTGATGAGTCTTGTCATAGACGTTTTTCATCAATTTGGGGTAGAAACTGTGACTCATGAATTAGGGTCAGATTCTTAAAATTACCTTTCCCCCCCTCCTTTTAGGATTCAGGTCACAAATACAAAACATCTCTCCAGAGCTTCTCTGGGAGGAACAGAGGAATTAATTTTTTTCTGATGTGTCTGTTAAGAGTTCTGTTTCAAATGAAGAAAGTTTTAATTTTGATGTTTTCTTAACCATCATCAAGATCCTGAAGTTCTTTATTAGTGTGAATACTAACATCTTTTAAACTCATTCAGTGCCTCCCTCCCTTCTATCCCTCTTTCTTTCCTTGCTCCCCCTGCAAAGTCAGTTACACATATATAATGGTATTCTCTCATACATATGAGTCATGATCTAGATAGTGACCCACATTTGGGTCATTGTCCCATGGTACATATATTAATGCTGTAATACAAATTTTTACATTGCTTTTATTATTATCCTATTTTTTATAATTCCCCTAATTAGTTACTAGTCAGTTGAATAAATTTTAAGAGACCTATAACTTGACCATGCATCATTTTTTTTCCTTTTTACAGTGAAACATTGTTCATACAATTTAAATTTAGGATTAATGATCAAAACCAATTTGCAAAAGCATCCTTCTGGTCAGTTTTTAGAATTACATTTCTATTAATGTTTCTCATAATATTGGATGCCTTTTTGTCTTTGCTAGTTGAAATGAGCAGGTTGAGAAATGGAATTAAACTGGACACCATTTGTTGTATTTTGAAAATGTTTTTATTCCTTTCACTTAACAGACTAGCACTTAATGTCTGTGAATCAGCTGCTGTTCATCAGTACTGCAGCGGTTCACTTGTCTTGGAAAGCAGGTTCCTTGGAGGGACAGTAACATTTCACCAGAGCTAATAAAGTCAATTAGGATAATGTTATACAGTAGGCCACTGGATAAGTAGGTGCACTTTGCACGAATCGTTCTATGTTTTTAATTCATACAGTTTTACACTTCATAAGGAATATTTAAAGACAGCTATTGTTATTAGTTGCATCAGCTTGGAGATATATATATATATATATATATATATATATATATGATATGTATATCATATATATATTTAAACACTATTTTCCTTTTCCCTTTTTCCCTTTAGTTGTTGCAAGAAAACGAAAGCAAGAAAATTTGTGGACATGTTCACACATTTTCATTGCCACAAAAGTACTGATGAAAACTGATCAAAGCTGGGAAATTCATTGCAGTCGCTGAAACCCCTTCTCAAGCCAGTCCCTTATTGCATCGGTATTGGTACAAATGTGATTCAGCAAATAAAACCCCTAGCTGCCGGGCCCCCTCTGCAATCAGAGAGCAGCAAAGTGGATCTGCAATAGGGTTTTTTTTCACGATGACTCATAATTTTCCTACATTTGTTTGCATCACAGTCTTAACATTTCTGACATCTGGGTTACTGGTGAAAACGTACATATGTCTCTGTGTATACATAGAGTATGTATATTTTTGTCTTGGTTAGTCATTGTATGTGAGAGGGATGTTTTTAAAACAGAGACTTCAGGTTCTCCTTTGTAAAGCATTAAGCTGTGACCCTCCCCTCCTCCCTTCCCTCCCCCTGTAGCCCTGGACTTCATGATGCCTTCTTGACTGCTAGCTGAACATGGAGTTGTCTTTTTATTTATTTTTTTTATAAACCCAGTCACAACACAGAAAGAGGAGGAGGAGGGGAGAGAGAGAGAGAGGGAGAGAGAGGGAGAGGGAGAGAGAGAAGTAAAAACCCTGAAGGATGGTTCTCAAAAATTCTAAAGGAACCACAGGGAATTCCTTTTAAGAGCAACAGAAAGCAAGCTAGCTGAGGTAAGGCAGATGTGGACAGCCTTTCTTTTCTTCTCTTTTCTTTCCTTTCCTCTGTCTTTTTCTGTGTATCTCTCTCTCCATTTCCTCTCTCTCTCCTCATATTCTGTCTCTCTCTCCCTTTACATTCATTTCTCTCTCTCTCCCTCCCTCTCTCATCCTCTTTCTCCCTCTCTCTCCCCCTCTCCTCAAGAGCTGTTTCTTTATGGATCTGGGAGGGCAGGTGGGTGGGGGAGCTACCTAACTTCTTCCCTGCTTAAGCAATCTGAGAATGGAACTCATGTGAATATGCAAATAGGACTGCCTGGGCCGCGTTGCTGACACGTGTATGTGTTGTATCCTTCTCCCCACCTCCCTGTCTTAGCGTCTGATCTTCAACAGATTGCTGTTGTTTCTTGTGATCACCAGCACAGCGTGCTGGAAAGAGAGATGGGGGGAGAGGTGGGGATTGGAGGGAGTGTTGTGGGGCTGGAAGGCAGGAAATCAGACATGATTGCTGTGACTTTTTTATATTAATGTGTGGCTTTTTTTCTAGCTCATTTGCATGTCAAAGTGGCGGAGGTGTGAGGGCAGAGATTAGTATGGAGATGACATAATGATGCAATGAATTAAATGTGATCACTTCTCAGAGCGGGGGTGAGGTAGGGGGGAGCAGTGAGTGGGGAGGGGGGTAGTCAGCAAGACAGACGGAGTGAGAGAGCAAGAGGGGAGCGCTGCTTCTGATCTTCACCACACAGTTGATTGATGTCACCAGCGAACAGAATGCATCTTTTTATTGTGATGATGGTGATGGTGGTGGTGGTGATGCTGATTGCCATGATTACACTTATCGTTAGTGTGAAATTTGAATTTTAAGTGGTCAGTGCAGGAGCTCCAGTGCACGTGATTGTTTGGTCCATCATTGCAAACCCTTTACTGTCAAAATTTAACGCCGCTCCATGTTTGCTTTTATTTAAAAAGGAGAATGCAACATACAGGAAAGAGATGACTAATTTCTGATGTTACACACTGAGCTGGGATACCAGGGTTTTCATGTTTCTTTAGCTCTATTTTGTGTATGCAAACAAAAAAAAGAGGGGGGGTGAGATTAAAAACATTTTTATTATTACCAAAAAAATCTTTTACGGATCAGCAGGGTGGCAGGGGTTTCAACCGTTGACAATCAAGAAAATGCAATTTCATCTCTGGCATTCAGCGTTATCTTCCTTTAATAACAAAACCAAACCGGACTGATTACTGAACAAAGCAAATTCTCAGGCGGCTAGTTGCAGGTCTGAATGCAGGAGTAAAAACTGAACATTTTCCCCCTTGCTTTTGGCTATTTTGTATGCAACACCTGTAAATATGCAGGAGGTAGTTGTAAAAGGATTCATGGGAAAGGAGAAGGGGAGGTTTTAATTTAAACTTTCTGATAATTAAAAGAAGAAAAAGAATATAAACACACTAGAAGGGTTTGTAGACTTCGTCGATTTATTTGTTGTAGAAGTCAAATTCATTCTGTCTGCCAGTAAGTTTTCCTCTGATTAGTCTCATCTATTGCTTCTTTGGGAGGATGAACTTCCTACAGTATAGACAAATCAGTATAGAAATTTAGGTCTAATTGTTATGTGTGCAATAACCCTGATGATATAAATGAGCACTTAAGAATCCACAGAACATCACTAACATTAATTTATTGAAAAAGAAAATCCAAAGCAACTCCATTAGTTTTTCCCTGTTATTGTTAAGGACTTTAAATGGATTTCCTAATTGGATAATTTTATTCACAAGAATAATACACAAATGGAAAACGAGCCCTAACCCTTGGGGAGGAGGGGGTGGTCTGTAGAAGGAGGAAGAGTCAGGGTAAGAGCAAACCCCTGTCAACTTGTAGGACACTTGCTCGGATAGCACACTGAAGGGAAAGGTGCAGGATTCCGAGGAAAGCACCCATGTGTGAGAAAAGCACCCATGTGTGAGAACGAGCAGTCAAACAGGGGTGGAGGGGCCAGGGTGCTTTAAGTATGTTCAGGCAACATGGGAGATAAATCCCCTTGCCTCCTTTTTGTTATTTAAAACAGTGTCCATGATTGTCGCCCCTCTTTGGTCACAGGCACTTCAGATTCATTCTATCCCAAGTATTCCTAAGACGGAGCATCACATCTTTGCCCTCTTGCCCTCTTTCTCATTCGCATCTTCAGCATTTTCTCTCTACCATGTTCATCTTCTTGGAGTGGCACTGGGGCTTGCATTGTGTTTCTTCCTTCTCCTAGATGAAGGCAGCTATACTTACAATAACCTGGATTTCACTGAATGCTGTGCAGGGCTACTATTAATAGAAAAGCATCTTGTGTTCTATTCTTACACCCTTTGCCTGCCAAATCAAGACAGAGAAAAGTTCTTGAGTACTGGTCTGGACTGGCTTTCCTCCACACACCTCAGTACCTGTATCCTTATTCTCCACCTGTCCCCAGGTGGTACCGTGGCCTCTTCCGCACCCTGCTTTCTCCTTGCCTTAGTCTTCTAGGCCAATAAAGAAGAAAGGCAGGGATGAGGATTGTTCCTATTGATCTGCCCAAGGGGATCATTAGGCATCCGTATCAATCCACAAATCAGTGGGCCTGTGTTACTAGCTTGGGCAGTCATTGCCAATTTGTTCCTATTAGATGGTGGAGCCTGGAGGTGTTTGATGAGCAGATTGGGTCTTTATCTCAGCACTGGAGAGTATGCAGGCTTGCTGCCAGACAGCAGAAGTTTACAGGATATTTTGGTAGCAGGGACAGGGATCCTTATGAGTATTGCTTTTCAGCCTGAAATCTGTCTGCACATTAACTGGACTTCCATAGTGGACCCACCCCGCCCTCACCGATCCGATCGTCTCTAGTTAGAACTAGCCCCGACTTTGCCTCCCCCAGCCCTGACATCTTCCTGGAAAGCTGTCCACAGAAATATCTTCTTGAGTATTCTTTTGTAATCCTTTCAGGGACCGGACCGGCATCACTGGAATGTAGGCACTTTTTCTTTTCCTTCCTCCAGCTCCTTTGCTACCAGGAGCAGTGTATTTACTGTCGAGCAGGTGACACTGAGCTGCGATTTTCTCTGTAGTTCAATTAGAGAAAGTAAAAGTTAAAGCTCCAGGTAATTTTGTTTGGGGAATTCTATTTACCTTTTCTCTTTGAGTTGAAATCTAGAAGGAAATGTGTTCTCATTGCCATCTTTGTAATTAAAAAAAAAATCTTTAAAAACCATCCTTGTCTCTAGTGTTGGGCTTTGAAAGAGCAACAACTATGGCAGAAGCCCAGTTCTCTTGTGTGCATGTAGATTTGAAAAATAAAAATTATGTTTCTGTGGGGGAAGGGGAGGGGAACAGGATAATGAATGAATAAGCACAATTTATGCCATTTTACTGCTGCAAGGATGACATTTCCTCTTCATTATTTTGTGAAAATCTCAATTTTAAGGCTGGTTTTACTCATTCCTGACATGAGCATTATTCAGTATAAATATCTGACCATTGCCAGACCATGGTGATGTTCTCAGTGACATTTCTGCTTTATAGCTTTCTGTGTTGGGAGGAAGAGAGGCAAGGGAAGGTGAGCTGATTCAGACAGGGAGGGAGGGAACCCGGGCAGTGCCCACTTCCTGGGAGTTCTGTTTGTATCTCACTCTTGAGTTTGTTACCTGTGAATAATAAACTGTTACTCAGAGTCCAGCCTGCGGTAGGTGGGCAAAGTAGCCCAACCTGAGTTGTATACTTAGCACTCTGTCCTTGAAAATCTGTTCATCATTCCACATGGGCAAAAAAGTGTGTGTGTGTGTGTTTAATATAACCTTTCATGTTTTGAGTATTGAAAATACAATGGAACTCCGTTTACACTAGATACCAATTTGCAAGCAGTTTTGGCCTGCTTTTACTTGCCTAACATACTTTTTAGATAACTAAAGAGAAAAACCTGCATTTTACTTCAGAAAACTTTAAACTTAGTGATTATTACTGTTTATAGCTTGTATTTACATTGTCCTCAGCTGCCTATTTATCTGTTTCTTTTTTTTTGTTCCTCCCTGATCCTGTTCCAGTGCATCCACTCTAAGGAGCATTCATTTCAATCCACTTGACAAGCGCCCTGCTTTTTTTTGGTTGTGGAGTAGCTCACAGAACTTCACAGAAATACATCTGTGTGGGGTGTATGATTGTTGGAAGTTAAACCACCTTAATTTATCATAAACCAGACAGCCAGTCAGCTTTCATCTTTACAGTGCATGTATAGAAATCGATTTGGAGTGGACTCAGAGGAATGTTTTAAGAGTTTGTTTTGCAAATATTTGTAAACTGTTTTCTCTGGAGCAGAGTCTGTTTCAGTATGGTCACTATACTATTAAGAACAGAGCTTATTTTGAGGAAGATGCTGCCAAAATCTGCTGTTTGTTTTATCATGAGGGTTGGGAGTTCACATTTGTTTGGCCACTGTCAAAACCAGAGATATCGGTGAATAAGCCGGTTATTTTATTCATCCTCAGGATCCTCCCTCTTCCATTTTTTTGAACCCTATGAGAACTTTCAAATGAGTGAAACATACAACCCAGGTGCTCACTTTGATTTTCTGCCTGAAGGACAGAAAGTGGACCTTTTTGCATTTCACTTTAGTAGAGAAAGGAAACCCTTCATTTTCTCATCTCCTAAGGGCTTATTACTTAGGGATGTTGATAGTATGTTGCAACTTTATAGAAACTTTTAATCAATGAGAGTCTGGTTCTTTAGCCAGGACATTTATAGTTTCCAATTCATCTAGCCTGGGTATGAGGGACATTACTTTTATTTCTCTTACAGTGATAGAAAATATTTTCATTCCATAACACACTGTTTGTTTATCTATCCATATATCTCCCTGTTTTTTCTTGTTTTATTTAGTGTGGCTTCATATATCGCATTTCTCCATGAAACAATTGATACATTCTCAGTGCGCGCTGTTGTGAGTAGAAAAAAAACTCCCAGATTAATGGTCAGTGTCTCACACACGCACATTTGTGTTGTGATCCTACGGAGGAGCTGCGAATTACTGACAAGATCTAGAATAATTCCTAATGCTGTCGAAGGCTTCATTTTCTCCTTGGCATGATGGATGAGGCATAAGAAGTGCTTTCTGAGATCATTATGTGCATCATTCTGTTAAGTGTTATTAAAGTCCGTCTGTCTTAGGCAGCAGAAACAATATCTTTGCCCTTATTTTGCTTGCGTTTTTAAAGATGGTAACTGCAGATCCCTTTCTTCCTAATGTGAGCTTTTGGGGAAATCATTTGACTACCGATTTGTGCCATAAAATGATTAAGAATTGTATTTTTCTTTCTATTTAAAATCTGGTAATGCTAATCCATAAACAAATTCTGGTTTATTTCTAAACCTTTAATTCATAATAAATGCTTTAGAATTGCATTTTTTTTTTTTTAAAAAAAGGACATACAGAACATACTAGGATCTGGGGTGTGGGTTTCAGTCTGTAACTTCAAAAAGATTTCATAGTCTTTTATTTTCTGAGCTCCAGTTATTTTAAATAGCACTGACTATTTGTTACCTTGAATTGATTGTGCAAGAAATAGGATAAATTTGAATTTGACAAATATTTCATAGAATTTCTCCCTTAGAGGCAGAAGTATTCAAAATTGACAATGCAAAGGCATGTAAATGGGAATGAAAACTTAGCTCTAACACTTGGCTAAGGAAAGTTTGTTTTTATAAGCTATGCATTTGGAGGGCAAATCTCCCTTAGTCAGTTCCGAGCGCTTGCTGTTTTTGGATGATGGTGGGTGAATGCGGGCTACTTTGAAAGTGAAAGTAGCTTGCCCTGCTTAAGAGAGAGACCAGGTAAATTACAGACAGCTCATGTTATATCTTAAGCAACTTCACCCAGACAGAAGAATTTACGTTACAGCTTTGTAACTTTCCTTTAAGTCACAGATTTTCTGTGATAACAAAATACATGCTGTTTTACAGAAGCTTTTCATTACACCCAGTAGCCCTACCCCATCACCCTTTTTGCTGTTATTGTCGTTAACTGTTTTTGAACAGTGTAGTAGGGCATCCTTAGACCCTGGAAGGCTTTTCAGAAGTAAATGAAGCAAACAAACAAAAAAAGATCATCACACTTTCTTTTAAAATACTACTTCCCCTTTTCAGAAACTCAATGAGACCTAGAAAGGCTCACTTTTATACTTTTAATAGAATTATGTAAGTTTGATGCACAACTGGGATCAGCTCAGCCATCCACAGCACAGCAAGTTTTTGAACATTTAATTTTATATTTGAATAATTCTCCAGATCAGGCTATAATCATGAATGTCATATAAAAAGAATTTTTTAACAAATTACATAATTTCACAGATGTGCAAATACTTCTGAGAAAAAAATTACATTGATCAGTTTTTAATACCCCCCTGTCTCACCCTTCAGTCAAAGGGAAAAATAGCTTTTTTCCCATCTTTGTCTTCAGAAAGGTGCTAGATTGTAAACATCTGAAGGAAATGAAAGGGGGTTGGCCAGTCCACCCCAAACTCTTTCCAGATTTTCAATCCTTTCAGCAGCAGCCTTCAGTTTTCAGAAAAGAGGGAGGGTCTAGGGGAAAAAAAAGAAAGGAGATGTCTCTGTTTATTATTAAAATTTAAAGTGAAAAGCATTGCTGTAACTGGCTAATTTTGAATCTACTAATTTAGAGGGCTTGAACAACAAGAGGCAAAATTTAGAGAACGTATGTGCTGCAGTGATTGGGAAGATAAGGCATTTGCAGCTAATTAAGTCCTAATTCTGGAGAAAGGACAATAAGCAACAGATGGCTATCATTTCTTTTACAGCTTGTGAAACAATAGCATGTGGGTATTTAATTCAAAAACTATTCAGACAAACACAATTATTTTTACTTCGGCAGAAAGATGATTATTTGTATAGTGTTTCTAAAGCACAGCCTATGTATTCCTGTTTGAATAAAGGCATTTCAGAATTTCTGTGTTTTGCAAATACTGGAATATTTCCGGGGGCAACAATTGAAGTCATGAACCGTGGTCATTTTGGGAACAGTCACCTGTGGTTGAAATACTACTGTTACTCAGGGCAGACTGAACAAGTGCTTTTGAATACAAAACAAACAGTTGAATTAAGAGTCTTGAGCGTGTTGATTTTTCCATGTTTCTTTTGTTAAAAGCTTTGACTGGGGAATATTTCATGGCCTCTGTACCCATATAATATTTGGATATTTGATATGTCATCATAAAGATATTCTGAAGTGAAAAAATTGCGTTAGCATTTGGCTCATGGATAGTGATCTGGTTAAGTTGCAGTTTTTTAGGACTTCCTTAGACCGAACAGAAGTATTCTATTTTTTTGTTTTTTTGACTAAAATACTGAGAATAATTTATAAAAATAAAACAAGGTGTTGTATTCAGATCAGTAGGTATGAAATCACAATTGCCTCTTTGTCTTTCAGAAACCATACATACCAGATGCAGTATGAGAAAAATAATCTGAAATGTTGGGTTTATTTTCAATATGCAAGTAGTGTAAAAATATGCAAGCTCTGATCGCAGTGTGCTGGAAACTAGTCCACAAAAAAATGTGTAACGAAAGCTGTTACTATAAGTGCGGTTCATGTATTGGAACAGCTGTGACAGCCTGATACAGTTTAACACTTGTTCAATTATAAGAAAAAGAAATTCAGAAGGGAACTTGATTTAGATAAGAATTTTAAGTAATCCTTAAAATTTCCCAAGTAACTTCTTCTTCCAGTCAAAATCTCACCTTTCCTCCTACTTTGTTCTCTTCTCTAGCCCTGTATTTAGTGTCCAGCCCAGTTCTAGAGACCTGGGAAGTAACAGCTGCCCTTGACTGGACCACTTTCTCCTTCCAAATTCTGCTCATATTTTATGTTTTTTTGAGTGTCTGGGTTACAGCGATTTGCAAATTATTTCAGGTGTCTGCTCTTTTGTATTCACTTAGGAAATTGCCAAGAAATCGTCTAGTAGCTGGCCACACTTTTCATTATGCCCATTTCTTTTTTCGTTTTCAGGTGATTTTACTGTGCTTTTACGGCAGATAGATTTCAGTGCCTACAAGAAAGGCTGACACTGATATCGATACCAAACCTGTAGTTCTGGGAATTTGTGCACATGTCACTCTTTTCCTTTTGTTTAGCAAATGCTTGATTGATGTGTGTGCAATGTATGTGATTATGTGTATATATCACATACATGTTATATATATGTGTGTATGTATGTATCTGTACACACATGTATGCTATAATGTTTGTGGTTCATCTAAACTCTTTCTTGGAATAACTAAATACATAAGGAACATATGTTCCCAAATGTGAAATTTCTTTTGTTTAGATTAACTTTTTATTTTTCTAAGCAGTTGTCTCTATGGTTTGTTATCTGTATAAAGGTTTAATTTTGTTAATACTGCATATTTTGAGAGTTCATATTAATAGTGTTTGCTTGATGTCCTTAAAAGTCAACATCTTCATATTATTTTGAAATTGTCCTCCTTCAAAGCAAAAAAAAAATTACTCAAAACAAAAATCAACCATTAACAGAAATTATTTAGTATTTTTAATCTTAAAGACAATTATTTTTTCACTTTGACTAAAAGTAAAAAGCACAGGCATTTTAAAGAATTCTCAAATCTCAGTGTTTATGATCAAGTCCTGCTGGTAGACAGTGGGGAGAAGTATGTGTTTGTACCAAGGGGACAAACGATCCTCAAAACTGTGTTTACAGAGTTGCTTATCTTAGCTTCAGAATTTCCATTAACTTTACATTATTGAAGTATTTGAAAGTGGATGAGAGAAATAAAATACTGAACTTTTTCGAATGGTTTTTGGGACACTTAGCATGCAAGAAGCTGACAAAAGAGTCTGTGCATTAAGACTCAGGCCGGAGAGGGGAGAAATGGCAAAAGCTACCTCTTTTCATTCTATAGTGGTTGGTATGGGCAATTTAAAGTAGGATCCTGGAATTTCCAGACCCCAACTCTATCTTCTAAGTCATTTCTGTACCTGGAATAAAATGTTGCTGTTGAAATTATTGACATAATAGTCCCCATGAGGACTCATAGCCATCAAAGTGAAATCTCACAATAAATTCAGAGGCCACCTGGAGAACCACCGTTAAAGAGCTTTTTAGAGGGGGGAAAAAAAAAACTTTAAAAGCTTAATTCTTCTTAAATATAAGTTCACTGATCATGTTTCTGTACCACTTTCCTAGAGTTTAGTTCTTTACTTTTAGCTTTGTTAAATAATCCTTTAAAGCTTTTTTGACAGCAAAAATGCTGTGTTTTGTATAGATGACATCACTAGCCCAACTCCAGCCACGTTGAAAGCCAAGGGGTTACTAAGCAATAAACCTCGGTCAGGATTTCTGCGTGTCTCGGGGCATAAAAGCCTTAAAACGTGAGGTGGGTCTTAGTGATCTGTGGGACAAACACTCCTACTATAATACCAGAAGCATTATTGATCAGTTTGGGGGGAACATTTTTTTAAAAGCTAATTAGTCTTTGCAGAGTCGAATAACTAATGCTGTTTTACACTTAGCACTCAGGCGGTGCTTTTCATCTTCAAAGTGCTTTGAAAACATTAACTAATTAATCATTAGCTAATTTAGCAACTGACGATAAAAGTTAAGGGACTAAAAGAGGCTGGATTCTACCAGCGTTTTGTGCACAGTGACCTCTCTCTGGAGTCAAAGGGAAGGTCTTTGTCTGGAAGGGAACCCTGGGGCGGGCCACCAGGTGTGGGTAACGATAGGGGACACTGCTCAGGTAATATCTGAAGAGAACTGAAACAAAATCTTTTAGATACACACTCCTGGACAATCTTGACATTCAGCTTTTTTTTTTTCTCTTGGTTTTAAAAAACCAGTTTTTTAAAAAAGGCAGCTTTGTAGCAGGAAGCCTAACAAATGTCCAGAGTATATAGGTATGCTGAAATTTACAAGTATGACCATCCATGGGCAGAATGAGAAGTGTGTGCATTAATGATCTTTATCTCCCTGGGTCCAGTGCCATGTACTCCATGAATACTACCGTGGAAATCTAGCTTAGTTTGGGAAACTCAGCGTAGAAAGAGCATAAGAGAATTTTCCTACATGTCGTGACAAACGGCATGCTTTCCAGGGGGCTTGTCTGCTCTGCACTGTAGCCCCATCCATTATGTGAATGAGATGTGAAAATAGTTCTTGTTTCTCTGAGATATCAGCAGACCGCACAAGCTGAGTTTCTTTAAAAATACGGAGACAGTTCATCTATAGCCTTATGCTGAATGAGTGAGTATGTGTGGTCCAGCTCATTTAAAGAAAAAAAACACTCCACAAAAGCCACCGGTATTAGGGAATGTGGTACCAGTGACTGCAGTTTTGAAGATTGAATATACATTGTTTTGCATTCAGTTTCTTTTCATTCCCACATACCCCTTTCCTGCAATGAGGAAAAGCAAGATTTCAGAGTATTAAGCAATGTTAAATGTTAAAAATTTATCTACATTCTTGCCTGTTATCACCAAATGGTTGGTAAAGGAGGGGGGCAGAGACAGGTGGTATTTACGGTTTTTCAGAGTGAGTGCTACAAAAAGAAGACTAATTATTGAAAACTTCCCACCAACTAAACTTGGATATCCTGCAGATAGTAAAGGGCAATGGAAATAGACAATGCATATCTAATACAGTCTGTTAGTTACTGCAGAATTACTTGGTGTTCTGTTGGAGAAATTTAAATGGAGATTTTGCACACATGCCCTGGGATAGTGCTAAGACTTTACTCCTAGTCGTATTTTGGGTCTATGCAGAGCTACACTGTCTTAACCCTGAACTTGGCAATAATTCTAACTTTACTAGCTCTCTTGAATTTAAACCTATGTATCTCCCCACTACCTTCTCCTGTTAACCTTCTCCTGTTAATATTTTTTTCTAGAGGGGTGATTTTTAAAGATCCACAACAAGGTTTCAAATTATATTTCTTGTTGAGAAATTAAAATTTTACACCTTCCCTGTTAACATTTTCTTTTTTTTTTTTTTTCAGGAGAAGTACTTCCTTTTTAAAGATCATCTATTTCTCAGTTTGCTGTTTAACTGTAAAGCTCTATAATTTAAACACTTTGAATAAAACAATTCTTTTCCCCATTCTCTGTCTCAGCCCCCTGCTTGCCCCAAGATCTCAGCAGAATGGCAATTTTTCCCCTTTGCTTTTGGGGAATATCCTTTAGACAGCTGCCATCCATGAGCCAACTTTCCCCTTTAGCTCTCTCCCTAGAACTTGTGAGTGAGTCCTTTGGAAAGGTCAGGAGCCCTGATTAGCCTTGAGGTTAAAGAAATTATTGAATGTAGATTGCTATCCTCCCATTCACACCTATTTTACCGTATTCTTTTCTATAATTATTTATTTTTGATTGACTGATTTACAATATTGGTTTGGTTTAATTTCTGTCACACATCAACATGAATGAACCGTAGGTGTACATATGGCCTCTCGCTCTCATATCTCTCTCCCACCTCCTGCCCATGCCCACCCCTCTAGGTTAAAGAGCCCCAGCTTGAGTTCCCTGAGTCATGCAGCAAATTCCCATTGGATTTCTTATTTCACCTTATTCTTATATCTTTAACAAATATTATTTTATGCATCAACATGAATCATCACCACATAGAGAATTACGTGAGATTAGTATCCTATGGGATTCTCCAGGCAAGAGTACTGGAGTGGGTTGCCATTTCCTTCTTCAGGGGATCTTCCTGACCCAGGGATCAAACCCAGGTCTCCTGCATTCCAGGCAGACACTTTAACCTCTTAGCCACCAGGGAAGCCCAGAGTATCCTACAACAGTTGTTATCAAAGTTTGAGGGGTTGATTTTGATCTGAGGAGACATCTGATAATGTCTGGTGACCTTGTTGATTATCCTAGCTATGTGTATGTAGAGGGTTACCAGTGATATCTATTGGGTAGGAGTTGGGGATGCTGTTTACCACCTTATAATGCACAGGAAATCCCCCTATAACAAGGAATTATCTACCTCCCCCAAATGTGAATGGTGTGCAGATTGAGAATCTTTGCTGTTTACTTACTTTTCACTTTCATGCATTGGAGAAGGAAATGGCAACCCACTCCAGAATTCTTGCCTGGAGAATCCCAGGGACGGGGGAGCCTGGTGGGCTGCCGTCTATGGGGTCGCACAGAGTCAGACACGACTGAAGCGACTTAGCAGCAGCAAACCTATACTTGGAATATATAGGCAGTAGCTTTTAGGTAGGAAATTGTTTTCTTTTGATAGTGCTTATAAAACCGATTCTTAATTGGGGATGATAGTCCCTTCTTGCTTCTATACATCAATTTCCTCAGTTTGATTAGTTTTATATAGAGAGGGGGAAATGGCTCTGCTTGATTTCCATTTCTCACTTTTAAAGATCATAGAACAAGTCAGCTGAAATTAAAGAGAAGTGTACAAATGAGCAAAGGATGCATTGGTGGAAATGTAAGTCCAGCTTGCAAAAATTTGACAGATTTTTGGTTTTTAAAGGATAACCTTAGCTTCTGCATCCCAAGCAGCATAAGGAGATAGAAAAAGACACTTTATGCATATGATGTCAAGGGTTTTCTCTAGATTTTCACTCTTCTTCACCCCAGATGACCAGGACCCTTGCTTTTCATTTTGTGATTTTAGGTGTTAAACAAATCTCTTGCAGGAAAGATATTGGCACATATTCTTGTGAAAAATCACAAGCTAGAGATTACAGGAAATGACACCAAGGTTGTTCTGGGTGTTGTTAACTTGTTACTAAATAGTAGTTGGAAGGAGATGAAAGGAGAGCCTTTAGCTGGAAATTAAGAAGCAAAATGCTGGGAGATCTCAGAGTAAGAATATAATGATCTATAATAAGAACTGTTGTTTTAATGACAACATATATTGTCATTATATATGTGTGTGCATGTGTGTGTGTGTATGTGTGTATGTATATACACACTTATCTGTTTTGAATGCTGAAGGGTATAGAACTGGATATCTCTCCAATTACATCTATTTGCCTTTTAAACTAGCCTTACTGTTTTAAGTGAAGTTGAACTTCACTTTCCCAGTAGATGGCATTGTAGTCTGTTCAGTGGAAAAGGGCTTCCCCTAACCATCAGGACTTTAATTTTTTTTTATTCCTCTGAGCTTCTTCCTTGATAATGTACCCCCTCCCTCTTGCATTAAATACTAGCTTGAGGTTATAAATAAGAATCTTGTTTTTGCTAGTTACCTGTAACTCTCAAAAGATTTGATTTTAAAAAAAAAGATACAGTAGATAATTTAATATCCTTATATCAAATGAAAAAATATAAAGACTAGACCTGAGAGTGCGGCATATGGAAAAAATATGCAAGCATGGAATAGTCTCAGAATACACTGTTTCAAAACGAGAGCTGCCTCTGATCTTCCTAAGTATACTTTTCTATATTAATTCATTGTATTTACAGCATTTTGATGTCAGTGTGAATAGAAGCCTTGAAAAAGTTATTCCATGTCAAAGGTTTTCAGATACAATGTATTCTTCTTGACTGAACCCCCATCAACTTTGAATCATCTTTATTAACTCATTGTTTTTAAACTCTTTTTTAAAAAAACTGTCTTGTCTAGGTGCATTACATGTGGGATAGTTGCATGTTTTTATTTAATTATAAATATTATTTTCATGATAGTTTTTTCTTCTTTTAAACCATGAAACCTATAAATAACAGTGGTAATTGATTGAGCTAGGGTAAGTTGTCATTCCTTGATGTTACAAAATGGTTGTTACATCATTCTTATTATTGTTTTGCTTATTATGAAGATCCCTGAATAATGGTCAGAACATTAAACTGAATTTCAATAAAAGAAATAATGATATGGTGAAAAAAGATACATTGTTTGTTAAAAAATTCATAATGAGGATTTGCCTATGTAAATACTTTTTAAAAATAGAGATTGAGTGTATTGACAATTACAATCAAAATGGATTTTCTATTTTTGTAGATGAACTTGCAAGATGAAAAAAACATGTTTGTACTTTTCTGTGTGTGTTTTAACAGTATCTGGGTTTTCCCTTGAGTCCTTGTTTTCCTGTGAAGCTATTATGTTCTCTTTTTAAAAATATTTTGCTGAAACTGTAAACTTTTTTTCCCCAGATAAAAATCCTTTTTCTACTGAATATAATCTGTATTTCTCTGATAGTCATTTGGTAATAATATTTGACTTCCATTTATCAATACTGTTTCTTTCCATTATTTTTAATCACAAGATTATGAGCTATGTATTTAGTTATTATTTAAGCTAAATGGTGTCTTTGGCTGTTAGCTCAAAAAGATAATGTCCCAATATCAGGATTAAGTTTTCATCTATATCAACTGGCTTAAAAATACCCAACTTGATTCCTTTTGAATTAACTGAGTCTTATTTTATTTTATTTTTTTCAATATCACCTATCACCATAGTAACCACTAGCTGTCAGTTCAGCTTCTGACATTTTTCTCATTTGGTAAGATTTCAGAATTGCCATCCTCCCTGCCAACATGTCATGAACAAGAAAAAAAAATTGCATGAAAAATCTAATGGGTGTCTGGTCTGATTGTCCTCATTCGTGGCAGGAAAGACAAAAACTGATGAATTGTGAAATGTATTCAGAGGGATTCAAGGAAGCAAGTGCCTGGGACCCCCTCCCCCCAACACCTCGTTTTCATTTTGTTATGCTTGATGCACTGTACATGCTTACCCTGACACTTGGGTTTGTAGAAATTTAAGATGAACAATTTTTACATTCACCCTGCTGATCTCTCTCCCCTACCTTGTTTTTTTTTTTTGTAAAAACTCATCATTAAAAATAAAGTTACCGGGGCTCATATTTAGCATGATTTCTCACTCGGATCATAGATTTTTAGTAGTCCAAATTGGTTTCCAATATTTAAGACGTTATGCTTGCAAACGCACAGCTCTGTTTTGGAGCCACATATGGACCATGGATGCACCCAGTGGGTTTTGCATGTGTGTGGTGTGCGCGGGTGGTTAAGAAAGGATATTAGGCCCATTTGAAAAAAGAAACAAAGCTGATTCTGGACCTTTTCTAGCGGTTTGTTTTCCATGGCAAAGAAAACTAGGAGAAACGCTGTTATTTTCTAATTCTTCCCAGTACTCTGGTTTAACAAATGAATGGGGGTTACATGCTAATGAATTTCTACCCCAAGTATCTGGCTGGGTAATTGATGAAAGGAGCTAGTTTTGTACTTATTTTCTTCTTTTTTGATTGCCAGACTTGTTAGAGCAAAAAGCAAAAAAGAAAGGGAAGTGATAATATACTTTAGCTGATGTAAACATGCAAGTTATTGAATAAATGTTACTGATATGACACAAACATATACCCTGTACATGAATCTTATCACTGACACTAGGCAAGACATATAATATGTATGTGGTTTGAATACAAGTAAACATATTAAATACATTAGTGTGTATTATGCACACAGATGTCCATGTTGTTAATTTATCCTTAAGCTATCTAGGTGTACATGGACTTGATAAAACTTACGAGTCTTTCCAGAGGTTTTATTTTGAGTGAGATCAATCTTATAGGGTATTTTTTTCATGACTGTCTACAAAGTCAGGCTCAGCAGCAGGAACTCATTCCAGAAACATAAAGCTGATTTGATAAGCAGCTGCAGAATCCAATGCCTTTTACAAACGGGTGGACAACCCAGGATCATGCATGTACACATCGGGATGTTTCCATTTCACATTTCATATGCTATGGCTTTAGCTCCTTTTAAAAAATTCACACACTGGATGGTTTGGGGATGTGTTGTAGAATTACTGCAGATTTTTATTCCCAACTGTATTTAAACATTACATATGGCTAGGAAGGAATGGAGAGGCCTAAAGAAAAATATCTCCATTAAGAACCAAAGTTTCTTAATTTGAAAGCAAAATCACATATATATCTTTGTTATAATTTATATGAATATTAAAACACTTAATGTTCAGGGTAGGTGGATTGATAACATGATTTTGGCATTGATGATTAATGGTGTGCTTGAAATATACATGCATAAGTGCATACATATGTATATGGCTATAATGTGTGTATAAAATAAGCAATTTGGTTCATCATGCTTTTGTTATTTGATTCTTTATAAATTTAAACACTTAGGAGAAACCAGACAAATAATGCCTGAATGTTTTCTGCTATTATTATGAAAAAAATATAACCCTTGAGAAATAACTTGAAAATTGATATTGAATCTCAGGGTATATTTCAAACACATATTTGGAAGTGGAAAATAGAAAGTATTTTTTGCATACCGGCAAATAAATTTACCTTATAAACGAAAAAAGCTAGAAAAACATAAATCTTTTAATAAGAAATAATATTTTTATAAGCTGCATTTTAAAATGAATGGTGTAAACAGAATATACTTTAATGCTTTTATGCTTTATAAGATTTATAACAATAATCAACAAAACCTTGTAACTGTGTTTGCACCTTATGTGCCTTCAAGCCATTGGACCTTGCAGTTAATTGTATAAATTCTATACACTATGGGAAATCACGATGTATCATTTATATTCAGCGTGTGTCATGTGTATAAATATTAAAATATATTAGCCAAAAATGGCTGATTATTCCTCAAACATTTTGTGATAAATCTTATCATTTTATGGGTTGGGTGGGGGAACCTAAATATTTTATGTTATTTGGAAATATTCTTTAAACAACCTAGATTTATTATTAACATTTTAAACATTTATAACTGCGTTAAAATATTTGGAGACTTAGCTCACTGAACAGCCATATACCCGAGTAAAGTTATTTTTGTATGCAGTATACACCAGCAGTTCAGACTTCACTGTTCTCCAGTGTGGTTCCTGCATTAACTGTTCTCTGGTGCCAAACTTATGTACATGAAACACCCATTTGTGCATGTCTTGAGAGTTACCTGGTATCACTGATACAGATCCAGATTGGAATAGCATATTCTCTGTATGTGCAGGGATAGTTTGAAATCTATTTAATTATAATTCTTATCCTTAATTTTTAAAAATCCTGTCCTAGACAGAAAGGCAACGTGTAGGTGAATTTTTGTATGCGAATACTCTTTTTTTATTTTCAATGTGTGTTTGAGGAGCTATTTTTAAAATGTGGGTTGTATATATTCATACATAAACACACAAGTCAAATATACAAAGGCTTGACGTAATAGCAAATGTAAAAAATTAGAGTGATACATATTTATTGAGACTGATAGAGATGCCTAATGAATAAACAAACACAAGGTTGAATTGTTTTACAAATGTATTTGGCAACTGCCCGTAGCAGTGAGTGTGTACATTTTGAGGGGAGGAAATGTCAGAACAGAGTCTTGTAAATACATGCAGCTGGAAAGAATAAAATAAAAAATGATGGCTAGCGCTGACAGGCAGACTTGGGGTGTATGATATACTTTGTTCATTTGATTCTTAGAACTCAGTCGGGGGTTAAATTGGAATCCAGACATCAAAGAATTCTTCCACCAGACCCAAATTTTGCCCGTATAATTTTTTTTCTTACAGTTGTCATAATTTTAGCTAATTTCACAGTGCAATAAATTTTTACCGTTTGAAGTCTTTTTTTTTTAATATGCACACAGTATGTATATATCTCATGTGAACTCCCCACACACTTGATATTGGGTACACCTACACATAAAAATGACACACACGTATGTATATTACACATGTGTCTATGCATGCACATTACAGATGGGGAGAGAAATGGCGCAGGCAGCCACTGCATTCATCTGACCCCAATCTTAAAATATTAAAGAGAAAACAACAACTGTTTTCAGTAGCGATACATTTGTTTCTTTTTCCTCTTTTACCATTCCCACCTCCCCGCCCCACCCCATCCCCAACACTGTTGTGTCTGAAAATGTTGGAAGCATGTGGTGCTGCATATTTGGAGGTTTTGCAGATTTCTGTACGATTTTTATCTGAAGGTCAGGTCTGAGGAAATACATCAGGTTGGGATGTTTGCCGTTTGCCATTTAGCCTTGCTCTGCTTATCAGATCATTTTGTCGTGTGGGCCACAAACAGGGAACTCCTCTAAAGAGAAAGTAAAAGTAAGCATGATTGTATTTATATGCAAGTTTTTCCTTTTTAAAGAGTTAACACCTTTTTTTAGGTATACTTAATTTTAAGCATTCCTTAGGTTCATTGGCTTATGTTTATAATTCAATTTACCATTTGCATTTTGCAAATAAAAATGTTAAAGGTGAATGCTTTTTTTTCTCCCTTTGTAAAAGAAAAAACAGTGATAAATCACATCCATAAGGTGTCATTTCTGAGCCACTGGTGTGAGTTCACTATGCTTGGTTTTACCTGAATATGCCACTTATGATAAAGAAACCCATATAAATTGAAGATGAGGATTCTCTTTACTTGTGCTTTCTATAGCTCTAAGAATCTTGTTTTCTAGCTGATGAACTTGTCTGTTTTCAAATGAGCTATGCTCATGCAGGCCTGAATAATATGGTCACCACCACCACCAGAGTATATAAGCAAGCTGTGGCTCCTATTCCATGAAATTAACATTGTTTATGGAAGCCCCAGATGGAGAGAGAATTTCATACCATAAATTGTGTGAATTAAATTTATTCAAGGTAGCTATCCAATCTTCACCACTTCATGCAGTATTCAAAGGTCATGCAGAGCCAAGGAAAATGAACTTTCATTCTCCTGCTATTAAGAAAGGATCTCCTCCCATTTACATGGAGAGTGATTAGACAGGAGCCATATTGGAAAACAAAAGCCATTAGGAGCAAGTATTGGTCATGGCTTTTGGGAACCAGGTAAGAGATGCCTATTGGCTTTTAGGATTATTGGGTAACTAATTATGCTTCTGATTTCAACCAGTTATTCACCGACAATTAAAAATGAGAATATGGGTCTCAAAGTTGACTATAAAATTTTTCATTTGGACCTACGGAAAATCCTAGATGACCTTGATTATGGTAAACCTGCCTTTTTTCATCAGCATCATCACTCTTTGAAATAATTTCCAAAGAGTAGATCTTATTGGGAATTCTTAGAGGAAGTCCACTTTCATTTCTCTAAGCATTTGTATAGTTGAGGGGCCTCTGAAGCTGCATGTTGTTTTTCAAAATACTTCTTTATTTTGTTAGTTAGCTAACTGTGGTCTCACTGTTAAACTACTGTCAGAGGTAGCTAATAAGGACTTGATTTTTTTTCTTTTTAAAGACAGACTAGTGGAAGACTACCATAAGCTTTGTTATGCTGTCTTTTGCAAAAGATAAACATTTGCTTTCCATCTTGATGTCATCTCTTCAGGTTATTATTTGGTCACTAATTTATCTCACCATTAGCGAATTACAGTAGATTATTGCTTGGATGTGATAAAAGCACCAAGGAGCTGTGGTCCTGTGGCTATTTCGGGCAAAGTCAGAAGCACACTCTTTTTTTTTTTTTTATTGTCCTCCCAGGGAGCAGAATTTGAACTTAATATTCCATGAAATAAGCCATTGTAATCACGTTGGGTTAATAGAAGAAGTAAAATTGCCTCTCCTCTCACAAGACATTAGAGCAAGGCTGTGTTATTAAAGTTTTCTTGAGGACAGGCGGTTTAAAATATATCCTCAGTGGCTGACGCAAGTCCTTTCAGGGTAGATGACAGCTTTTCAGATCTTAATAGGCTTCTCATTCCTGGCCCATGAGTTACCAGCAATTCTTCCTTCTGAGCCAGGCTATGACATGACGGCTAAAATCTGATATAACACAGTACCATGGGTTGTGCAAACCTTTCCTCATTAAATGGGTTTATGTAAGTTTGTGTCAATAAGTAAACAATTAGAACTTGTAAACCATATTGATTTAGGCCACTTATTCTAAAACAAGTTGACCCACAAAAGTCTTTGTTGGATGGCCTCCTTGGAATCTATAACCCACCAGTACGTATAGACCAATAATCTGTTTGATTGGCCTAGGAAGTGTTGAGGCTATGGGAGGCATTATTGAAAGCTTTTTTTTTTTTTTTTCTTTTTAAACCTTGCTGGTGTGTTGTGCTTGGTCTTTTGGTGAGCAAAATTTAAGTAAAAGTTATAAGGAGAAAGCAGTGAAGTATTTATGTGTCTCTCCACCTCCCACACCTGTTTACTGTCCAGCATCTTCTGCTGTTCATGTTCGGGTCCAGCTGATATTGGGAGGGTGGGTACTGCCCACCAGTCCTCATAGCAAACTCCAACACTTTTGCAATTCTGAATTGACTTTGAACTTAATTTGAATTGGGGACTATATCTCAGAATGTATTTTCCTCGTTGTGAGTTTATGAGCAAAGAAAAACAAGAGTTTACTCTCAAATACTTCATAATTGCCATTTTTCAAGTCATGGCAAAATCCAAGAAATACAGAGAATAATAGACACTCCTCTGGTGCTTAGAAAAAGAATTGTTTTGGGAATTGAGGTGAATCAGTTTGAATCGCTCTTTAACTTTTTTCTCCTTCTATCCTTTCCTTGGTTACTTTTTCCTCACAGCTTATCTCTACTCCATGGCACTGAACAGACAGATGACCAGTTGTACTGGTGGTGATGCTTTGCAGCTCAAGGACTGGCTGGAGGTAATGCCTCATGACCGCCTTTGCCTTCAGCCTGCTAGCTGGGAGGGAGCACCTAAACTGTCTGGTGTGTGTGATGCCCACTGGTCTGAGGGGATTCTCTCAAGGCCCTGGCATTCTTTGGAATTCAAGCAGCAAATCTCAATTGCATATAAAGTGATTATTTTTATCTGTAAATATGATGTATAAGAGATGCAGAGTGAGGGAGTTGAAAAAGATGAGATTTTTTTACCTTCCTACACATAGTATTTGGAAACAGCTCAATAGGAGTCAAATGGTTTCTTTCCCAACAAATCAAAGGACTTCTTGGAGCTACTTTATGCTCACTTAAAGACTGGACACAGAAGATACAAGAATGTTTGGTTTAATTTAGTCAGTGTTGATTGAACATTTGCTTTGTTTCAGTCTCTGTCTTAGGCCCCTAACAGCCCAGGGTAAAAGACACAATCTCTGACTGCAAAAAAAACTTGTTAATGCATAAGATCACTTCCTCTAAACAAACAGGAAGCAGGGTTAGAATCTGGGAGATACCTCAGCTTCTCTCCAAGCCTACATGTGCCTCTACAGACTCCTGCCTCATATCATGGCAGTGGGCTTCAATAGGTCACGTGCCAGCATTTGTAAATAGAAACACATTAAGAGTTGCCTGTTTTGACTCTGTTTCCTTGTCCCAACGTATATGTGTGTGTGCCTGTTTATTTCCCATGATAATTCTTAAGTATAGTCATGCAAATATACAAATAAGTTATGTATGTATATCCCACACATTCTAAAGCATTTCTCCTGTTATCTTTTGCACAGGCAAGCTCTTTGTAGTAGAGTGTATTTTATCTGTGGTGCATAAACAGTTAGCCCTTTGTCTGTGTAACTTTTACTTGAAGACAGTTCTCTGCAGATGCTTAGCTTTTTTTTTTTTTTTGGTATTGACATAATTCATTCTCAGCTGATAAGTTTTAGCCCTTTTCCCTAGTCAAATGGCATCTAAAATTTAACTAAACATACCCTCTGTGCGTACTCGTTGAGTTGATTTGGGTGGTCGGGGCTGTTTGCTTATTCATGAGTCATATTTAAAATGCTGTCTTTTCTAAAATACCCTGTAGGTTGCTACACTATGAATTTGCAGCTCTGCTACCAACTGTGTTTCCAGAGTTGTACAATTTATGTGTGCCTTGGCCATGATAAGGTTTTTAAGAAAGTGTTGTAAACATTACTAGCTACTGGGGAGGTTAATGTGACGTAGTCTTGAAGAATACTAACCTGGATGAATCTGTCCAGGCTTTAGAGAACAATGGGCATTTCATTCTAATTTAAATCTAATAGAACAGTGTTCACCATTTTCAAAGAGTAGAACTTCCAAGGAGGGAAAATGGAATAAAGAAGGTTATGAAATCATGAAAAAGAATAAAAGTGATCTTTAAAAAGTAGATCAATAGCTGGCTTACAGCCCTTAGATTATAAACTGATAATGCAGAGTACTGAAATAAAAATATGGAGCCTGGGTGCGTGATGGAACAAGAGGGGAAAGCCATCTCTTTAAAAAAAACAAAACAAAACTGTACAGAAACCCTTCAGAGTGCATTTGAGTAACGTCTGCGGTGGGGCATCCTCTGCATCCTCTGAATAGGCTTTGCAGAATAGGCTTTGGTTAACATGTGTAGGTTTATTAGCGTGTCCCTGTTCTGCCAGGTAGATTTTTCATTTGTGTGGTGGAATGAAGAATCACACACACTTTCAGAGTGGGTAGAGGAAAGCTTCTGCAGGTACCACTCGTCAACCTTTGCATGTGTAAAAATCTTACCACCTTCAATGGATGATATGGACATTACAGATTCCACTATCAGAAGTCTACTGTCTGTACCATTTATGATTTTTGGTTACAAATCTTGAAACTTATTCTGAGCAGTTAAGCAAACGAGGATTTATTGGGAAGAAGGGGAACAATGAATAACCCCCAGACACCAGGGGAGCAAGTTGGAGGAGGGGCAGGATCTGGGAGCTTGGAGGGCTGGAGGCATGGAAAAGGAAGTGCAGTACCCCATTCTAGTGAGAATGGGCTGGCGGGCTGGCTGTTGTTGCTGCTCTGCTGGAGGCTGCACATCATCTCTCTGTTCTTGCACCACTGGCTCGAGAGGCAGAGTCCTGTGAGAGAACATGTGTTTGTTCAAGCTTGGACCACAGGTTCACCCCTGGGAAGGGTCAGTCCACTGTAGGTTCTCACAAGAGAAGCAAGCACCTGTGCTTATCTTCTCAGCAGACCTTTACTGCTGGAGGAGAGATAATTATCTGTGGAAATCAGATTGCATGGAAATGCACCCAAGGGGTGGGATGGATACTGGGTGCCCAGAAGATAATACGTGTCTGCTACACATTCTAATTAAATGGTAGTAAATAGATAGCACAGTTGGAAGCTGTTAAGTAGCATATGAATATTAGATAACACCAGTCTTTAGGCACACAAAATTTTAGATGAATAGACTAAGCTGGAAGTACAAAACTAAAATGTGGGGAAGAAACTCTTCACTGGCCTTGTATGCAGTTGTGAATGGCTTCATGTGGAGTCACATCTACCGTTAGCCTCATGGTTTCCGCAATGCTAGGGAGTGTTTGCTTTGCTTGCGGTTTGCGATCTTACTACCCAGCTGCTTGCTATTCAACTGCATGGATGAGTGAAGCAGAATTGTGCTTAGGATCTGGCTATGCCCCACTTACTCAGGCCAGGGGCCTTGGTTCCCCCATCTATAAAACAGAGCTCACAATAACATCATAGCATTGGTTTGAGCGTTGCTTGAGATAACTCAGGTGGAGCATCTAACGCCAGAACTGGCTCATAGAGCACTCTCAGTAAACGTATACTAGATGCTGTCAGTGCTCACCATGAGGCCCCTGGGCCTACCTCTGTGCTCACCTCTAGTTGAGGTGGACTATTCCATGCTGCCAAACAATTTCTCCCCTCTCAGGTCTCTGTCCCCTCGTCTATGGGCTATTTCTGAGCTGTGAACACTAGCCCAGCCCAAGCACTGGGCAGCATGAAGTACCAGAAATTAATGCCTCAAGGGGCAATACAAACCAAGAAAAGACACAAAAGGAGTTGGGGGGTAAGCACCCTGCATCTCCAGCCCTTGGTGGTACAATTCTGAGGCCTATTCTCCATGGATACATCAGACACTCCCCAGCAGGATTGAGCACTAGGTGCCCTTAGTATTCATTGGCTGGCTAATGCAGCATTACCATTTTTTTCTCCTTTGCCTGCTCCCTCACTTAACCTTCCTGAGTTCACCTCCTAAATAAACTCCCTGCACCCAAGTCCTTGCACTGAAGCCTGCTTTTGAGGGAACTCTAGTTCAAATAGCTGTCATAGGCAACTGAGATATTGTCAAAGGTAGGATCAGCCCTGAGGTTAAATCTGTTTATGACAAATACTTTCCTTTCCTTTTTTTCCTCCTCATCCCCACTTCCTTTTTATTATCATTATTTTGATGCCTGGAGTATATAAGGAGAGAGAAAAAAGACAAAAGTCATGTGAGGCTAGAACTCTGAAAAGTGGTGGACTTTTGCAAGTTTCGAGAGAGGAGGGAGTGACAAGTACTTGTTATCACTTGAAGAAAATTGAGTGTTCAGACTAAGAAAAGGATGCTTAAACTGGCTCTTAGTAGCATCTTCTTAGGCACAACTGGATGCTTCTCTGATCATAGTGTAAATTCTTCCCAAATCAGGACTCAGGACACTCTGCCAGAGGTGAGGAATGGGGAGGTGAGTGGGAGGAAGGAAATCGACAGTGTAATGTGGGCAATTAATTAACAAAGCTGAAAAACTGTCTAGACCATCATACAGTTGGGAGGTGGGATAGTCTCAGTCCCAGGAAACTGGATATGAAGAGCTCCTTGAATGAGCACGTAGCAGGTAGGCCAGCTGCACCGAGGTAATCCTTCCCGAGCTCTCACTCGGTGTCTTTCAGTTTCTCAGATGTTGTTACTGCCTCAGGAGGCTTCCTCTCGCAGTTTCCGCAACCTGGACTATTCTCACACACTGCCTGCAGATCTTTCATTGATGTCAACTCCTTATTTTCAGATCCCAGTTGGATCAATGAGCATTTGTTTCGCGACAAGTGTTAGTTGCTCAGTTGTGTCTGACTCTGCGACCCCGTGGACTGTAGCCCACCAGGCTCCTCTGTCCATGGGATTTCCCAGTCAAGAACATGTTGAGGTTTGACAGAAAACAACAAAATTCGGTAAAGCAATTATCCTTCAGTTAAAAAATAAATAATTAAAAAAAAAAAAAAGAAAAGGAAACTACTACTGGAGTGGATAGCCATTCCCTCCTCCAGGAGATCTTCCCGACCCAGAGATCAAACCTGGGTGTCCTGCATTGGATATCCTGGGTGTCCTGCGTTGAATCTGGTGCCAGATTCTTTACCATCTGAGCCACCAGGGAAGCCCTTGTTGCATAACAATCCGCTCCTAAACAACAGTCATATAGTTGCTCATGATTCTGTGGGTCAGCAGTTTTAGCTGGGGTCACCTGGCATGACTCACCCCTAGTGTTGACTGAGGTGGCTCATTTGTCTGGGCTCTCAGCTGTGACAGCTGGGTTGCCTGGGCCTGTCTCATGGAGATGTTCCAACAGCATGAGGGGAGAAGCTGCAGGGTCCCTTGAGGGCTAGGCTCAGAACTCACATAGGGAACACTTCTTCCAGATTCTGTTGGTCAGTTCCAGTCTAGATGCAAAGAGTGAGGAAACAGTTACTGCTTCTTCATGGGGGAAGCTGCAGTGAGTGTGTGGCTGTTTCCAGTCTGTAATACCAATCAAATACCATTTCTAATTTAGGGATGCCTAAGAACTCCCCTGCCAGGCTATCTATCCCAGGTCCCCCTATTTCATTTTCTAATGGCACTCTGTCCCATTTTTTAGTACTCGTCCAAATGTGCTAATCATGGTAGGTGGTGGTTTAGTTGCTAAGTCATGTCCAACTCTTGTGACCCCATAGGCTGTAGTCTGCCAGGCTCCTCTGCCTGTGGGATTTCCCAGGCAAGAATACTGGAGTGGGTTGCCATTTCCTTCTCCAGGGGATCTTCCTGACCCAGGGATCGAACCTGGGTCTCCTATGCTGCAGGCAGATTCTTTACTGATCTAGCTACTAGGGAAGTTGTAATCTTGGTAGAATGATACCTTTAATGTCTCCCCCTACTCTAATCTTTGTGTTTTTTATTGTATCCTTGTCATTTAGCCCAGTGCTTGGCACAAAATAGTTAATAACTGTTCCTTGACTGAATGATGGTTTTGAGGAGCAAGTATAAAAGTGAGTGTGGTGGTAGAGAAGCTGTTCAGGAGGAAGTGACAGAAATTCAGCTTGAAAGTTGAAAGAAGACTCTGACTGTGTATGCTGGTATCAATTATGAGTAAAATTATGAAGACAGAATCAGCATTTCTGGCAGTGGATTGTGAAGCATGCCAGTGATCTATCAGAGTATATATAATGCATACCAAAACAAAGGGAATTCTTTTGGAAAGCTTAGATAAGGCAAGAGCACAAAGCAAGAGTAACTTAAAAAACTGCTTTTATAATTTGAAGCTGGAATTAGTACATACCGCATGATCATTTTTCTGTCGAGAGAATTGGGCTACATGCATATTAATCAGAGTTCAGAAACTAATAAGAAATTAAGAATCTAAAAAGGCTGGCTGGAATATGCTTCATTTACACACTCATTCACTCTTTCACAAAACATCTTTTGAGCTTCTCCTAAAAGCAGTATACTTGGCTAGCTGTTTTGCAAGAGGTAAGGGACATAAGAAAGGTCTATGATTTATAAGGTAAGTGGAGATCTAAGGTATATGTGCAAATGCCTGTCTTATGATATGGAAAGTGATCTAGGTTGGAATGAAGGCCTGTAAAACTTACCTTGTGAATTCAGAGAAAACTTGGGGCTCACTTCCGGTCACTGAATGTCTTTTTTTTCCACCTATTTTTTTCTGAGATTGAAAACTAACTCTCTTTACATGTAATCTTCTTCTTGTGAGGAGTAATCTCCTTTTAGACATAGGATGACTTTGGTTTCCATAAGTCATCTCACAGTCTTAGGCAAAGAAAGTACATCTTTTTTTGGTGTCCTACCATTTACACTCTTCAGCCCCAACTCCTTCTGAGATACCTTCCACCTAGGTCTACCCTCTGGGATCATTGTTCATGATCCCCACTTTTTGCCCACTGCCTACATACTGAAGCTTAACTTTCAAAATCCTGTGTTTCTCTAGGGAGTGCCTCTACTAATTAATCTGTTCTGGTTCTGCCAACCAGAGATCTTTTGGAGATAAGAACTTCCTATGAAGTCATGTGACTTTAGGTATTATGTAAATACCTAATACCTTTAGGTATTTTGAGGTTTTGGTGTGGGTAGTTTTCTTTTTACCTATCTGTTTCTCTCTCATCTTGCTAGTGAGGATGGGGTTCCAGAACCTCAGAGGGTGAAAGAAAAGCAATTAACCTCTACAAAATTTTACTATATGTTAAGCACAAATCCAAGAACTTCCACATGTGTATCCGATGAGGTTTTTAGTTTTGTACCATAGAACCCACTCTAGGTAGTTAAAGTCACAGGAGATTTTAAGTGATATAGATACCTCATAAATTAAGTGAGAAGGGCTAAGATAAGACCCCAAGCTGAATTTCCAGGGAAGACTCTTAGAGACACATCACAGGACAGACCAACGGCAGGAGCTACAGCCCCTCAGGCAGCCGGGGCTTGGGGTTTTGGGTTCAGAATTAGGAGGTGGGCAGTGATCTGCACACACAAAATGTATGGCAGCCCCAGGCCTCTTCCTCCACATAACTTGTGTGGGTGCTTCTCATTTGAAGGATCTAAAAGTCAGAGGAGGCAGGAAATATAGCTTTTAGACTTTTCTTTGGGAAAGTGAGATAGTAGTACATTGTAAGGAACTGTCAAAATGTGGAAAGGAGTGCCCAGAGATTTGGGGAAATGACAACTGCAGTTGTTCCCTCAACAAATACAAATCACACATTTTGAATATTTTGCTTCCATATGAATGATTTAACCTGAACTCTGTCAAGCAGGGATTAATGCCTCTTCTTTTAAGATTAGGGAAAAAGGCACAAAGAACCAAATAATTTATACATAGTTTGGAATAGAATTGGGATGAAAACCAAGAGTGTACTGACTTCAAAACCTTCTGATTTCCTTGGCATCATTTTTGGTTATATTGAAGAGTATTTTTCTTCCCTGGCCTCTGGAATTATCTCAGAAAACAGTGATCATATAGGCACTTTGTTGTTAAGCAAATGACTTTGATTATAAAAGTAGAAGTTCTTTAGAAGTATATGAGAAAATTTGTCAGCATCATTTCTATCAGAAAGTCTAGAAAAGGGAAACTAAAAAAGCACTGCTTCTCCTCTTTCCATAGAAAACTGCTGGGAATGTGCAAAGTGGAGACAGCGTGAGGTGGGGGTTGGGGAGCTGGTCCTGACACTTGCTTTTCAGGCTTTTATGGTGAAGCTGTGCTAATGTCTTTAATCGCTTCCAAAGAAATGACAAGCAGAGTTCTGCACCAAAAAGGCCCGAACTTTTATCGAGTGCTAGTATCTTTGGGCGACAGCATTGGAGAAATAGAAAACAGGCCTGAGGAAGGTGCAGAGTCTGCTTTGTTTCACATTTTTTTCCCCCTACCAAGATATAAGTGAGATCTTTCTATAAAGACCAAAATGGCTCCATGAGAATTGCCATATTAGACAAGAGGTCTTTTTACTTTTTATGCGATGCGTTTGTATTGAAAACACATGTTGGAGGCCAAAGTAATTTTCTTTACAGACAATGAATCTTACAACTGGTTTGAACAATTTTTAAAAACTTGAGTGTTTTACCACTCCTTGTGATTGGTAGAACTAGAAGAACCCCCCCCCCCCCCAAAAAAAAAAACACCTCACCCTAAACCACCCCTCCCAAAACCCACCACCAACAACAAAAAATTATGAAGGAGGGAAAGAAGACAAGAAGAGCAAAAATGGAACAGAACTGTTTGAAAAGTTGCAAGTTACCAGAAATTAAGGAGTGCAGGGAGCCTTTGCAAGGCAGTGATTCTGTTGCTTGAGAAATTTTGGTTATAGTCACTTGCAATGTACTTTGGGGAAAATAGCTTTTATCACTTTTCAAAATGTTAGTAATTTGATAATTCATCAATTTTTAAAAATCAAAACACAAAAGAAAGCTATCAGAAAGAAAAACCCACTTTAGGGTGGTCTTGCTTCAGGATAGTCTAATACCAGGTTCTCTTGGCTGTTGTGTTTTTGTCCAGCGGTGATCAAGGCAGCGTCTGTTAAACTAAAGTGAAAAGTTATTGTGACCTTCACTGTCAGACTCAATTTGAACCAGGCCACAGGACTTTGCATTTTATTTTTTTAAATTAGCCATTCCTGTCTCTTGGTGTTTGTCTACAGGCTGCTCCTGCCGCATGAAAAGGACATGCGCCAGGATGCTTTTACTTTCTTTCACGTTCCCACATAAACAGCACGAGGCTACCTTCGAAAATGCTCTGAACTGGAGTGCAACTTGCTGACATGGTGTGCAGTTTCTCTGAGGCTTGAGTAATATGTGAAGCACATTTGTTGTTAAGTCTGAGTGCTCCTGGGCAACTTCTCTGTGTGTTTCTCACCCTCTTTGCTAGAAGAGAGCATGATTCTCTTCTTTGGTGTTTGGCTTTAGTTGTAATGTTTTTGCTTTCTTGTTGCTACCTTTCTCTTGACTTCTTGGGTATTATTTTGTCAATAGTCAGTGGAATTGTAATGTCCAATGACAAGAACAAGACCAGACCTGGAGACTCACTACTGTGAGCCTTCTGAAAGTGAAGGAAATGGGGTGCTGGAGAAGTGAAATGACTCATTCAAGGTCACACATCTAGTTCACGGTCTGCAGACTCTCCATCTGAATCTCTTTCCCCTGGGCCACATGGGAGATAGGCAGAGAGAAGATCTTGAGTCAGAAGAGGGCTGCTTCTTTTACTGAGCACATCAAAAGTTTGAAATGGTCAGGCTTTCGTTTACAGAATTAAATTAATTTTGACTCCTCAATTGTGGCAATGTAATAATAATAAGATTTAAATCCATCAATACTCTTTTACTATTTTGCTGGGTAGTATTTATCATTTTATAAAGTAGGAGCTTCAGGACATTCCAGAAATTTATTTTAGGCAACAGGGGACTTCAGTCCTCACCTGGGCCTGCAAATGATCCTCAGGGAACCTTTGAACATGATTCCTCATCTTGGGCTGAAATTTGGAAATACTTCCTCATGTTTAGCTCTATAAGTGTTCTTCTCTAAGGAAAAGATGGGGATTCATGCTCTCCTTGTCTTCCTGTGGGTATTGTTTTGTTTTGTGTTTCGATAGATGAATTACATTTACACAAATAGAGCAAAAGAGCTGAAAGGGAGAAGTAGATGATGGTCGATGGTTAGTTCAGTCGGGAAAAGCTGGGTCAAAATCAAGTTTCATCCTTCTTTTTTCCATCTTACCTGCATTGTAACTTACTGAAATTGTGAATTATTATGAAACTAAGAGTCCCATCATCCTTGATTCAGTCCATCTGAAAATGCTGTATTAAATCCAGACCAAGCTATGATCACCTCCCACTTGCTGAAGTTCCCCAGACATCTTTTGTGATACCCATGTATTTTTGTGTATCAGAATTTTATTTTATTTATTTATTATTTTTTTGTATCAGAATTTTAATGTGGAATTATTCCTCTCAAATCCCAATGCTAGATTAACCTATATGTCATCTGTTTACAAGACACTATGGTTCTGGTCATCCCTTACAGTAAATGAGACAATGCATGGCAGGTTTTCATGAGGGTGTAATAATGCATAGCACAGTCCTAAGATATAGTGTGATGCAGTGCAATTCACAAGAACCTGGTCATTTCCTTTCAAAATGGCAATCATGGTTTCATTGCTATAGAACCCAGCATTGGTCTTTTTTGCCAACGGAAATGGCCTGTTGATATCAGAGCATCAAAGGCTCTATCAAGATAAGCAGCTGTTCTCCCCAGAATGGTTCTTCTTTCAATACTTAGGCCTTCTCAAGGCTATTTTAAAAGGTTTGAGCCTCTTTCTATTTTATTTCTCATTCTCAATCTTCTAAAATCACTGTTACTGAACTTTTCTTGTGCAGAGCATCCAAATCTTCATGTGTGTTGGGTGGCAAGCATTGCAGGGCAGGCTCCTTCTGCTGGGCTTAATCAGGGATATATTTTTGATTGTTGCAAAGTATCAAAAGTGTCAAAGTATCAAAAGTATCATCATTCACAACTTTCAGTAAGTTACAACGCAGGTAAGATGGAAAAAAGGAGGATGAAACTTGATTTTGACCCAGCTTTTCCTGACAGAACTAACCACCATCTACTCCAGGGTTAGGCAACCCTGTTCCTGACCACTCATGGAAGGAGAATCTTCATGGACTCCATCTATTAAGAAAGTGCAGAAGAAAAACCTTTGTGCATTATATTAAAACTTACACAGCACCAGGCAGTTCTGTTTAGGGTTCCTGTACTCACATCTTTTATTTTGAGATGTGTTTCTCAAGTTTCATGGGGTTTCATTGTAGAACATATCAGGAAAACTATTCTGCCCTCCCACTTCCCTTTCAAAAAAATGTGTTGATGGTTAGAATAAGAAAGTCTAAGAACAAAGAGAAAACTTGAAAAAAGAGTGGAACCTGTGGGGTTATTTTATAGTAAAGATAGGAGTCATGTCCATTCTACCAGAGGACTCAGTGTCTACATGAGCAGTCACTTTTTTGACTGGTAAATATATTTAGGGAGAAGTGCATTTAGATGCCATCTTTACTCATTTATTCTTCAAACTGTAATACAGCACATTTTGGGTTTTAGTATATTGCATTTTAAAACTAATGATGCATTCATTCTAGAGCAAATCTTATTTCTAAGCCCTAATTTAATAGAATTAAACTCTAAGCTGAATTGGTTTTATGAGATAAAACTCTGAAGTTGATAACTGCATTTAGGAATAGTTCAGGTATTGAGTTTCTAATTTGCTTCCTGAGCATGGAAATCCCTCAGATAATCAATATTGACTGCCTTTAATTGGTAGGAAAGGCCCTTGCTGAGTTTTTTATCTTTTGCTGATGGAATTGCCTCCGCACCTTTGTTGTCGTGCTCCTCTGATTGGCCACAGCTGAAGAGCTCTGGGTTTGAGTTCTTTCGAAGTTGGAGTTGGATGTTTGTTCCTGACTGGTTTACCACAACTGTATTCAGCTCTATTGAAGCAACAGTGGTCCTGGAGTCCTTTATTCTGTATGCCTTACGGAGTTTCTGGGTTTATTTCAGTTTTCCTTTAAGACTGTATATTGAGTCTTTATGACAGACCATTACTGTTTTGGTTGGGGTGGGGGGGCGGGGATGGAAGCAAGCTGATCAAGGTAAGATCAGGAGCTTCCTAAAGGGTAGGGACATTTCTGAATATGCTCTGACACCTCTAAATAGTTTTAATACCTTCTGAAAATGAAAATCTTGCTAACTGTTAAATGTTGTATTCCAGACGTTACAGGCATTGGAAATTGATTTCTCCAAATCCCTTAAAAATCAGATGTTGGCTTGTTTTGGTATAGGAAATATATTAAAAATGTAAAACACAGGCAAATGTGTATTTTTCTTTTGGAGCAGAGGGTACCTCTTCATCCCATCCTTGATCCAAATCCTCTAAGAAAACCACCCCCCACCCCCCCTTTTTTTTGTCCCTGTCAATCTAGAGGGATTTTGTTTAAAGGAATTGAATGTGAGTACTATAGACCTGTTACTGTCTTCTGAGAAGGCCATGGCACCCCACTCCAGTACTTTTGCCTAGAAAATCCTATGGACGGAGGAGCCTGGTAGGCTACAGTCCATGGGGTCGCTAGAGTCAGACACGACTGAGCAACTTCACTTTCACTTTTCACTTTCATGCATTGGAAAAGGAAATGGCAACCCACTCCAGTGTTTTTGCCTAGAGAATCCCAGGGACGGGGGAGCCTGGTGGGCTGCTTACTATGGGGTTGCACAGAGTCGGACACGACTGAAACGACTTAGCAGCAGCAGCTACTGTCTTACCTCATTTTTCAAAATGAGACAATTCAAAATCTTTACTGTTTCTTTTTTCTTATTATCAAGGAATAGACGTTTAGTATAAACACTTTTTAAAAAACTATGGTATAGCACATAAAATAAAAAGGTAATCTCACTACTTACCTATAATGGCTGCTAATGTTAAAGAGTATACAGGTGAAGGAATCAGGATCAAAATGCACATATTTCTTTGTGAACTTTTAAAATTTAATGTTACATTGGATACATTTCTAGATGTTGTTAAATATACTTTTTTTTTCATCTTTATTTATTTATTTTTTTAAATTTTATTTTATTTTTAAACTTTACATAATTGTATTAGTTTTGCCAAATATCGAAATGAATCCACCACAGGTATACATGTGTTCCACTTGATTTTTTTTTAATTAATTTATTTTTATGTTTTAATGGTTGCACAGTATGGATGCCTCATAATCTGTTTAACTGATTCCTTGTTATCAGGTATGTATTTTCTTCTAAATTTCCAAGTATTATATATATAGGGAAAATCTCAGTTCAAATACTCACACTTTGCAATATGTTTATTATGTGGCCTCAGACTTGTTTTTCTTCTTTTCCATTTCAAAAACTCTCCAACATGATGAGAAATGTTTTATATATTTAGGTTATTTGTGAAGTTTACTTTAGCTCTTTAAGTTCTACACTCTAGTAAATATTTTTTGAACTTATTAAGTTTTCCATAAATGACTAAATCTGTGTATTTTATTCCTGTCTATAAATTTGCATTAATTTTAAGGTATATGTGGGAAAGGTGAACTACTACTTAACTCACGAGAGCTTTGGCATCTGTTTGGAGTTTATAGCAGTGTATTTCCTTTTCTTCTGGAAAACTGTGTTATCAGTGACCTTGCCAGCTGTTCCTGTGGCTGCCCACCTGCTGTGCCCTGGCTGTTGTGGCCCATGCAAGTTGGCCAGCTCTCTGATAGTTCAGAAAGGCCACTGAACGTGACTCCTGCCTGAAAGGCTGAGAAAGTAAATCATGGATCTGGCACATTTCAATGTAAGTAAATTACATTTTGTCAGCTTCATTGCCCTGAATTTCACGCGCAAATGTGGGACTTTGAATGACTGGCATTGACAATAAAAAAAAAAAAAAAACGGAAAAAACAAGGCTAATGCCTTATTAATGCAAACAATCTCTGATTCAAATGGCTGGAGGCAAGGAGTTGTTGCTATTTCAATAGGGACAATTGCTAGTTTTCCTTCTGTTCATATTAATTTCTCAGAAAATTTAAGCTGTGTTTTGTTTTCCAGTCTGCTTCTCGCTGGATTGGAAACACCAATGCCTTCTTTGGAAAAATACTGGCTTTTGGAGGCTTGTAGAAACTAGGGGATTTGGGGTCCTTATTCATCAGGGCTCTTGTGCTGTGATTTAGGTAAGAACCTACATGTTCTCTTGAGTCTGCCTCTGGGCATCCTCCTTTTACTGCAGATCCTTGTGGTTTCACCTCTGTGGTCAACCTCTTAGAAAAACTCTTTCTGAAAAATCCAGATACCAGAGCAGCATGGTAGGTGTTTTAATGTTCTGGACAAACAATCTGGGGTCTTAGGTTGCCTTCTAGAAATAAAATAATTTATTCTCTCTCTCTCTCTTTTTTTTTTGGAAGAGTGGGATACATTTCTTTGTCTCATCAGCTCCATCAAACTTGGTATTTGCCTTTTCTATTTGATCAGAAAAAATGCCCAGCTTCATGGAAGTAAAAGTCAGCTCCTACCTCGATCCTATGTATGTATTCGTTCTTATTACTCATCTCAAATAGGAACAAATGTATATGTCAGAGTGCTCTTTAACTGTTCACACCAGAGGAATCTGCGATACTAAAAATTCTAGTGAGTTTATAGGTGGGTTTGACCTAATACAATCTTGTTTCGGGAGTCTGTTTTATCTGTTTTATCTGGAAAATATCTGTTTTATCTCTTCACATATTTACTTTGCCTCTACTCAAAAACATATGCACAAAACATATAACAACAAGCAAAAGAACTTGCATTGTATGTGTGTATTTATATGTACTTGCTTTTTGTTCAGCTGAAAGGTCCTACGGTGTGTAATGTTCCAAATCAAAAATGGGCTTTTTTATTGTGGTCTTGACTGAGGTACAGAATGGAGACAAATGACCCAGTCTAACACATGTGACAATAGGAGAGCCTCAGAGACTTGGGGAAACTTTTTCAGGCTTATCAGCAAACTTTGAAATGTGCAAAGATCTAGTTACAGTCAACACATTCACAGGATGGTGAAACTTTGACCTTGACTTTTGAGCTTCTTGCCATTTTTTAAGGCCTGGGTGAGCAGGTCTGACTTTTCTAGGAGAAATGTCTGACAGAGGATTCAGGGCTGAAACAGTGATTGTATGAGTGGTGATGATCTTCAATTTCATCACTAGGAACAAAGAGAATGTAACATCATTCGTAGTTCTATTAGACCCAATGCTACTATTTCAATAACAAATATTTTGTAATATCCTCTTTACTTAGCCTGACAATAAATACATAGACTACTATTCATGTTATTTAAAAAAGACTGTTAAAAACACCTCAATAAAAAACACAATTGAAAGGAAAGCAGTTCATAATAAAACAGACATTGTATATGAAAATATTCAGGATAACCATACTAGGAAAAATACTGAAGAAGTTGGTACCTATACTCATTGGTGGATGCACCATGGGTCAGTGACAAATGCAGACCAACAGAATGTGTTGCATTGGCAACTTGGTTTCATTGAGTTGCTTTGTTATGACTTTCTGATGTGGGGAACAGCTCTTGGTAGAGTTTGGAATGAAATAACATATAGTTGTCTCTTGGTTTATCTTGCAGTTGCATTCCTAGAAAATTCATTTATATTCACACTGAATGATGGTTTGTTTATATGTGAGAGAACTTAGGTTCTAGGCTCAGATAATGATTAACAAGTATTTACCTTGGTGAATGTCCAGTGGGGTGTTGGGAAGTCACGCAGGAGGTGAGTAGGATAATTTTTCATTGTGAGGGATGGTTTTGGATTGTGCTGGATGCTTAAGATCCTTGGATCTGCCTGGTACATGTCAGTAGTGTCTCTGTTGCCTCATAATCATTGTGACAATCAAAAGTGCCCCCACAAAGTTCCATATTGTGAGATTACTGTGGAAGATGGGATGAAGGAAGGAATTTTAGAGAGACAAATCTGTAGATGCTAATTCCTCAATGTGAAAAAAAAAAAGCCACGTGATATCAAATTCAAGCACAAAATATATCAGCTTAGTGTGCATATTAATACATTTTGATTACAATGGTAAAGAGTCATCATTCCAAGATTTCAGGAGGCATTCTTCAATTCTTAGCTTCTTTGTCCCCTCCAAAGGGGTTTTTTGAAGAAATTAAAAGTATATGCTACATTTGAAAGCTTAACATATGCCTAGCACTGTGTTAAGCTGTATGTATATATTATTTTATTTAAACTCCCACCTGTAATTTTTGAAGATTTTAAGCTGAAGTTAGAACAGAAGCAAAACTTACCCAGCTAGCAAATGTAAGATTTGAGCTCAAGTATGTCTAAGGAGGGCTTTTCCTGTGGTTCAGCAGTAAAGAGTCTACCTGCAATACAGGAGATGTGAATTTGGTCCCTGGGTCAAGAAGATTCCCTGGAGAAGGAAATGGCAACCCACTCCAGTATTCTCCTAGGAAATCCCATGGATAGAGGAGCCTGGAGAGTTCCAGTCCACGAGGTCACGGAAGAGTCCCGACATGATTTGGGGACTAAACAGCAACGACAATGTCTAAGGAAGTAATACAACAAGCACTTCTACACAGGTAACCGCAGAAGGGTACAGTTGATAGATTTCCCCTCCGCCTATAGACTGTCCTAAATATGCTTTAGGAGTGTCTAAAATGTAGCCCTACCTTTGTAGAACATTTGGGCTCTGGATTCTCTTACCTGCTGTGTCCTGTTGAAGGCTTTATTATGCACCATGTTCTAGTGGTTAATTTTCCTCTCTCTGAATTGAGTTCTATATTTTAATCTATGTTCGAGCTCTTTGTAGAAAAAAATTAGTTTGTAACCATGTTTTGACAGCAATAAGACAGACTGTAACTTGGAAGTGGAGATATTGTGGTCTTTTGTAATTGTGCTTAATCACAATATATTTCAACAAAAGAAAAGTTTAGGAGCAGGAGAAAAAATGAAGATGGGATAAGATAGAGGAGGTGGCATAGAGCTATGTGCGTTTTGCCCCAGCGGTCACCCTGGCTAGTGGGTCCCAGGTTCTGGTGGAGTAATTGGCACATCTCCATGGCAGAAGCTGGTGATGTTGTGTCACCCAGATTTCCTGGGATCCCTTTCCCTGCTTGAGTGCCCACCCCTCAGCTGCTGCTCACATCTGCAACCTTTCCTGGAAGATTGGCCTTGGCCAAGAATGGAATGCCAGGAAGTTCTGGGAGTCTTTCTCTCAATCCACAGCCCTAGGTATCCTGTAGTCAGTAACTGGCTTTGGATTGGGGGGTGACAAAAGCCTTGTTCCCATTCTTCAGGGCAGGACAGACTCTGCCAGTTAGGTTAAGTCTGAGAGACCCTTGTGGAATTGGACTGAAGTGAGACTTGATCCAAAACGGTATTCTTGCTCCCTCCTGCCGCTGCCCATCCTGCTCCCTTTACCCTCCTCCTGAGAGCTCTTGCTTGATAACTCATTGTGCCCATCTCAAGGTTGTTTCTGTGGAACCAGACCTGAGACAGACCCAGTTTTTAAAAGGAAGCCACGTTGATTGCCAACCAAAGTCCAGCAAGACTTGTTTAAAAAAAAAAAAAAAAAGACCATTTTATTCAACATTTCTCTGTCCATAGCACTCTAAGAGGTGCTTTATATAAACTATCTCTTTCGCTCACTGTGTCTTTTATAGTTGGAGAAACTGGACTTAGAAATGTTAACTGACTTGCTTAATAGCGGGCAGGTTGGTAATTGACGGAGATGGGAGGTGACTTCAAAGCTGTGGTCTGTGCCATGTTCTCTGTCTCCCTAGTTACTAGTCACTGAAATAGTGAGCCCTCAGTAGAGTAAGCCATGGTTTTCAAGAGTTACCATGCTTTACTAAAAGTAAGTGTTGCCAAATTAATCATATTTACTATTTTTAACAAGTATGATATCAGTGCATAAAGGGGACATCTTGAATTGAAGCAGGCAGGCTGGTAAAATCTCTTCCATGTTTTTGAAGACAAAATGGAGAATTGTGTACTGACCAGTGGAGTATATAGTTAGTTGAATAAACATTCTCAGCATGTTTTACTAACCAGAGCTAATTACCCTTATATTACAACCACTTCCAAACTGGATGCCCTGTTATCTTTTTTTAAAAATTTAAATCAATAACTTAGATGACAACATAGAAACTATACTTTTCTGGTATGCAAACAGAAAGAACTCTTATATTGGCTATCAGAGCCAGTGTTCTATGGAACACGCTATGACCAGCTCTTCTTTTTATCCACCAGAGATCAAATATCATTGCCATAGGTTCACAACAGCTTTGTGATTGGGCTCAGGCTTGACCATAGACCAGTTGTGAAAAATAAGACCAAAAGTTCAGAACTGCTGCATGACCCTGGCAGAGTCTCCCTTCTCTTGGCCATCTTTGGTCCAGCCTCAGATGTGATCCTGTCCATGCTCCTTCAGTTCTGGGATAAGGATGTGTTCCAGCTGGCATTTGGGGAAATGCTGCCTCCATTCTAATAAACCTGCCTCTAGATTAGACTGGATTTAAGTCTATAAAAACAAAATTGGCTTACTGTTCCTCTGGGTCTTACTAATGCTCCTAATGAGAAATATTATTTATCAAATACTATATGCCAGATGGGCTTCCCTAGTGGCTCAGATGGTAAAGAATCTGCCTGCAGTGCAGGTTCAATCCCTGGGTCTAGATGGAGAAAAAGGCACTTGATACACATTATCTAATTTAATATTCACAACAACCCTGCAAGATAGCTTTCATTAATCCCATGAGACAAATGCATAAATTGAGAACTTCAGAGGCTAACTAACTTCCTGAAGATCACTTAGTTCCCGAAGGGTAGATCCAAGATTTCACTCTATCTGACTCCGGTCAGACTGAACAGAATCATCTCCTCAATTCACCACACTGAGTGACTCCAACAGGCCTAAGATATAACCACAGATGCCTTCAAAGGGAGCCTTTTTCCACCAAGGCTCTGATAGGAATGTCGTTTTCATATAGGTTTTGTGCAACACTAGCATTCCTAGATCAGGGAGCAGTATCATCATAAGGGCCGTTAAATCTCTACAATGTTTGAGAACCAGAGTAATGAGTATGACTTATAATGGAAAAATGGAGGGAGAAGTGTTTAAAAACATCAAAAAAAAAAAAAAAAAAAAGCATCTTGCTGGAAAGTTTCAACCAAGACGTCACTTTACTGTTTGTTGTGGTCTAAAACCTTGTGATAGGCCACCTTTCATGACTCAGCTTGTGTTTTATTTTTATTGAAAGTGTATCTTTTGAAGTATCCGCCACTGGGAAGTTAGTTTTCTCTCCCTGTTGAAAGGTTCCCTTCGTGGATGAGAAGCCTAGCTTCCACTGTAGGAATGTCACATTTTCTCATGCACAAGTAGGTAGCAAGAGGGCGCCCAGACATTTGGCTTACTGCTGAGGAATCTGTGCTTATTCATGCATATTTACAAGGTAATTAGTTGTCCATTCATTCATTAGCGTGTTTATAGGGCCACTCGCAAAGCCTCTCAATTGCGGCTTGGAAGAGAGAGACAGCCGTGGCGGGCCTCCGGGGAACACTTGGGTTAAACAGAATCACAGCTGGATTTAGTGGAACACACTAGTCCCAAAACCAGAACTAGCTTAGTAACTCAAATGTGATTTGTCAATCACCCCCAAAATGAGGTATTGAATTGGCTCATTCATGTTTTTTCTCTAAAAGTCAGGCAGAGACTCACGGATGCTAGAAATTTCTATTTTTAAAGCCTTCCACATCCAGAGAGAGATTTGAATAGTTCCTTTTTTTTTTTTTTTTAAATTAGCTCATACTCAAATTGAGAAAAAGTTTGCTATACTTAAATTTACTTTTTGGTATACGGGTCCATGAAAGTTGATAAGTATGGCATGGTACAGAACAATTTCCATGTGTTTTAAAAGTAAAGACTTTTTTGTACTTTATCTCCCCCCCGCCCCCCGCCCCAAATTAGTCAAATAGATCTGAACTAGACTAGCCGTATTTCATGGAGCAGGAAAAGACACTCTTTTTAGAAAGACAGGTATGTTTTGACTCATGACAGCACAGGTGGCTGCTGCAGGAGCCACTTTTGGGGAAATCCTGATGGAGCCAGCGTGCCTCAGTGGAACACTCCATCCTCAGAAGGGAGTACATATTTCTGTGGACTCAGAATTGATTTAGGGCAAGTTACCTAGTTTTCCAAAGCATTAAAAAAAAAACCCTAAACTATAAAATGAGGATAACATTTCCTGGTGTAAGTGAATATCATTCCTGTGACCCCTTGGGTGTGGTTCTCTGTGTGTTTAAAACAAGCTCCCTAATCACTTGAGGCTGGACCCACCATGGGGGAAGGTGCTCCTTGCACGAGCAGCTTTGCATTCCAGATAAGCCCCCTCCTGGATATCAAAGGGAGGCAGTTTGCAGAACCTGTGTTTTTGAAAATCTGTCCCTGCGTTAGATCTGAGAGAAAAACGTCTAGCTCTTCAAATCATCTCACTCTCAAACCCCATCTGCATCTTTGTTTTTCCTGGTTCCAGGTCCCCTACGAGCATGCTTCCTGTGGTTGCGTGCATGTTTCAATATTTAGTTCCTTCAGTCAACTCCAAAGGACTTCAAACTCACCTCCTTTCAGGAAACCTCCTTCCAAACTAACCTCTTGGAAGACTAGGGGTTATCAGTATAGGGCTGCTTATTAAAAAAAAAAAGAGAAGTTCCCACCTCCTCCCACCCTTCAGTCTCTGTTGTGCGTTCCAGCAGCCTTTTACTTATGATCCCTTTGTCCATGTGGAGGTGTTGCAGGAAAGGGGACCCCTTCCAGGGCCCAAAACTGGGCTCTTGTCTAACACTCAGAAATGAATTGTCCGAGGAGACACATCTGCTGACAAAGCAAGAGATTTTATTGGGAAAGGGCACCTGGGTGGAGAGCAGTAGGGTAAGGGAACCCAGGAGAACAGTTCTGTCACATGGCTTGCAGTCTTGGGTTTTATGGTGATGGGATTAGTTTCCAGGTTGTCCTTAGCCAATCATTCTGACTCAGAGTCCTTCCTGGTGGTGCATGCCTTGTTCAGCCAAGATGGATGCCAGAGAGAAGGATTCTGGGAGGTGGTCAGACAGGTGGTTTCTCCTTTTGACCTTTCCCGAACTTTTCTGGTTGGTGGAGGCTAATTAGTTCCCTGTTCCTTACCAGGGCCTCCTGTCATAAAACAACTCATGCAAATGGTTACTATTGTGCCTGGCCAGGGTGGGCAGTTTCAATCAGTGTGCTTCCCCTAACAGAGGCAGCATAGTGCAGTATTTAGTGCTCCATTTTTGGAATTGGTCTGCTATCTGTCTATGCTTTCATCCATCTATATATCATTTCTATTAGTGTTTAGCCATTTCTTTACCTATCAATCGTGTGTCTGGTTTTTTATTCATTCATCTGTACCTTTGAGAATGTTTTTTTTAACCTTTCAGAGCCTCAGTTTCCTCATCTGTAAATGGGGTTAGTAATAATGCTTCAGAGATCTGTTATAAGGATTAAATGATACAGTGTATACATAGCATTTGAAATCATCTCTGTTACATAGTATTAGCCACAGTATTACACAATATTAATTAGCTTGATAGTATTCAGTTCAGTCACTCAGTTGTGTCCAACTCTTTGCAACCCCATGAATTACAGCACGCCAGGCCACCCTGTCCATCACCAACTCCCGGAGTTCACTCAGACTCACGTCCATCCAGTCAGTGATGCCTTCCAGCCATCTCATCCTCTGTCGTCCCCTTCTCCTCCTGCCCCCAATCCCTCCCAGCATCAGAGTCTTTTCCAATGAATCAACTCTTTGCATGAGGTGGCCAAAGTACTGGAGTTTCAGCTTCAGCATCATTACTTCCAAAGAAATCCCAGGGCTGATCTCCTTCAGAATGGACTAGTTGGATCTCCTTGCAGTCCAAGGGACTCTCAAGAGTCTTCTCCAACACCACAGTTCAAAAGCATCAATTCTTCTGCACTCAGCTTTCTTCACAGTCCAACTCTTACATTCATACATGACCACTGGAAAAACCATAGCCTTGACTAGATGGACCTTTGTTGGCAAAGTAATGTCTCTGCTTTTCAATATGCTATCTAGATTGGTCATAACTTTTCTTCCAAGGAGTAAGTGTCTTTTAATTTCATGGCTGCAGTTACCATCTGCAGTGATTTTGGAGCCCAGAAAAATAAAGTCTGACACTGTTTCCACTGTTTCCCCATCTATTTCCCATGAAGTGATGGGACCGGATGCCATGATCTTCGTTTTCTAAATGTTGAGCTTTAAGCCAACTTTTTCACTCTCCACTTTCACTTTCATCAAGAGGCTTTTTAGTTCCTCTTCACTTTCTGCCATAAGGGTGGTGTCATCTGCATATCTGAGGTTATTGATATTTCTCCCAGCAATCTTGATTCCAGCTTGTGCTTCATCCAGCCCAGCGTTTCTCATGCTGTACTCTGCATATAAATTAAATAAGCAGGGTGACAATATACAGCCTTGACATACTCCTTTTCCTATTTGGAACCAGTCTGTTGTTCCATGTCCAGTTCTAACTGTTGCTTCCTGACCTGCATACAGATTTCTCAAGAGGCAGGTCAGTTGGTCTGGTATTCCCATCTCTTTCAGAATTTTCCAGTTTATTGTGATCCACAGAGTCAAAGGCTTGGGCCTAGTCAATAAAGCAGAAATAGATGTTTTTCTGGAACTCTCTTGCTTTTTCAATGATCCAGAGGATGTTGGCAATTTGATCTCTGGTTCCTCTGCTTTTTCTAAAACCAGCTTGAACATCTGAAGTTCTTGGCTCGCATATTGCTGAAGCCTGGCTTGGAGAATTTTGAGGATTACTTTACTAGTGTGTGAGATGAGTGCAATTGTGCGGTAGTTTGAGCATTCTTTGGCATTGCTTTTCTTTGGGATTGGAATGAAAACTGACCTTTTCCAGTCCCGTGGCCACTGCTGAGTTTTCCAAATTTGCTGGCATATTGAGTGCAGCACTTTCACAGCATCATCTTTCAGGATTTGAAATAGCTCAACTGGAATTCCATCACCTCCACTAGCTTTGTTTGTAGTGATGCTTTCTAAGGCCCACTTGACTTCACATTCCAGGATGTCTGGCTCTAGGTGAGTGATCACACCATTGTGATTATCTTGGTCATGAAGATCTTTTTTGTACAGTTCTTCTGTGTATTCTTGCCACCTCTTCTTAATTAGCCTTCAACATCTGCATTATTTCCATGACCTCCTTTTCTCCTTTTTCTCTCATATTCCCTTCCCAGAAGCAGGGCATGATTTCTCATTTGTGACTGTCCTCAAACCCTCAGTTCAGTTCAGTTCAGTCCAGTCATTCAGTCATATCCAACTCTTTGCGACACCATGAATTACAGCACGCCAGGCCTCCCTGTCCATCACCAACTCCCGGAGTTCACTCAGACTCACATCCATCAAGTCGGTGATGCCATCCAGCCATCTCATCCTCTGTCGTCCCCTTTTCCTCCCCACCCCAATCCCTCCCAGCATCAGAGTCTTTTCCAATGAATCAACTCTTTGCATGAGGTGGCCAAAGTACTGGAGTTTCAGCTTCAGCATCATTCCTTCCAAAGAACACCCAGGACTGATCTCCTTTAGGATGGATTGGTTGGATCTCCTTGCAGTCCAAGGGACTCTCAAGAGTCTTCTCCAACACCACAGTTCAAAAGCATCAATTCTTCTGCGCTCAGCTTTCTTCACAGTCCAACTCTCACATCCATACATGACCACTGGAAAAACCATAGCCTTGACTAGATGAACCTTTGTTGGCAAAGTAATGTCTCTGCTTTTTAATATGCTGTTTAGGTTGGTCATAACTTTTCTTCCAAGGAGTAAGCGTCTTTTAATTTCATGGCCGCAAACCCTACCTTCATTGAAACTTAAATGTTGATAATAAAACACTTAGTTCTGTTCAACTTACTTCATCATCACGACTGACGCAAATGTTTCACCACATTTTATAACTTTTTTCTATTTGTGGTTTTTTTCAATCCCCGTCTTTTTTTAACTACTGCAGTTTCATGTGGCCACCAATTCAGTTTCTATATTCTCACAGGTGTCTGTTCTTCCAGAACACATGTTCAGAAGTATGCTTCTGAGTGCCCAGGTAATATTAGGTCACAGTCATTGAAGGGCTTGGTTTTGGAGCCAGAGCAGGCAATCTGCAACCACCGCCTAATTTTGTATGGCCTGTCACCTAAGGATGGTTTATATATTTTAACATGGTTGAAAGAAATAAAAAAGAAAACATTTCATGACAGGTTAAGATTATGTAAAGCTCAAATTTCAGTGTTCATAAAGTTTTATTGGACACGGCCACGCCCATTCATTTACAAATTGCCTGTGGCTGCTGTCACGCTGCAGTGGTAAAGTTGAGTAGTTGCGACAGAGACGGAAAGCCCCCAAAAGCCTGAAATATTTACTGTCTGGCTCTTTGTAAAAAATGTTTGCTGACTACTGACTTGGAATTTTGTTCTAAGTAGAATAATGGTGAGAAAAGAGAATATCCTGATGTGAGAAGTAGGGGATTGAAAGCAGGTTACTTCAGGGGGGGTTGTCTTTGAGTAGCTGTTGTCCTGCTTTTTCAGTATGTCCTATTCCTTGTCTGGCACATTTAGCATATTTGATGGGGTGTGTGTTTTAAGTCAGTTTGCATAAAACTTCTGGGTCAAGTCAGCTTCCTGATTCTCTGCCTGGCAGTAAAACCAGACACTGTCATCTTTGAGTACTGGGTTTCACAGAACACAATCCCTTTCCTCAATGGCCAAAGCTTTGTTTCTTTGTGAACTATGGTGGCTCTCCTTGAATTTCTTCTACTGATGTTCAAAAGCCGGCCTTTTGTCACGAATATCTTCACACGTTTTAAAACGGCGAAACTCCAGGCTTTTCAGCCGTGCAAGCAGAAGGAGCGCCTGCCATTGTCTTTCTATTGGGGTGATTGACTTGTTCTTTAAATAAAACCACAGCCTTTGTTCTCAGTTCCCCACTAACTGCCATATTAAAATTGTTTTGTTCGTGTCTAAAATAACTTGAGTTTGTGCTAGTTATTCTGTTGTCTGGCAAACAATTAAGCACAATGTTTACAATGCAAATTGACACCTATTCTGGAAAAATTCTGCAAAAACAAAGAGAGAAATCTAAATAACAAAACGAGGCAGAAAGAGATCATGCAGTTTTTTTTTGTTTGTTTTGTTTTCTATATAATGTATTCCTGAAAACTTGTCCAAGAGTTATGCAATCAATTCCTGTGTTGTGCAGTGGGGGCTCCATTTGTGGAGAATTTTTTTTTAAATGTCACAAGAGGCCCAAAGCTGATTGGGCACATTATGCCTTCCTTGGGTCCTGAGAGCAGGGGCATGAGAGGTGGCACTGGGTACCGAGGTGACAGCTCATGCTGGATTTTAAGGAAACTGAGCCAAGCATCTCCCCTGTTGAGGCTGATGGTTGTCTGCTCTGTTGTTTAGTCATGCCCGTCTCTATGTGACCCCATGGGCTGTAGCCCACCAGGCTCCTCTGTCCAGGGGATTTCCCAGGCAAGAATATTGGAGTGGGTTGCTGTTTATTCCTCCAGGTGATCTTCCTGACTCAGGGGTAGAACCTGCATCTCCTTTGTTGGCAGATGGATTATTTACCACTGAGCCACCTGGGAAGCCTTGTGGTTGATAGTTAGGTGGCCCCTAACCTGGAACCTATACAAATGGATGTGTTAGAGTCCATGAATAAAAGCAGAGATAAAAGTATCTTTTATCCCCTCTTATTTCTCCTATCATATTACTAGCAGTACAGAGCCTTGTCTGTCTGGGTCCAGGATATGCACATGTGAAGCCTGATGGTTTCCCAAAGGGAGAACCTTGGTGAGGTAGGAGGGGACAGATTTGAGACCAGTAAGGGGTACAGGCTTGTCGACTTAAAAAATAGTCACAGCCTAAAAGGTGAGAGTTATGTTTTATTTGGTGAGAATTTTTAGGACTTCAGGCCCAAGAGACAGAATCTCAGGTAACCCTGAGAGAACTGCTTGAAGGAGGAAAGGAGAGGAGCCAGGTTATATAGAAGTTTTGTAACAAAGGGCAGGTAGTCTGAACATCAAAAGAATATTGTTAATTAAAGAATATCAGAATGGTCGAATGGCATCACCAACTCGATGGACATGAGTTTGAGTAAGCTCCAGGAGTTGGTGATGGACAGGGAAGCCTGTTGTGCTGCAGTCCATGGGCTTGCAGAGTTAGACACAACTGAGTGAACTGAACTGAACTGAACTGAGATATCTCAAGTTAAGGAATTTAGTGCTTTTCTATGTATGGGAAGATGCAAAAGTCTGGGCTCACTGAAATCATTCCTTTCATATGCATCTCAGCTGTCTGGGGCCAGTATCTTGTGTTTTTCACATCCTGAGCTCACCTTAGGGAATGGCTACAATCTGATGGCTGTGTGATGGCAGGTATTCTTCTCCTTCCTGAGTGCCCTTTGGCACACATTGGAGGGCTGGAATCTCTGATGACTGTGACATCTTTGTTTACTGATTCGGCAGGAAATATTCCATTTCTCAGGCAGGAGACTGCATCCCTAGTGAAAAAGCCAGACTCTCAATGTCTCGCTTCTGACTTGGGTGGTCTAGCTGTTCAAGTCAGCTTGTTGCAGCTGTGGTTTTTGGAGCTTAAGGTTGGAGGGATGCTTTTTTCCCCTAAGGTCCTACGCAGGCGGCACTGGTAGCTCTTCAAGGACCTAACCTCTCTCTGCCACCTTTTGTCTTGGTAGCAGCAGACAGTGCCAATTTGGGATGGCTTGTAATCATTTATTATCATACAGATTACAAAAAGTTCATGAAGCTGGATTGTAAAATTACACACTGTATACTGATGTGCAAAGAAAATGTAATTTTTAATGTTTCATAAGAGATCTACTCTTCCCTGGTAGCCCCCATACTGCTGGGATTCAAGTAAAACTAAAATGTGGTCCGATTCAATTATTTAGATAGCTTCTTAGGTAAAGGCCTCTTTGCGGTAAAGGTTTAGTTTCTCTGATTTCTTCGTCTGTTTCTGTTGTTCTCCAAGAGAGCTCCTAGGTGGCTGGTGGAGGTATCTCAGCTCATGGTGAGGGAACATCTCGCAGTTACACATGCAGGTCCCTGTACTGTCTGCTGGCCCCTTCTGTGGCCATGTCCATGTTCTGAATCTGCCTGGTTTTGAACCCCTGGCTCTAGTTCTGAAATTTACATCTCTGACATCATGGTGCCTTCTCTCTCAGCTTGGCCTTCCAGCCGACTCAGCCCCTCCTAAAGCCTAACCCTGCCTGTCTCTCCTGAAGTCCATGACTCTCAGAATCACCCAGTCTCTGCTGTGAGCATCCTCTCCCTTATAAATCCATCAGCTATCTTCTGGGACCTTCCACAGGGCACCCAGAAACTAACACATACTTAACTTGCCTTTGACATAGAAGCTGTGTGTCAGATACTGGGCTGGGTGGTAGAGAAACAAAAATCAAGTCTCTGTTCAACCTAAGGGCTTAGACGAGAGAACTGACTTGTACAAAATGGGATTTGAGGGAGTTGTTGACTGTGGGGGGAAGATGTCTTTGGGAGGATGCTGGAAAGTCCGTGGCCATGGGAAACAGTGAAGAGACGGGATGAGGAAAATATTGTTAGCAAAATTAGCAGGAAGTGCTGAGCATCTCTCTTAAAGGTTGGTTTAGACCATGGTTCCCAAGGATAGGGTTAAAGTGATGGAAGTGACTGGAATCATGCGCTCATTTGCCACATGAGAACGGAGGCAGCGTGTCTCCTTGGGACCAGCCCACCAAGAGAGGTTAGCACCCTGCATTGGTGCTTGCAGGGCATTTGAGCTTTGTGGGTGCGGGCTTCCTCTTTTTCCTAACTCAGAGACATGAAGAGACATTTAATCCTGCAAATGTATTATGCTGGACTCAAGGTAGCTTCACAAGGATGGACATTAAAAATGTTCTTGAATATTTTATTCTGTTCAACTATGCATATGTATTCCATTCAACTGAATTTTACCAAGGCTAGTTTTTTGCATTTATAGTGATATTTTTAGTACAGACATGCAAGAATACACTTGTGTCCCCTGAAAGGTTCAGAATATTTACCCAAAATACTCCAAAGCATACTTTGGATTCATTGTCCATGAAGACCTAACTTTTTTCTGCTTTTGTAAAGTGAAGCCAATGTACCCTACATCAGCCAGCTTAGCACAGGAAGCTGCAGTTTTCTGCTGATGTTGTAGTGATCATTACTAGAGAGGTCCTAAGAGGATTTGCCCCAGTGTCTTCAACTGGGGTCTCTGAGACCCCAGTCCTTCCTTGGTCTTTTAGCTTTAGGTTTTCCCCATGAACTTTTACCTGAGCTGCTCTTTCAGGTCAGTGAAACATTGTAGGAAGCTCCTTGCTAAACCCCTGTCTTGAGAGAACTCAATTTCTGACCTGCCAGTGCATACCACACATAACATGATACACTTAATGCATGCCAGCAACCACAAACACACCCTGTCCACACACCACACAGATACACATACACAGTAGTAGAAGCTGGCCTGAAAGACCTTACTAAAGCACACACTCTGCTCTTACTGCCCTTCTGTATAACTTGATGTTTGGAAACATCTGTGTTAATCAGACTAGGGGAAAAAAACCCCGTTGTTGACACTTGACATGAAAATAGGAAAATCTCCCTTTAAAGTATCACTTTACGCTTTCCAGGTGGCACTAGTGGTAAAGAATTTGCCTGCCAATGCAGGAGACTCAGGTTTGATCCCTGATTTGGAAGATCCCTTGGAGAAGGAAATGGCAACCCACTCCAGCATTCTTGCCTGGAAAATTCCATTGACAGAGGAGCCTGGAGGGCTATAGTACGTGGGGCTGCTAAGAGTCAGATATGACTGAGTGACAATAATGTATTAGTGTATGCTTTCCGAAACTCTTTCAAATTCATTGGACCTTTTAGTTATCTGAAAGGTATATTAGGATTCATGGGGGTTCTCTGAGCTGCAGACCTTATTATTAAGCCTCATGTACCTGATTTTCACCTGGTATAAATTAAACTGGAAACATGCATTTTGCTTTGAGCAGTTTTCTCTTTGATTTGCCCCTGTGTCTCATTTTATGAAAATTTACTAAAAATGAAAGAAAATATACTCATATTGAAGATATTTTATCTGCCATTTTTTTCCAAGAGAACAGACAAAACTGCACAACACAGTGAATCCATATATTGATGATAGCTCTGGTCAGATCACCCCAAAATAGGGAAAGAAGACTAGAAGTCCTAATGGAAGAAAGGCTTTCTGGGCCTTTATTTGGAGTACTCCATGTACATTAGAAATTTGCCAAATTTCATCACAACCTGACAACGCTCAAAAATGTCTAGTGGAACAAACACTCGATGGCAAGTGGTCAAGTTGAAATGAGACCTGGCAAAGCTAAATAGCTGAGAGGTCATGTTCAAGCGCACGTGGCAGTGACACTGAGGCTTTACGGACAGTCTTCTGTCATACCGCCATTGCTGGAAGAGAAATTTCTTTCAGAAATAGCAGGAATGGGGAAACAGAAAAACTTCTGAAAATTCTTGTGCTCATCGTGACTCTAGAGTGTGGATGTTAGCTGTTTGAGAGAAGTTGCAGAGATTGAAAAGCAGAAGGCCATTGAAATATTTTAAGTGGTTGGTGTCTTTACACTGCTATTCCAGTAATTCCAGGGTTATACTTGAGTAGATGAATGGGTCTCAGTCATGGATGATCACAACCTGTTAGCCAGAAAGGCAGTCATCATGTTGTTCTGATGAAGCTCAAAGAGTTGAAATTGAGTAGGAGTGGTTTGATTTGTGGGGAGATGGTATCAAACTGGCTGGGTTAGACCAAACAACCCATCCAAAGATAACACAAGTTTGGTTCTAACTCATGCTTACTCAGTGTCTTAGTTCAGGCTGCTACAGCAACAGAAACACAAAGGCTGGTTGGCTTAAAACATAGGAATTTATTTTTTCCCAGTTCTAGAGGTTGGAAGTACATGGTCACGTTTTGATGAGCGTCTTCTTTCTGGTTTGTATATAGCTGTCTTCTTGCTGTATCCTCCTCATATGACAGAATGAGATTATTTTTCTTGTTTCTCTCCTAATGAGGGCACTAATCCCATTCATGAGGGCTCCAACCTCGTGACCCAATTACCTCCCCAAGGCTCCACCTCCAAATACCATCACATTGGAGACAAGAGCTTCAGCATTTGAATGAGGGGGCAAAACACTCATTCCATCGTGCTCACAGTCCACCACACGGCAGTGAGCTTCTGATTATCGTTGCCACGGCTAGACCTGATTTGTCAGAAGCTCCATCTTTTTTTTTTTTTTTAAATTGGAGTATAGTTGATTTAGTTGAGTATATATAGTTGATATAGTTGATCTTTAGTTACAGTATAGTTGATAAACCCTGAATATTCATTGGAAGGACTGATGCTGAAGCTCCAGTACTTTGGCCACCTGATGTGAAGAACTGACTCACTGGAAAAAAAACCCTGATGCTGGGAAAGATTGAAGGCAAAAGAAGAGGGTGGCCGAGGATGAGATGGTTAGATGGCATCACAGACTCAATGGACATGAACTTAAGCAAACTCTGGTAGGTAGTGAAGGACAGGGAAGCCTGGCATGCTACAGTCCATGGGGCCCCAAAGAGACAGACATGACTTAGTGACTGAACGATAGCAACAACAAATAGCTGATTTACATGGTTGTGTTGTTTTCTGGTGTACAGAAAATTAATTTAGTTATATATATATATATATATATATATATATATACACACACAGACACACACATATATATATTTGGGACTTAAGAATCATTTGTTATTTATTTATCTTTGTATTAAGAAGTTATTCTTCTCTTCTCATACCAGTATCTATTCCATTTAAAGTATCTTTCCCCCTCCCCCAAAAGTGAACAAGTTAGTAACTTATTTTTGTATGTAAGAATCTCACTTTAAATTGACTAAGCCTACAAATGTTCATTTTTTCTGATGTACTTATTATATTAAATGCTCTGCTGTAATTGCTTACTGCCTCATGGGGTGACGAACATTACAGATGACCCTTGCAGTGTAGAAGACTCTTCCTCTGCAGATGGCTTCAGTGTAGAAGGAGATTAATGGCGAAGTGCTCCTCAGTCTGCTTGGGACACTCAAGACGGTCTACTTATATTGAGAGAAAGTGCGTTAAGCTATACTTTGTATCTCTTCCCTCTCATTCTGGACTGAAAATTGTTAACATCTTTGAATGAAAGCTTTCATGTCCTTGAAATAAACAGTATTCCAATGTCCTGCATCATCTTCTCTATGCAAAGTATGTGCAGTTCTTTTCATTTCCGTGAATCAGTTTTCTTTTCCCGTGTGTCCTTTTTGAATTCTACCTTGCTCCCAACCCGAATTTGGGGAAAGTGATGAAAACGACAGAAATAAGGCACATTTGGTCAAAGACCAGGCTTACTGGAAAACACCTTTGTTTACTTCAAGGGAAAACTGGGAAATTAAACATAGTCTCCTTGACTCCTTGGGGGAATCAGCTCTCATGCAGTTTAGAACTGAGGTTACCCTGATTCTTTCAGTTTTCATTCTAGATTCCTCAGGCAAACCAGACCGAGGAAACTTTAGCTCATCTTACTTCCCCATCTCACTGGTATCATCTCTGGTGTACTTTGTCTTATGGCTTCTCCAGTACTTCAGAAGATGCTTAAGATCTTTCTTTCTTTTTACTTCTTTCTTTCTTTCCTTCCTTTCCTTGCTTCTCTCCCTGAATCCTTCTGTCCCTCCCTTCATTCCTTTTTTGGCTTTTGTAATAAGGAGTAGCACCATTTTGAAACCAGAACACCTTTCTTGATAATTTCTCAGAGCGATCCTTATTCACTGTTGTATGTCTTTGTGTTTTTGCCTATTCTGAAAATTGTCTGCAAAATCTAACATAGGTCAGATTTGTTGTTGTTGTTCAGTTGCTAAATCATGTCCAACTCTTTGTGACCCCAGGGACTGCAGCACACCAGGCTTTCCTGTCCTTTACTATCTTCCATATTTTGCTCAAACTCATGTCCACTGAGTCAGTGATGCCTTCCAACCATCTCATCCTCTGTCACCTCCTTCTCCTGCCCTCAGTTTTTCCCAGCATCAGGGTCTTTTCAAATGAGTCAGCTCTTTGCATCAGGTGACCAAATTATTGAAGCTTCAGCTTCAGCATCAGTCCTTCCAATGAATATTCAAGGTTGATTTCCTTTAGGATTGACTGATTTGATCTCCTTGCTGTCCAAGGGACTCTCAAGAGTCTTCTCCAGCACCACAGTTCAACAGCATTGGTTCTTTAATGCTCAGCCTTATTTATGGTCCAACTTTCACATCCATACATGACTACTGGAAAAACCGTAGCTTTGACTAGACAGACCTTTGTCAGCAAAGTGATATCTCTGCTTTTTAATATACTGTCTAGGTTGGTCATAACTTTTCTTCTAAGGAGCAAGCATCTTTTAATTTCATGGCTGCAATCACCATCTGCAGTGATTTTGGAGCCTAAGAAAATGAAGTCTGTCACTACTTCCATTTGTTCCCCAGATACTTGCCATGAAGTGATAGGACTGGGTGCCATGATCTTAGTTTTTTGAATGTTGAGTTTTAAGCCAGATTTTTTACTCTCGTCCTTCAACTTCATCAAGAGGCTCTTTAGTTCATCTTTGCTTTCTGCCATTAGTATGGTATCATCTGCATATCTGAGGTTGCTGATATTTCTCCCGGCAATCCTAATTCCAGCTTGTGCTTCATCCAGTCCGGTATTTCACATGATATACTCTGCACATAAGTTAAATAAGCAGGGTGACAACATACAGTCTTGACATACTCCTTTCCCAATTTTAAACCAATCCATTGTTCCACGTCTAGTCCTAACTGTTGCTTCTTGACCTGAATACAGGTTTCTAAGGAGACAGGTAATGTGCTCATTGTTAAATGTAGTATTAATACCAGAGCTTATTGGGGGAAACTTTTCTTCCCCACTCCTCTGTTTCCTTCCATGAGAAGAGGTTTCTGCTAGTGTAACTCCTGGCTTCACTCTGAGTCAGTAGACAGGTATTTAGCTGATTGTTACATTTGGGAAGAAAGAGCAAGGTGTTTACTCGGCTCTATGCTTTTTCCTCTTGGGATGCACCTTCCCTCCAAGAGCACTTGATATGCTACCATTCTGTGGGTCTGTGATGTCCACCTAACTGTGGGATTTGCTTGGCTGTATGTCCTCCAACTTAGCCTTTTTCATTAGTAAAGTTGATGTCTGGACATTCGTCTGTTATTCTGCTGCTAAGTCGCTTTAGTCGTGTCCGACTCTGTGCGACCCCATGGACAGCAGCCCACCAGGTTCCCCTGTCCCTGGGATTCTCCAGGCAAGAACACTGGAGTAGGTTGCCATTTCCTTCTCCAATGCATGAAAGTTAAAAGTGAAAGTGAAGTTGCTCAGTTGTGTCCGACTCCCAGCCGCCCCATGGACTGCAGCCTACCAGGCTCCTCAGTCCATGGGATTTTCCAGGCAAGAGTACTGGAGTGGGGTGCCATTGCCTTCTTCGTTGTTATTCTACTATTTATTTTTTTGTTTAGGAGTGAGGTGAGAAAGAGGGGTGTTATTTATTGAACCCCATCACACCAAGGGATTAAGAAAAGCATTTCATGACTAAAGGCCAGACAGATAGTGCCTTAGGCAGCGAGTGGACCCATCCAGCCATTCCAGAATCAACCCTGTTTCCTTTATTTTCTAGAGGCCAGTTTTTCCAGAAAACTTCTTTTTGTGACTCAGATTCATTACTGATCGTTCCTTCCTCCTACTTTCCAGAGCATCAGTAGACTATATGGAATATTATGGCATAATTTAAAAAATTCTCTGAGGTTCATTTCTTCATTTTAGAGTGTTGTAGCTTCCTCACAGTTTATTTTTAGGGTAAGGCAATTGAGATTATATGTACATAATAAATATTATATGTCTATGTATGTATACATATACATACAAACATCACCAAACACATACAGTAAGCTACCTGACACTTGGTAGGTGTTCAATACATATTGTTCTTATTGTCTTTGTATTTTTGCATAATTTTATTTCTCAAATGATTAAGATCCTGCGCTCCTTGAGAACTATGCCTTATATTTCTTTTCCTAGTTTGCAAGGATTTGGTAACCAATTCTAAATAAATTATTGAAAACATTTCTTGGAGCCAACATAAAACTGATCTAAACCTATTTTTGAGAACTTCTAAAAATCTAGTTTGGGCAGGAATTACTTTTGTTCCATTATACTTTCTATGTGTAAGTCTGCATTTAGACCTTGACTTAGATGGTAGTAAAATAATAAATGTGTGTGTCAGACAGCCTGCCTTCTCATTTTGAAATTCTCCCCAAATATCTAACACTTATCATCAGACACTGTAACAGAGAGAATTTGTGAGGAAAAAACATATTTAGCAACATTCCTCAAAGACACAACAGATGTGTGTACATATATATTTTTAATGTATAATACCAGCATGCACACATCAGCATGTGGACACATGGTAAAAAAAAATAGGTTAAAAGCTTAAAAAGGACATTGCCTAAAATAATTCCATTTATTAGACATTAGATATCAAAATATGCTTATTGAATATATTGTGTCTTGTGTTTATGTATGCCTGTTACCCTAGTCTTTAAAGAATAGGCAACTGTGGGCTCTTTATCCCATTTCTTAGGCTCTTAGGTTAGTGTTTTTTATGACGTGAGCATCGGGGCTTATGTCCAAACAGCCCCAAGTAAATTTGACTCTTTAAGAACTGGGGAGTAACGTGGACAACTAGCAGAGATCCAGAGGCTTGGTGCCATCTGGAACAAAAACAAATGGCTTCCAGAATGCTATATAGCTCGAAACTGCCACCAGGGAGGGTCAGTGCTGGGCAGATGGAGAAAATGGATGTCCAACTGCTTGTCCCTGTCCCTGAAGGAAGGTGTATAATAAGCAAACTTCCTCCCTCCCTCCCTCTTCCCAATCCATTGCCCCTTTGCCTCCTCCTCTGTCTTCATTTGCCCTCCCCTGCAGGTTCAAGGAGCAGCGAGTTGAAAAGAATCATTCTTGGTGGGAGAGTTTTACAAGAGAAAGTTGTGGGATTGCTAATTATTTTATAATTAGGTACTAGATTAACCATCTGCATGAAGGAGAGAAAGTCAAGGAAAGAATTTGCAAGAAGTTGTAGCATGTAGATACGTTGCTAGGAAAGCAGTTCCCGTTCCCGTTAATAGACATCATGTAGATGAATCTCCGAGCATTGCACACACTCATCTGCTGAAGCCTCACTCTTCCAGCTGTCACTTCACCCATTCCCATCTGTTTCTTATGCTCTAATAAACGATAGCACTAATTTATTTAACACCTCTCATCAGAGCCCCCAGGGCTGCTCCAACCCTGCAGGGATTCTCTGCCAATATGTGATGACCTCAGAGTGGACACATGGCCTGCTGCTTCTGGACGTCAGTACCAGACTCTGAAATAGGACTTTGCCTTCAGGGATGCTCACCATCAATGGTGTGATTTTTCCACTGCCCTTTTCAAATCCCTTTAGCCTTGGGAATGGAAAATTTGGCCTATTTCTCCAGGGCTGTGAATACCCTGGGAGTTGCTTGCCAGCAGAGGGTCTAGAATGTTTGTAGATATTTATGGTTGCCTTTGAAAATGTTTATTGGCCTTTTATTGGGTCTTCTGGAGGTGACTGAAAGAAAAGAGAAATAGCTAACATTCGCATTCTTGAGGGTAATGTCAGTCTTTGAGCTTGTTACTGGCCTGCCCAATGCCTGGATCTGTTTCTCCAGTGCGTGGAGACGGTGGACCTGAGAGCAGGGAGTGCAGCTGGCTGTCTTGCCCATGACTGATTTCTTACAGACTTTGGGCCTTGCAGCCTATAGTTCACTTGCATATTGAATAATTAGGGGTTGGTGGGGAGGGACAGTATTTTTTATAGTATTCAAAAGTAACTTGGAATACAGAATTTAGAATGCAGTGAGACAGTCTATTCAAAAAAATTAGAAATGTTCGTTTTTTCTCATAAACTGATGCTTTGAATTAAGTTTTGAGCCCAGTACAACTTATTAATGTTGTCAATTTATAGAAGTTAAAAGAAGCAAATTCTTGTAGCGTTAAAAACTGAGTCACAGAACATTGGAGATTTTTTTTAAAGCAGGAAATGGGAACAAAATATAAGGGTTCATGTGGGAGGAATTGTAGAGGTTGAGGGAGTGGGATTTAACTTCCTGGATACTCACAGTTTTTTAGGTTGCTGCCTTTCCTTTCCTCTTCTGACAGTTTTGAGGTTAATTTGAGAGGAAATACCTTTCTGAAACTGTTTTAGAGACAATTAAGAGGATTTGCTTAGTTCAGAGTTTAGCTGTGTTTCTCAAAGAATACTTTGAGCAACTCTGGCCTGATAACACATTGCTGGAAAAATGGAGTCTGTGATGAAATAAACTTGAGACACACAGCGTAAATTTTTCTTTCTCCTGGAGATTTACAAAGCACATGGTAAACTAAAGGCTCTGATAAGTCCTGCAATGAATAAGCTGGTTCAATTTTGTTTATTTAGCATTTTTCAAACTTATTTGAGCACAGTGCTTTTATTTGTTTCTTTTCTGGATCATGTCTATGTGTGATTCTTTTCAGGGAACAAACTTTGAGAGATGCCAATGTGCAGTCAATTTTCCTGGAATATAACTTTTTTTTGAAGCAAAATGAGCCTAAGTGCATGAATCTTGTTTTGTGTGATTTCTGAGGTGTCCTTAAACATACGTGCCATGTGCTTTTTTCCCTCCCTGGTTCTTTTAGTCAATCAGAGCATCCACAAAAGGGCTTGCCAAGTTTCCTTCTTCCAGGTGCCAGAAGCAATAGGTACTAACACACTTGCTCTCATCCCTTGATTCCAAATCCTCCTCATCCTTTCAGTCAAAAGAGCTCAGTAAATTTTATGTGTAAAGAGCCAGAGAGTAAATATTTTCAGTTTGGGGGGCCCGGTGGTTTTTGTAGCAGCTGCCAAATTCTGCCATCATACCGATAAAGCAGCCTTTAACACTATAAACGAAGGGGTCTGGTTGTGTTCCAGAACCACTTTACTTATTGAAACAGGCAGTGGCAGAATTTAGCCAGCTCTCATGCTAGACTCTTTTGAGGGGTGAACCCCTTCTGGAGCCTTTCTTGAGGTTCTAGCTACTGTTTCTACCTTAGTCGGAATCTTTATCTGGCTGTGGTATCTGTTGTCTAATCAGTTATGTTATCCCGAAGGATGGAGGGACCCAGGGATGGCCTTGTGTCCCTGTCTCATCATTCTTGTCAGGCTTTCCCTCCCTCCTCCACTGTGGCCTCTCTCTTCATCTCTTCATCCTTTGGTTCCTCACACACACTACACTCCCTCTCTTTGAGCATACTGTTCCCACTGCCTGCAGTGTTCCTCCCCCGTTTCTCCATTCCTGATTAGCTGTTACTTTGGCATAAGGTCTTAGCCTACACAAGCTTTTCTTGATCTCATGGACTTGGTGAAACTCCCCCATTATAAGAACTGAAACCTTCACACACCTCATAGATCTTTGCTGAAATGCCATTTCCTATTAATTTTTATGACTAGGTATTTAATGTCTGTCTTTCTCACCGGCCTCTAATGACCATGAGTGCAGAAATCAGGCTTGGTTTTGCTCACTGTGTACAACCCTAGCATGTAGCCCAGAACTGACATATAGTAAATGCTCAAGAAAAATGTACTGGAAAAGAAAATGAGTGCATGAGCAAATCAGTGCTTGAATGATTGGACTCATTCAGTCACTTATGGTAGGTTCAGTGTTTTGTCTAAGAGCTTGCACATATATGCTTAATAAATATTTTAAGGAATAAAAATTAATGGCTACTGTTACTCTCAATATCTGAAAGTAACATAGACTTCCAGCTGTGACTCCCTCTGGCATTAGTTAGAAATTTATAGGTTATGCCACATGCCACACTGTGGTACTTTCATCCAAATATTTGATTTCTTTTAAAATTGAGCTCAGCATCAACTGCCAGGCACAAACTTTACAATAAATGACAGTGATTTCTTCCTACTTGGGGAACCTTTAATATCTGTGCTGAGCAGAACTCAACTGGACATTAGCAACCAAGAATAAAGCATGATAGCATCCTTTAGTATTTCTTTTAATTAAAAAAAAAAGATAGTAAAGGGTGCCTTTTCAATGACAGCCGACCTGAGAAAAGCTACCAAGTGGAAAATTTCGAGTTAAGATGCAATTGTGTTATTAATTGTGTTATAGGTCTTTTACAAAAGTCATAACATGGTGAATTTGGGATGAATAGGTGTTTTTCCTTTGAAACTCAGGGAAGTTAGCTGGCAGAAACCTAATGTGACTGAACTATAGTGTGTTTCCTGGACCTCTGGAGAAGAAAGCCTTCAGCCTGGGGTGGTGCAGTGAATGGAGATCAGAGCCCCATTTCTGGGTTCTCATTCCCAGCTCCTCCCCTGATGTGTGAGAGCTTCAAAGAGAAAGAGAAAACAGACGCTTGAGGGGCACAGACAGGAAAGAGAAATCTCACCCAGGTTGGCATTGGATCCTGTTAGAAAATTTTGGTTACACGTTGTGCTGGTCAGTGGCAATGCCAGCAGAGATGGTCCTTTTTGTGGCTCAAGATTTCATGAAGGGCCAGGTGTGGCACTCCCTTAGGAGGCAGCACCTTAGCTGTGCTCAAAGGCATACGTAGAGGGCAGATCCCTTTGAAATGGGCCTCCAAGAATCAGGAATCCCTTCTTGTGGGGTCTTTGGGCTGCATCCACTCTAACGTGCATGACCTGGGATGTATGGGCGTCTCAGAAGTGTGTGAATGCTGCACTTGGAAAGGTCAGCCCACGAACGCGCATTTCACACTACAGTACTTTTGACTTCCCACTGAGCCCAGCACTCTAACAAATATCTTCCCTCAGTTTTATGTTGGCTGTGGATAGTAAAAGGGATGTATATGCCCAACATGCCTCTAAATTTCTAGGCATTAGTTTAGACAGAGGCTAAATGAAAACATTGTAATCTTGCCTCCTCATCCCTTAGACCTCACATACCAGATATAGGTCCTGGACAGCCTATCACTTTCAAGAGCCCCGTACATTGCCAGCACTATGCCAGGCACTTTAATACGTTATCTCAAATTGTCATAATTCTGATCAATGGAGGTAGTTCCCGTCTTACAGCTAGGACTCTGAAGCTCAGGAGATTTGTGATTTACCTGTGGCCATCTAACAGGTTAATAGACACAGTTAAACTACAGAGACATTGGGAAGTGTAAGGATTGATTTCTTGAAAGATTTTTGGGAATTTCTGATCATCAGTGCTCCTGATCCATGCACCTGCTGAGTGTGCTGCTGGCCACACCTCAGAACAGATGAGCCCGGGGGGAGAACAGTGACTGACTGTATGATGCTGGGAATCTGTGATCACAGGATGGAGTTATCTGATGGGGTTCCTTGAGTAACATTTGACAGCAACCTTCTGTTCCAATCTCACCTCAGCTACTGTTGGCATTGGGAGAATATTTTCCTAGGCTACATAGTTAAGAGGGAGTCTCACTTATGCTATGCCATTGGTAATTCACTGCAGAGCAACGGCTGCTTGCATGGTGTACTACGGAACTGGTTTTATCACCAGAAACAAGGAGATGCATGAGGTACTTGAAGAGTTACTTGGGCATGGAGATAGAGTTCATTGCATAGATTCCCAGAACCAATCTACCAGTTTATGGTTATTTCAGAGTCTATCCCTGCATATGTCATATGTATTAGTCACTGTCAGGAGTTCAAGTCAGGTCTTCTTAGTCATCACGTGTGTTTTTGTCATTGTTTGTGAAACTCTGCAGCTTCCTGAACTGCTCTGCATAGTCGATGTCCATCTCATTACTGGTCAAACTGTGAGCGAGTAAAGTTTGAAAACAGATTTGGAATGCAGTTTCCGAGGCATGAGCCCTCTCCACTACAGTGTGCATCTTTACCTGCCTTTCCTTGAATCCATGTGGTGTTTGTCGTCCTTCACTGCACTGGCAGGGGCCCAGAAAGAATCTCCTTAGCACTTGTAGTTGGATTGTACGTGGGTGTCTCATTCTTTAATGCTTTGATATAAAGTTTGGCAGTTGCCATATGTCTGAAACCCCTACTGAACCTTTCCTGAAAGAGCTGAGATTCTGAGTCTTGTAAGAGCTCTGGCTGGTATCATATAATGATGCCGAGTTGTTGAGAAGACCTCTTATACATGTAATTTGTACCTAAAATTGCTTAGCGTGGAATCCATCCATCTCCATGGTATTGGAGTGGGGACTGAATTAATGTCAGCTACCCTGATGAATATCACCTTGCCATGAACTTCCTTATAAGCCATTTTCCTTTTTCTCTCTTGCAACTAGAGGTGTTAATTGGCTGCAATGCCCCTAAATAAGTATTTGCTTTTTTTCCCACATTCAGTCGGATCTCAGTTTTTCCATAAACAGTTGCAAATGATAGAATAAATCAATATTTGTTAATGTTATGATGCAGCAGCATCCCTCAGATCTACAAAGAATGATTTATAGACTACAGCATTTCAAGCCTGACCCGTTCGGGTCTCGGAAAGCACTTAAAAAATAAATTTACCCTGGCCTCTCTCACCCCATTTCAAAAAGGGTGACAAAGATGAAGTAATTTATAAGTCACACTTTTATTAATGCTTTTAACTTTCATACACTTGGCTTTGTTGGCCTTCGAGCGGCATTAGTGCAGGGCCTGGTTGAATGGTAACCTTCGGCACTTTGAGGGGGGTTCGGTACAAATGATCAACTCATAAATAGGTGCTGGGCTCCACATTATCCTGCCATAAATTCACCAGACCTTTCAAGTACATCAAGTAAGAGCGAGTTGAACTAGGCGTTTCACTCTGAGTTTACAGACTAATGCAGTACTAATGAGTATCTGGGCAAAGGGTTCCCAGAACGATGTCCAGGACTTTGCAATGGAAGATGCTGCTTGTCACCAGGGAGCGGAGGGCCTTGTAACATAGGAGTCATGGGGAGCCAGCCTGTCTGTTTTCAAGAGAACCAAATGAATGTTCCCAAGCTGTAGGAACTCCTCCTTTGCAGCCAGAGCAGAAAAATGAGGAATCGACTTGAACTTCACAATCTGCCTGTCAAAACTGAGATTTTAAGACTTACTGTTAGGGGGTCTGTAACGTGAAAAGGAAAATAGGTAGAGAAACTCCCCCCAAAGATGATAATAGTCACCTCTTTGCTTGAGGTCTTTAAAAGAGAGCCTGTGGTGGTTTGTAGGATTAGTGATGACAGAGTATTGACCTGTCAGAGCAACTTTGAGAAGCAGCAAATGCTTTTCTCCTTCCCTGCAATACGATGAATGAGTCAGTGTATTACATTGATTAGTAGAAGGGGGAAAAAAGAAAATAAAAATCACTGAAATCATTGACCCTGTACTTAAGAATTGCTTTGGGCTTGATTCATAGCATGAAGCTTTCAGATATGCTTTTTGCTGTCACCACAAGAGATAGTGTGCACGAATGTGTGTGTGCCCTCGTGCAAGCTGGTTAGCTGTGTGGTTGCCTTGGTTGGAAGCCCTGGAGCAGCCTTGATCATGCCTGTCTCCTTTCCCATCCCCAAACCCAACAGGCACTAGGTCATTTTCCTGCTGTCTCCCTTACTCATGCCTTCAAGCCCGTGCCACAGCTTCTGCATTGCTTAGGCCTTAAATGTCTTTTGCCTGGCATCTCAATCCATATCTGATTGGTTTTCTCTTAAATCTTCACTTTCATTTTGTCAACTCTCTGCTCAGAAAGCTTAGTAATGACTGACTGTGTGCAGAATCAGGTGCAGTCTTTTTTGTCTGGATGTCCATGGTTATCTGGCATGTGCCTCTCAGCCCGTGGCATCTTCTATGCCCTGCAGTGCCCAGTCTCACCTCCACTCACTCACCTCACCTCACCCACCTCATCAGCCTCCCGGTTGTGAGAGTCCTTTGCCTCTTCAGTTTCTACTCATCCCTCAAGACTCAGCTCTTTTTAAAAAATCCATTGTGACACCTTTTTAAAAAGATCAGAGGTCAGCAAACATTTTTCAGTACAAGGCAAGGTAGTTAATATTTTCAGCTTTGTGAGCCATACACTCTCTTTGCAACTTCTCAACTCAGCCACTATATGATGAAAGCAGCTGCTGCTGCTGCTAAGTCGCTTCAGTCGTGTCTGACTCTGTGTGACCCCATAGACAGCAGCCCACCAGGCTCCCCTGTCCCTGGGATTCTCCAGGCAAGAACACTAGAGTGGGTTGCCATTTCCTTCTCCAGTGCATGAAAGTGAAAAGTGAAAGTGAAGTCTCTCAGTCGTGTCCGACTCTTTGCAACCCCATGGACTGCAGCCCACCAGGCTCCTCCATCCATGGGATTTTCCAGGCAAGAGGACTGGAGTGGGGTGCCATTGCCTTCTCCGTGAAAGCAGCTGAGGACAGTATATAAATGAGTGGCTGTGTATCAGGAAACTTTATTTACAAAATGAGGGGATGGGATAGACTTTGCTTGTGGGTCTAGAGCACAGCCACTGACTCCTGACTTAGATACATGGTGAAACCACTTTCCAGTGAGCTCACATGACACATTTAAACCTTTCTCATATACTTCCTTTTGATATGAAGATTATGTTAGATTATTTATATTTCATGACTCTGTCATCTCCATAATTAGATTTTAAATATCTCTTTTACAAGTATCAACTTGACAGTTTAACATAGAATAACAGAGCTGGAAGAGATCTAGTCCCACCATTTCATGGCTAAGTCTATGTCAGTATCTATATCTACTTCTACACCTAGGTCATCTGTAACTATTTCTTCTTTTTCTCTGTTTTGTCTTTTTGGGCTGACTGATTTTGTAGATCGAGATTCTGAGTGTCTCCTGTCAAACATGTCCTTTAGCATTTTATTCTATATGTGAAGACATAGGTATTGAGCCCATTAAAGGCTAGGGTCACACATTTTAGTTACTTGAAAAGTAGTAGCTTTCCTTAAGTCTCCAAACACCTGAAAACCTGATGACAGTTGTTTTCTTTGGGGACTAAAAGATGGATAAACAGTAGATTGGAGTTGGGTCCTTGTAAGGTTCTTCCAGATAAATTCTGCACATTGACACAATGTGGGATGTTCTCTTTAGAGAGAGAACTAGTTGAAACATTTCCTATGTACCTTGGATGTGTGAGGACTGCTTTTAAGGATTTCCTAGAAGCCACTTCCTGCACGGGGTTTCTGTTGCTAAATTTAGGTTTACACTAAGATTGAGTTTGGCTCCAGAAGTCAGCAATCCTGGTGAAAAGCATTTTGGTATACCTAGAGTAGAAGGATCACTTACTCTGCTTGGAAGTGGGAGCTTCGGATAGACACATTCTGGTGGCATGTTTTACCACAGAGAAAAGGAAGTCAAACTTGATGGGATATTACAGATAATAATAGATTATGTTGTGGTCACTGTTGTCTTCATTGTTCTAGTATTTGTTGAGTGCTTACTATAGGCCAGGCATTGGGCTGCATTCATTCTCATGTTATGTACTCTTTGGCATTTCCCCATTATATTAGAGAAATAAAATTGATGTCTATCACCCTATACCTTTAAGTATGATGATTTTTTTAGTGGAGATTTTGGAATAAGCTGAATTGATTACAACAGAATAGGAACATATACGTGGGATGTGATTGATACTTTCTAGTGGTTGTGAACTACATAAAGTCAAAACACCTTCCATAAAAAGAAGTGTTAAGTTTCATTTGAAAAATACACCCATCATACATTTTTAACTATTTTTAAAATTGTTTAGAAAGCTATCTTTGCAAGAGTCTACATGGTGAGCAACTTTTTCATTAAATCATGGAGATCCCAAGATTACTTCATCCAACATATTTAAGCAAGCTAGAGGTATAGTTTGTTTTTGGTTTTAATTTTTAAAAATAATTACTGTGTGGTATTGGTTTTGTAGACTTACAGACAGAAGATCTGTCTGGCGACTGTTGTTTCTGTATTTGCCAGTTGACAATGGTAGGGGTAAGAAGTAACTCCTCATCATCACTTGATCTGATTTCATTTTGAATATAGAAGCCATTGAAAAAATTGAGGCTACAGATCCCATTAGCTTTGCCATCATCCTGCCCCTCTGCAGTAAAATATATTTATATTTATCTATATTACTTACAAGGAAAACCAGCTGGGTCAAAAGACTCCTACTTGATGATTAGAGAAGGCAAAATCACTTACAACTTAAGCGTGATAACCGACAATAGAAGATTGAAAGAAATGAATTGCTGCAATGAGTTAAATTAAATTCAGCACAACTAATAGTAGATTAAGCAAATATTACAAATTAAAACCAAAGCTCCAGACAAACAAGGGAACAAATCTTGCCTGGAGCTGAGCTGACAAGGGAACCAGCTGATAGCCTTGATATGTCTTTGCTCTGGGAGGGAGTCCCCGACTGTGGGAGACCAATGGGTATGGGGTACAGGAAAAGGAAGGAAGTTGTGCAGAGAACCGCACGCATGGCTAATGAGGGAGACTTCCGGTTCAGTGCAAGAGCCATGGATACCTACATAACCATTACACAATGGGCTTGTGAGGAGAGTCTATCTCAAAGAGCTTGAGGTTGTTAAAAAGTACAGAAATGAGTGGAAGGAAAAGGCTCTAGGTTCTAACAAGGGAAGACAGGTGTCACGCTCACTGCTTTTTGAACTGCATGATTTGCCTTTTTTTTCCTTAAATTTTTTTAAAAAAATTGAAATGTAACACATATATAGAAAGTACACAAATAAGTGTGAAACTCAAAAGATTTTCACCTGTGCAACCAACTTCCAGATCAAGAAAGAGAGCATTACCCCAGTAGAGGGAGTCCCAACTACCCCCATGTCATGGACTGCCTTGCTGCTCTGCCATTGCTGTCTATCCAGTTGAGAATCCTGGCTCAGTTACAAGTGAATCTTGTTTCCCACTCAAATATTAGCCTAAAATGACAAAGATGAAGATAGGATAGAGACAGAGGGGTGTGTGTGTGTGTGTGTGTCTCTCTCTCTCTGTGTAAAACACACCCACAAAATAGAAACAACAGAGAGGAGAGAGAGAGATTGGTTAGCTCTGAGGGAAGCTGTTACAAATTCCGAGCTTGGAAGTTAGATGTTTGTAGAACCAGAAGGAAAGACTCAAACTCCTGGTGTTTGTTTAAAGTAGATTCATTGGAGGCCCAAAGCTGAGCATGCACAGTCAGACTAATATCTACCACTTAGTGCAGATCATGGAGAAGGCAATGGCACCCCACTCCAGTACTCTTGCCTGGAAAATCCCATGGACAGAGGAGCCTGGTAGGCTGCAGTCCATGGGGTCGCTGAGGGTCGACACGACTGAGCGACTTCACTTTCACTTTTCACTTTCATGCATTGGAGAAGGAAATGGCAACCCACTCCAGTGTTCTTGCCTGGAGAATCCCAGGGACGGGGCAGCCTGGTGGGCTGCCATCTCTGGGGTCGCACAGAGTCAGACACGACTGAAGCGACTTAGCAGCAGCAGCAGCAGCAGTGCAGATCATGCATTACAGACATTAACTAATTATTTCATGTGGCACCGTACCAAGAAGTAGGTAGGTACTATCATACCTGCATTATAAATGGAGTTAACAGGCATAAAGAGATACAGGTTGCTCCTCTTTCGGAAGTTTACCCAATGAGTTTCCGCCTTTCCTGCCACCCTTGCACTCAGTGGATCTTCAGGCTAATTGGTAGTCATCATATGTCCATATGTTTATTCAATTATTTATTCATCACACACCTATTGAGCTGTTTTATGGTATTGCAGTAGGCTGCATGGAGGATTTGAAAATGAACAGGCATAGTCTATACTATCAAAAAAGGAATAATTCTTATAGGTGTTAAAACTTAAATCCTGTCAGAGGGCAGGTGGATAAGACAGTGGGGAGTGAGGAGGACTTTGGCAAAGTGGAGGTGTCTACTCCATCTGTTTATTATAACATGGTAATTGCCCCAAACAAATGCACCAGTCATTAGGATTCTTCATGGGAAGCCAGCTTGAGGAGGAAGAACATTATTTGCTATAGTGCAGTGTGGCAAATACTCTAATAGAAGTATAAACAGTGTCGTGAGAAGATGGAGAGGACAGTTCATTATGTCAGGAGGACATAGGTAGGGTGTCAGGAATAGATATACAGGCACCCAAGGGGAAGCTGAGAGGGCTTTGAAGAGATTTACAACCATGGTATCTTAAAGTTTGAAGGCAAGTTAGAGGCCCAGCCTGGGCTTCCCTGGTGGCTCAGACAGTAAAGAATCTACCCGCAATGCGGGGACACCTAGTTTCAAACACTGGGTTGGGAAGATCACCTGGAGGCGGGCACAGCAACCCACTCCAGTATTTTCGCTTGGAGAATCCCATGGACAGAGGAACCTGGTGGGCTACAGTTCATGGGGTCGCAAAGAGTTGGACATAACTGAGCAACTAAGCACAGCACACAGCCTATGCTTTGATGCCTCCACTGATGGGAAATTTAGCTCATCCCTTTGGAAGTGTCTCCACTGCCTTGGTGATGAAGACTACCATAGGCTTGCAATCAACCTGTCTAGGTTAGAATTCCAGACTCAACCGCTTAGTAATCATATGACCTTGGGGGATTTATTTAACCTCTTTGTGCCTCAGCTTTCTCATCTGTTAACAATGAATTGTTGCAAGGGTGGAATGCAGATAAAAACCTAAGCATAGTCTTGACACATAGGAACACTTAGCTAGAATTGTTCCAAGGCAGCTAGAATCAAGGGAGACTTGGGACTTGGGCTCCCATCTGGTAGTAAAGCCCTAAACTCCCCAAAGAGGCATTGAATGAACAGAGTCTTTATGAGATAGGTAGTCTCCTGCCTGTAAGAAAGGGAAGGGGCTGAAGATCACCTTTGATGTTTTAGTGGGAATTAGCCACACTATGACTTTCCTGTGCCCTGGGAAATTCCAGCTACACATGGCACTTTCAGCTGACACAGAAGAGAGAATTATGAGCCTTGCATGAGGTATACTCAGATGTCTCAAACTGAGGAATCCAATTCAGGAGAAAAGCAAGAGCTAGATGTGGTCTCTTAAGAGAGCTAAGCCAGTAACACATTTCGGTTTGATTTTCATCATGTTGAAGGGACAGTGGTATTAAATGTCTGTCATTGGAGGTGGGAGTTTTAGTATTTTCACACTATAAAGGGGATATTAAGAGATGATGTTCTGAGCTTTCTACTACATTTTTTTTTTTCTCATTTGGTATATTTGTATTTGCAAAGTTCTTGAGTGTACTACACCGACTGTTCTTGTTTCAACCTTCCTGGGTTGTTCATATTATTCTCTTATTTTTGGATAGAAGTACAAGTCACTGAGAGAGGAATCATTTAGAATAATAGGTTGTAGAGTTTTAGGGATTTGAAAGACCTTGGAGAGCATATAGTTAACCAACTTACTTTACAGATTGACAAAACAAAACTCAGAACAGCAAGTGATTTACTTAAGACCACGTTGCCAGTTAATAATAGTCTACACTTGAATTCAGTCCTAAACTTCCCTGACAGTTAATACACAAATGCTTACAATTTTTTAGTTTAATAGCCTTGGCTGAGTCTTTTCACCTCTTTGAGCTTCTATTTCTTCTTTTGTGAGCAGGGGTAATGATAAATACAATTCATAGGGCTTCAGGGGAGAAGGCAATGGCACCCCACTCCAGTACTCTTGCCTGGAAAATCCCATGGACGGAGGAGCCTGGTGGGCTGCAGTCCATGGGGTCGCTAAGAGTCGGACACGACTGAGTGACTTCACTTTCACTTTTCACTTTCATGCACTGGAGAAGGAAATGGCAACCCACTCTGGTGTTCTTGCCTGGAGAATCACGGGGACGGGGGAGCTGGGTGGGCTGCCTTCTATGGGGTCGCACAGAGTTGGACACGACTGAAGTGACTTACCAGCAGCAGCAGGGCTTCAGGAAGGGCTGAGTAGGATAATGTATGTATAAAATGCTATAGAAACTTTAAATATTATTACCATTTGAAGTAATCCAGTAAGATACTGAATTGGAAGTTTGACAAATACAACTCAAATAAAAAGATGTTTGAGTTGGAAAGGGCCCTTAGAGGTTATTTGGGTTAATGAGCAATTAATTGAAGACTTTTTTACACATCTTTATTCTTAAATCAAATAATCTTTTAAAATGTGCTTTCATAAACTGACTTTCTATGCAAATAAAAAAAATTTTGATTATCTCTGAAAGAGGACTTTCCATCAGAGGGCCCAGATACTTTTAACACTGATCCATAATGCAGTTTATTAAAAATGGCAAGAGATGGTTTTGTTGAGCTGTTGGGCTTCCTTCTTGTAGAGCTGTGTGTGAGTCATACAATTTCACTTTCTTTTGTGGGGTAGTAGGTTAAGTGAGGGAGAGGCTTAGGGCATTCTGGAAAATAAATACTATGAAAAAAGCCTCGGATCTAGCATCCAACAGCCAAGACATTCTAAGGCGAAAGTGCATGTAACCAATTCTTTGTAGATTTGCTTCTCACATTTTTGGCAGAGATGAGGAGGCAGACATTGCAATAGGTGGGTTGCAGAAAATTTTCTTAAATTCCCTGTACTACTACTAAGCAAAGTATTGGGTTGGCCAAAAAGTTCATTTGGATTTTAAAACCCCAGGTGAACATTTTGGCCAACCCCGTATCAGAGTCAAGATAGGTAGGAGGGAAAGCAGGTGACCACAGGGAACTCTGGGCAGGGCAGTCATTTTTTCCAGACTAAATAGGGTTTTGATAGTCTCCTGATTTCTGAAAACTATTGGAAAACTCAGGTTAGGTAATGGAGATAATTTATTATTATTTTTTTTAATGAGTAGAGCGGGACAAGAAACTCACTTAAAATCTACCCCTCCCCCTGCATTGCTCCTTTGCGTGTTCAGCCCACAGATCAGAGGCTGCAAAGAGTGATTCACATGAGGGAGATGAAACTGCATTCCCACTTTGTCCCACCCCCCTGCTTTTAAGATCCTATATAACACCAACTCCCCTGGTAAATGCACTTCCACTGTTAATAATTTAAATGATGACGTAGCCTCAGTGAGAATAAACACCATGAAACACAGAGCTGTGTACAGCAGAGATTGTACATTTGTGACAACTCAAGGCTGGGCTTTGGAACAACTGTGTGGTTGATGGGCATGCTCAGGCCCAGGTGGGGGGACCTGAGCCCACTTGAATGAGACTGCCAGCCATGCCACCTCTTCCCCACCGTGGAAGGGGTAGGCTTCCAAGCAGCGGCACCTGCCTGGATCAGGCGCATTTTCATTGCATGTCAGGCAGATTGCTGCAGCTCTATACACTGCACACGCCCTGTGCAGCTGACCTGCATTACAGCTGTGATGATGCTTGTCAGTGAAAGGAAGTTTCAGCCTCAGGAACAGCCTTAAAAAGGGCTTTTAATTCCTCCTGGGAACTCTACCTGTGCCTTAGGATGGTGGCGGGGTCACCTCTGTTCTGGCAGCTGAGGAGAGCAAGAATCTGCCATGTGATTTCTTCCTCCCATCTTTTCATCAGCCCCTTGTTCTTTAGGAAACATCACACTTATTGCTGATTACAAATACATTATAAAAACAATAACAAACAAGAAAAAAATAAACCCAAGTTAAAAAAAAAAAAAACCTTATGTGATAGAATCTAACACTAATCAAGTGCTGTAAGTTCTGCTTTTCAAAATAGTAGTTTGCTATGACTTAAAACAAATATTTATTTATTTGACTACACCATATCTTAGCTGCAGCATGAGGGATCTTTAGTTGTGGCATGCAAATTATCAGTTTGGCATGTAGGATGTTAGCCACTGAACTACCTGGGAAGTCCCTGCTATGACTTTTTTAGCTTGTAGGTGTAGGTCCTCAGGGCTGGCTTCCTTCTCCAGTAGGTTTTTTTCTTTTTTTTTTAAGATTTCCATTTTGTCCACTTCCTCTTGAACCCCTGACTCTGACAACAATCAGGCTGTACTCTGTATCTATGGGTTTATTTTTGTTTCTTTAGATTCTACATATAAGTGAGATCGTGTGATATTTGTCTTTGTCTGACTTATTTCACTTTGCATAATGCCCTCAGCATCCATCTGTGTTTTTAAATGGCAGTATTTCCTTCTTTTTTATGGCTGAGTAGTCTATCATGTATATACCACATCTTCTTTATGCATTCGTTCATTGACAGACGATTAGGTTATTTCCATAACTTGGCTACTGTGAATAATATTGCAATGAATACGGGAGTGCAGGTATCTCTTTGAGATCCTGATTTTATTTTTTTTGGATCCCAAAAGTGAGATGCTAGATCATACGGTAGTTCCAGTTATAACTTTTTGAGGAATCCGTATTGTTTCCTATAGTAGCTCCATCAATTCACATTGTCACCCACAGGCCACAAGCGTTCCCTTTTCTCCATAGCATCACTGACGCTTGTTGCCCCTTCTCCTTTTGGCGATAGCCATTCTAACGGGTGTGAGGTGATGCCTTATTGTGGTTTGATTTGCACTTTCCTATGATTAGTAGCAAAGAGTACCTTTCCTGTGTCTGTTGGCCACTTGTATGTCTTCTTTAGAAACAGTTTTCCAGCAGGGTCTTCTCTAAGGCTATTTAGAATGCTGGGTTACTGCCCTTGTAGTTTGTATACTCTGAACACTATCTGCTCATTTCTAGCTCTAAATTCTCCCTTCTCTTCTAAAACGTTTCTCTGACTTTCTGGAGACTCCTTTTGTTCCCCCTTGAAACTAATAGTTTAAATGGCTGCGCATCACATACCAGGGGTAGCTGCTTCAAGCTCTTAAATCTCTTACCCAGGTTTCTCCCGTCCAGGTGTACTACCTTCAAGTTTATTCAGTTCAGACTCATTCAACTGACATGTATTGAATGCTCACAAGTTGTAAATCCCTAAACGCTTGAGGCTGTGTATCTGTCTCTTTCTCACTTTCTATTCTTTCATCATCTTTTATCTATCTGGAGCATAAGATACAAGAAGTCTTACAGAAACTTATATAGACTGCTTTCTTAGCATGTTCAACTTTTCTTCTTTCTATTATTTAAAACTATTCTATAATAATACGGAGAAGGCAATGGCACCCCACTCCAGTACTCTTGCCTGGAAAATCCCATGGATGGAGGAGCCTGGTGGGCTGCAGTCCATGGAGTCGCTAAGAGTCGGACACGACTGAGCGACTTCACTTTCACTTTTCACCTTCCTGCATTGGAGAAGGAAATGGCAACCCACTCCAGTGTTCTTGCCTTGAGAATCCCAGGGATGGGGGAGCCTGATGGGCTGCCGTCTATGGGGTCGCATAGACTGAAGTGACTGAGCAGCATTCTATAATAATAATGGCAATGACAACAATAAACCAAGAATCTTAACCATCTACCATTATGTTCTCTACCAAAATGGGATGAATGAAATTTAACAAGTTTCCTTATAGCATTCATTTCATGATTATTCTCCCAAAGGAGTTGTTTCATTCTGGTAATAACAGTGTAGTCACAGTCCAGGGGTATGGTTTTCACCTTTTTCCCCTTCTTCTTCCAAAGTTCTCATCATGGAGTATTCTCCAGAAATCAGCTGGACTGTTTTCAACATGCACCTCCCTTTCTGCCCCTTCTCTGCTCCAGACAGAAAGGTTAATATTGAGAGGGTGAATGAGTGTGAGTTCCCAAGTGTGGGCCTTTAGAACCTGGTTTTGAATCCTGGATTTTCCATTGCTAAGTGTGTGGTTTGGAGCAAGTTACAGTCCTTGAATGTAAAATGGTGACAATCATAGTACCAGGTTCATAGGAATTGTTGGAACAATTAAATAAAAAAAAATACTACATGTAATCTAGCAGGATGCCTTGCATAATGCCTACTTGAAAGGTACATTGAAAAGGAAATGAGATGCTAGAATCTTGAGTGGGTGGGTAAAGTATCTTACTTAAGAAAATGGATAATTTTAGCAGCATTTAAGTTATATTGGTTCAGTTAGCTTGATGGTTATAAATATTCCCCAAATACATATCTGGATTTTTCCTAAATTTGGATATCAGTGGATCTGAATGTTCTTGCACTGATAAAAGGAAGAAAGGAAAGAAAGAGGGAAAGGAGGGAGAAAGAGAGAAACCAATCAAAGGATGTCAGTGTCAGATGGACTGCATCATGTTTGAGAAAGGTTTGTATAATAATGAATGTTATGCATGCACATAGCTCAGCTTCTGACATGACTTTGATGATAATATCAGTTCCCACATCTCACATGCCAGAAGTCCCTGCTGCCTGACCTGGAGGTGCCCACTACTTTCTTCTCACAAGTCACAGTTTTTCTTTGTACCATTATATTTTTTCACATTCTGCTTTCCATCACAGCTATTTTGCTCAGGTGGAATCCCTCAGTGCCATTCTCTCATCCTCCTTGCCCTACCACATGGTGGATGGAATCGGGTGGAACACGGCCATTCATTTGGGCAAGGCTCAAACCTGCTGACTAGATGATGGATTCCCTCTAGTCCAGAAACAAGTAAAACCTGAACACAAGATCAGGGCAGTGCAGAAGCTGGAGGGGGTTTGGGGAGGCGGATTGGGAGCAGTCTCCCCTTGGTTTCATTTTTGAAGAGTGGCACCTTTCACCAATTTTTAAAGGACGCAAGATTTTACATGAAGATTGTCAAGATGATGATGATAAGGGAAGAAGCACCAGGAAACAAAGGTCACTGTGCTCCAAGTATCAGGTGAGGCCTTGGAACCTCACGGCGGTATGTCACCATGCGGCCCTTTTACATCCACCCTCCCGTCCATCCACTAGTGTATATAGGTGTTATAGGCTGAAACTACCTGACCGCCCCCCCCAGCCCCAAGCTTTCCCTTCTTGTAAAAACCTGTGTACTCCCACATGAGGCCCAGCCTGCTTTTCCCCACATTGCCCTCCACGTACCCAGCTGAACTAAACCCATGGCCTCAGAACCCTTGAGGGTCCAGCCCTGCCTCTGACTCTGGTTTCTTTTTCTCTTACTGTGCTGTTTTCACATGAGCTTCCTGGATGTCCCTCAAACGTTCTGATCATGTTCCCGTCTCAGGGCCTTTGCCCCTTCTGTTCCCTCCGCCTGAAGTGTTCTATTCCATATGTGTACATGGCTGATATACTTCCTCATTTCTTTTAAATGTCACCATCTCATCAAATGTCACCTTCTAAGGGAGGCCCTCTCTGACCACCCAAGCTAAACACATTCTCCAGTCACCCTCTCTCTCCTTACTCTGCTACACTATTTTTCACATGCCGCTAAGCATTGTGTTACGAACATATCAGCTTGTTGTCTGCTCCCCAACTAGAATGTAAGCTTAATGAAGGCAGGGACTTTGACTCTTTAGTCCTTTGCTGTATCCCACTGCTGGAGCAGTGTCCAGTACATCATAGGAACTCGGTTAATTTGTTGTGTAAGTGAGTGAACAATGAGTGATTTTCACTCATCCATCCATTTAGTGCATACCGGTTGAGTGCCTACAGTATGCAAAGACAAAGACATCATAGTCCCTGCCTTCTAGGACATAGCAGTCTTGAGGAGATAGACATAAATAGATACAGATATATAAACAGATATTTATGAAGAAGATTTGCAGGTACAGTGATAGAGTTATGGCCCGGATGTTTTCTCAAATACAGTGTCAGAGAAGCAGCAGATAATATGCTGACATTAAGTATACTCCTTTGCTTAAGAATTGAAGCCACAAATAAATGTGTGTGTGTGTGTGTGTGTCTTTAGTGCTTTGGCATTATAGGATTTCATAGAGTTTGGAGAAAGGCTCAAAATAGCTTTTCAGTGATGTTACAGTATGACAGAAAGGTGAAGAATTCACTTTCTTTCCCCTCAAATGAAATAGAAGCAGTGGCATTTCTCCCAGGTGGGCCCAGGCATTGTACAAGACCCACATATTTTTCAGTAAGAGGCTCACATTTGCTGTGATGCTAGAAGCTTCTAATGGGCCTCTGAGGGTTGTAAATTATATCAAATAATTTTCCAGATACTAAGCTGTTGTTTTTTAAAGGATGGAGATGGGAGGGGTGAAGATGAAGCTTTCCTTGGATCATGAAATTATACCTTCTTCCAGCCACATTCAATAAATCTTTTTGAATGTCAAATATTCATTCATTCAGTATTTACTGAGTATCAACTATGTGAGAAGTGCCATATGGGACCATGGGACTGTCCTTAGTTGGCTTAAAATCCATAGATCCTTACTGGAAAAACTGCTAGAACTTGATGTAGCTTTTTGCTATTGTTTTAGCATTTATATTAAATTACTGTGGTTTTTATTATATCCTTATTGTAGCAAGTCAAATAAAACAGAAGTATATAAATATGTGTAAAGGAAAAATGTTCAATGATCCACTCTTCCCCTTCATTCCTACCACCCCTTGTAATTAATCTTTCAGTAATTTGTTGGATGGGCTTCCCTGGTGGCTTGGTGGTAAAGAACCCACCTGTTAGTGCAGGAGACTCGGATTTGATCCTTGGGTCGGGAAGGTCCCCTGGAGAAGGAAATGGCAACAAACTCCAGTATTCTTGCCTGGGATATCACATGGACAGAGGAGCCTGCAGGCTACAGTCCATGGGGTCACAGAGTTGGACACAACGAGTGACTAAGCAACAACAAATGTGATGGATATCTTTCTGTATCATTATCTTTGTACACATACCCAGACTTTACTTTTATTTTACAAAAATGGCGTTATATCATACAGATGGCCCTGCAGTGTACTCCTTAAAACTGACTAAGGTATAATAAACATTTTTCTAGGTTTTATTCTTTCTAGTAAGTTCATAATTTCCTATAGACTGGGTATAACAGAATGCAGTCACCCATTTCCTTAATCATAGACTTTTAGGTGAATCAAGGTTTTTTTCCTATGATATTCAATGCCTAAATAAACATCCTCATACATATTTTTATATATTGGTGATTTTAGTTCTGTTCAGTGGATTCTGATAAATGTGATTATTATGTCAAAGAGTAAATGAATTTTTAGTCTTTAATAGGCATGGCTTGATTATCTTCCAAAATGGAGCAATTCATATTTCCTTCAGAAATACACAGGAGTACTTTTGTCCCTAATATTGTCCCCAGCACTGGATGTCCTCAGTATTGTTAAGTTTTGTCAATAAAGACAGTAATAGTATTTAACAGAGATAGTTCCTTGTTGCTTTAATTTCATTTACCTGACCATCCATGGGGTTGGGTATCTTTCATACATTCAGTGGACGATCTGCATCCCCCATTCTCCAAGTTCTTGTTCACGTCTCTTTGCTTATTTTCCTACTATGTTTTCTTTTTCTTCTTGACTGTAATAGAAGCTCTTTTGTGTGTTAAAAATGATAATGCTTTGGCTATATATAAGAATACAGCATGTATTAATCTTGCAGATTGATATAGCAGCTTATTTTTATGATTTCTTTCTCTTTTTTTTATCTTGCTCATCAACTTTTTGGATATGGTGCTCATCAAAAAAAGTGAGTTTGATAGGTCAGGGTCTTTGGGGCAGAGAGCAAGGTCCTGTTTGTGGTTCTTGTGGGTACAGTGTAACGTGTCAGGGTCTGTTGCTGCCACACACTTAAGACCAAGATACCATCTCCATCAGCCTTTCCCTTCTCACTCTTCTCCCTGATTTACAGTAGGTTTTTGCCTTCTGGCCGCAAACCTTGTGTTCTATCAGCAATGCCGAGCATACTTCTACTAGAAAACATTTGGGATGCTCTGAACCTCAAAATGAGGTTAATGAAAGTAGTAGTCATTAAAAAATAATTTGGCATTTCCTAATATCCCAGGGGCTTTCCTGGTGGCTCAGTAGTAAAGAATCTACCTGTCATTGTAGGAGATTTGATCCCTGGGTTAGGAAGTTCCCCTGGAGAAGGAAATGGCAACGCACTCCAGTATTCTTGCCTGGGAAATCCCACGGACAGAGAAACACTGTGGGCTTCAGTCTGTGCAGCTGCAGAGTCGGACACGATTTAGCGACTAAAGAGCAACCACAGCAGTATCCCAAGGCCATTTCTCACTCTGGGACTTCTCCATACCCAAATATCCAGTTTGCCATGAGGCAGACTAGCACACCCCTCCCTGTCAAGCTTATCTCTCATTGCCTTTGCTTTGTCTCTCATTGGCCCCCTACTCTGAAAGAGTCATGAGAAGTCTCTAATACCTCTTGTTATTTCATCCTGGGAACTGGATTTTATACAGAATCGATTTAATTAAAATCCGCTATTTATTTTGCATCTGTCATGTTGTTAGGATGTAGTTTCTACAGACCTAGGCTTTGAGGACTTCAGTGTGTCTCTTCGGTAACTGAGTAATTTGTTCCCCTTGACAGGACTAATGTTCTGTCCTTCATAAACAGGGATGACTTTAGAAGGAGGCAGGCTCTCAGGTGAACTGTTTCTCTAATGATAACGATAGATATGAATGTTTAGATTTTCATACACATTTTCCCTGTCCTTGTGACTAAGCTGTCAGAGAAGGCTGGAACATCAGAGCTATAGGAAAGCTGAGGCAAGAAAACTGAGGCAGAGAGAAGTGAAATGGGCACGTTCGAGTCTCACAGCATATTGATGTACACCGACAGTCCTTGTGGATTTATGACAACCACAGACACAATAGTAATAGGATTTATATGTAGATTTCGGTAAATGAAAACAGGGTCGGATGGACCCATCAGCACATATATCATCATATTATTGGGACGCTGACCACTTCTAGAACTCTGAAGGTAATTCAGAGTCACAGTTTAGAGCAAGAACTTGGACCTCTCTACTCATTTCATGCCGTGGAAATGGAAATACAGGGAAATGAAGTGATATGCCAAAATTTGAATCCATATGCCCTGATTTCCTGGTCTAGCCCTCCGTCTTCTGTCTTATACCCCTATGATTGATGCAATAGTTTCAGGAGTAATTTTTTAAGTGAGCAGTAGAAAGATTGAAGCCCAGTATTTATGGAGAAACAGAATCTATTGCCACATTCACATATAGCCCCTTAACCTGCCTCCCAGCTAAGGAGGCTGGTGTTGTCTTGTTAATTTGTTCAGAAAATGTGTATGTCATTCCCTATGCTGGGGCTCAATAAACCAGAGGTAGGGGCCTGAGCAAGTGACTAAAATTTCATTATTACCAGTGGGGATAAAAGATGCAGCCCGCTGAAAATAAACAAATCCCTTTTTAACAATTTCACTAAAAACATATGCCATATAATTGAATATAAGTACAAATAAAAGGCACCTAGTACAGCTTGTTCCAACTTCTCTTTTATTAGAATCTAAGTGGTAACATTCATTTCCAGGCAGTGTCACTGATGTTGGTTTTGTTCATTATTAGGAGACTGTAGTTATTGCACTCTGAAGGGAGCAGCCCTGGGTTTACAACCGCCAGGGCTGGCAAGTGGCCGAAGAACTAGACACACCAGCTGATGGGCCTTTTATAGAGTCAGTGAGTCAGAAATCATCTTCAGAAAGCGGTGTCCCTTCCCTGTGCCTGCTCTCCCAGGGGGGCATGGACACTTGTTTTCCTTTGGCTGTGGATGTGGTACAGACTTCGGCTCAGAAGCTGCCTGATTCCTGATCTGGTGCCCAGGGGCAGCTAGAGGCGGGCGGCTCAGAGGCTGATGTGGCCGCGGCCACATGAGATGCGAGGCCAGCTGAGCAAGCACCAGGGGCTGATGTCCCGGAGGAACCCTGATGTTTCATTATTTTGATTTTATCTGGCATGAATGGAATTCATGGATGGGCTTCAGAACAAGGTGAAAGAGGAAGAAGGAGGAAAAAGAGATCACAAATTACAGCAATAATTTATGACCCAACAAAGAATTCTCTTGCACCACAGTCACAGCCCCTAATGAGCACATTCATTTGACTTATGTGATGGTACTAATCTTCCCACTGATGATTTCTACACATTGTTATTGTTACTATTGTGCGTGTTTGGTAATGATGGCCAAAAATCAATATTGGGTCTTTGGATTCTTTGAATACAAAAGATAAAATTCTTTTCCTTTCCCACAGCCTTCACACCTTAGCTAGAAGCAGCTTCAAAACCTGGAGACAGGAGGGGACCTTTGGTGTTTATCCTTCTTTGTTTCTGGAGATTTCAAGACAGAACTGTAGCCAAAACTGAGTTGCTTTTTTCTGTCCCTTTTCTTCTTGGAAGGAGGGGAAGAGGCTATTTTCTTCCCCTGGGAAGTTCTATGTGGAGTCCTAGCTCTCCTAAGAAGATCCACAGAAGCAACAAGTGTAAAAGATACCTGGGTACCAATATTCCAAACAAAATGAGCATCTCTCCCCTCTTATCACCTTTACAAGTGAGAAGGCTGCCCCAAAGAAACCTCCCACAATTTGAGTTCTGTATCTAGATGCTTATGACCTCATCCTAAATGCTTGGTGCTTGCTCTTGCAGTGCAGACCTACTTAGGCATTCATCTATCTGCTTTTAAAAAAGATGTACATCATTTACACTTACATAGTATCTTACCATTATCAAAAACAGTTCTATAGATGTTTCTCATTTAATCATTATATCCACTCTTAAAAGTGGCTATTGATCAGTGCCATCTTTAGGTAAAGAGATTGAGGGTCAGAGAGAATTTATGTCTCTCAAAGCTGCTTGAGTGGTGGGTGTGGATTCAAGAGTCCTGTAATGAAAGAAGAGTATTTCTGCCTTACCTGGTTTGTGTCTCCAGAGTAGTACAGCGTTCACCACAGGTGTAGACGCTGGCTTGCTTCTACACTCTCCTCTTAATTTTAAATAGACACTTAGATTTCGGGGGAAGCTTTGAAGACAGTTGTGACTTGGAGAAGCTTCATTTGCGGGGCACTGGACATAGGGAGAGTTTGTTGCATTCTAGAAGTATGTTTCTAATGATTTAATCTTAGCAGACCATTTTAACTCAGACATCAGGCAAGGCTTTTGTGTCCAAACATCTCTAGGTAAGATGGCTAAACTCTCACCCACTGTAAATGTCCCATGTAAATATAACACCCTTTACAATACGTCTGCAGATTTCCAAGGGGCTGAAGCATCCCAGTGGTTACTTCTTGCTTCCTCGTTCCTGCTTCTGTTGAGTCAGTTCATCTTGGACGTTGTCTTGATGCCCTTCTGCTGTCTGTGATGTATGATATGGCCGAGTAACTCAGGCATCTTCCTAAATTTCCTTCAGACAAACCACTCATAAGAGGTGTGTGTTTGTGTGTGTGGGTTTATTTAAGTGTGTGTGGACTTCGTATAATGACTACTGACATTTTGATAGGACAGGAGCATTTACATATCACCATCTGGTCCCTTTTTTAGCTTGGATTTCCATTTCCTACCTTTTTGGCAAGACTCTTTCGTCTTTTTCCTCCTGTCTCCACTTCTCACCCACTCCCCCACCCAAATTTTGTGTGCATTCAGTATAACTACCTCCTTTGTTTCCTTCTGACTCAGGCCCTCAAGGTCTCACTTTCCCCTCAAGCACCTTATCAAGAATATTTTCCTTAAAACGTTCATTCTCTCTGTACAAGGAATTCTGATGCCAGCCAAATCAGACCTTTTTTCTTTTTTCCTAACCATAGTGACAAGTGGGAGAACCCAGTCTTGAATGTGTGATCAGTCTCAACATTACAGTGCTAATACTGATGCTGATACCTGATAGTTACTGAAAGTTTTCAAGTTTTCAGCTTGTGTTGCCTGTACATTAGTATATTTTATTTTCACAGTAATTCCTGTCATCCCAGTTTTTGGATGAAACTGAGGGTCACACAGAGCCAGAAACAGAGCCCAGGTTCCCAGGCTGTGCGAGAGCTCTTTCCCCACTGCACGGCAGGTGCAGTTCTGACCCAGCCTCTTCTGCCCTGGTTAGTTTCTGTGTTTCATTGTCACACAATGACTCAGACTGGAAAATATCAGCCCTCTCTGATTTATGTTTGCCACTGGCCTCCCTGGGACTTACAGTCTTGAATAATTAACTTTATTGTTTTCAACAACACTATACATTCAACCAGCAGCCCCAGGTGGGCTCCTGGGTCCCATGCCTTTTGTCATTTCTGGATATCCAGAAACATTCATTGTTCAGTGAAGGCCACAACCTTGTAGGAGCAGGTCATGAGACCACATCAAACGTGTGACCTGGTTCTTTAAAATTTGGACTATCTCTCCCCCTCCATTGGCTGCTACAACCTACCTGCATGGATGTTTTTAAGTTGTTGTTGTTGTTTTTTTTATCCAAGTAACATTTCTTCAACCTGGGAAGTCTTAATCGCACAGGATCAAAGCCATGTTTAAGCTCCAGCAAGACAGGGGTTAAAATGTTTTTTTTTCCCACAGGATTTCATGAATAGGCTGTGAGCCAGGTTTTGGTCCCTTCCATCATCTCCTTATGTAAGTGTCCCCAGTTTCCCAAGTATGCTTTATCTTGACTATTACGGAACTTAGCAGCCAAGGTACCATAACCTCTGGCTGACCTTGAACTGCTGATGGCTCTGTCATGCACTCCAACTACTAGGATCTGTAGAGGTGGCCGCAGCCTTGCAAGACATCTGAAAGCTTTCCATTTCTGTATTCTATAGCTGTGTCAGGTCCTTACCTCTTTTCAGTGGTGTTGGGTGACTTCTAGATCCCAGTAGCATTTCTCTTCTCGTGTGATGTGTGCTCTTCTGAAATAAAAACAACATTGCTGCAGTTGGTCTCTCTTATTGGAAAACAGTAATTTCCCACTGCCTGGGATGTTTTCCTTGGATGATGGGCTATAAGAAGGAACAGTGAGAATATGAGGAGATTGGTTAACTTCTTTTTTACCAGCAACCTTTTTTTTCTTCATTTTGTCAGGACAGCTAGAGTTTTATTGACTCAATTCTTCCAAGTCTTTCTGCTTGTCATTTAGACTTCATTGCTAAATTGGCAACTGTTATGCAGAAGGCTTAATAGTTTTGATAATATTTTGTATTTTTTGTTAATCTTTTTTTTTGAGTATGGGTAATAAAAATGTCAATGCTTTGCATTTTAGAAGTAAAAGAAAATTAGACACCTGCTACATAATATGCTCATGGCATTATATAACAAGTCTTTCTACTGGAAATAATGCTCTAAGTTGTGCTGTATATTAAACTTGTCTATTTATCAAACTCAGAAATATATTAGGTTGAAATCTATGAATTTGCCTATTTTGTAGATCAAAACCATTCAAATACTGGCAGTTTCATAGGATACCACTTGTATCAGCGGTTTACATGGCAAAGTCTGATGGGAAGCAGGAGGGGTGATCCCAGGCAGGATTGCATTTCAGTCATACTTAGAAGAATCTTAGAACTCACACTTATTAACATTTGTTGTCAAGGAATGAAGTTCCAGATGCAGTTCTGGGCTAGTTAAGGGATTAATCATCAGTGTCAAAGTGGGGAATGGGGCATTCTGGAAGCTCAGCAGAAATGGCAGGGCTCCCTCCTCTGTAAGATCTGACAGGACCCCTCACATGTTGTCACTCTTGGTGGGTGTGGTCGAGGGTTTCATAACACAGAAAACCTCTCCATTTGCTTTCACCTCTCATCAACCAAAGCTTTGATTCCAGGCTCATCAAAAACCAGTGATGATTGACTCTGGCTTGCAACTTGCTTGAGACTGTGTCAGATCGTAGCCCTGAATGTGACAATATAAATATAAGGTAGCCCTTGGCTACCTTAGTGGACAAATTTGCTAAATGAAGACAAGGAACCTGCTTTACTCAAGCAGTGATATTTCCAGACACAGCAGAGTTGTGGGGATAGTCTTTGGACTCCGGGTAGAGTTTTTGTGATGTATCATATCTAAGCCAGATACTCAAGATATCTGCCCTTTCTCTCAGCCTCCTCCCCACAGGCAGCCTCTCCCCACTCCCACTATCCCTTCGCCAGCAGACCTTGATGCCCAGAGGATTCAGCTCTGGGTATGCCTTCGCTCCAGCCAGTATTTATTCCATGCATTGAGCTTGCTCTTTAGCAGACTCATACTTTTGTTGCCAAGAAAAATGTAGCCACTCAGTCCTGGGTGTGTTCCTAATATCTTCAGAAGGCAGGAGTTTTAGAGACTGAGTTCTTCTTTGTGATGAAGACATGAGGCAACCTCTTTCTCTTAGCCTCGGAACCGAACTCAAAACCTTTGGACCTTGTGGCATTATTCTGACACTGAAGACATAAAGTTTGGATGCGGGATGCATGATGACAGAAATTTCCGTGCAATCTGTAAACTCTGTTCAAATGAAATGAAAGTACCCGATGTACTCCCTGGCCCTTCACAAGCTTCTGTTGGATGCAGAAAAGGTATAGAAAAATTGGCTGAAGAGGAAAGATGAGAGGCTTTTAGGTCAGAAGGTCCAGGTTCTGCTCATATATCGGCCACTTGTACACGTATGACATCAGGCCACTCTTGGAGGGTTTCAGTTCCCTCCTTTGCAAAGTGGGGGTCCCAGGACTTCCCAGGATTGCCTCCTGGTCATAAGATGCAGTTGTGGGGGCAAGATGGTTTGAATAAAGGATGACACATCCTGAAAGTGTTGGGTGTCTTATACCCTCCAGGTCTGATTCTTATTACGCCTCAGACGTCTCGCATAATTGGAGAAAGGACTGGGCTAATATGCCTCAGAAGTGGATGGTTCTTAAAATTGATGAGTGGCTTTGAGTCCACATCAATTTCTTACCCAGCCATCAGGAAGCAGCTGTGCTGGTGAAGGGCTGAAAGGGACATGGGGTGGGCTGGGGAACCCCATTACAGAAAAGCCTCCTTCCCAGCTAGCCCTCGGTCCCCACCCTCCTGCAGCGTGTTGTTAATGAGGGAGCTCGGTCCAAACCCGGTTTTCCGGGATCTGATGGAAGCCGTAGCCTGCTTATGGAAGCCGTAGCCTACTTAAATCACTTTCCTGTGGCCTTTAACCTCAAAAGATTACATTTTGTGGGGGTAGGTGGGTAGTGAGCAGCAGAGGACCAGCCTGCTGTCAGAGGATAAAATCAAATTTTTTTTATGTGATGTTGCTGCATTAAAAGAGCCAATCTTGTGTCATGTAACAAGTGAATAATGGCTCTAGCCTGTGATGTCAAAATTTTCCACACGTCTCATAAATAAATCCAGCCACACCCCTCCCCCCAACCACCACCCAAAGGCTATCCGTTTTTGAACCTCAGCTTGCATCCCAAATTAAGAATGCGTTCAGATTCAAGGTTAAAGGTACAGTATCCCGTTTCAAAAGGCACGTCAGTGTTTCTGCTGAGAATGATAAATAACATTTGAAACAGGCTATCAGTTGTCCAGAGGACTCTTCTTCCTCCTACTCCTCTTTTTTGCCCTAACTTTGCTGAACATCTGATCCTTTGGAAAGAATAGATGCTGTATTAGGCCAAGCCTTGATGAAATTTTCTTTAAAGAAAACCATTTGAGTGAGATCCCTCGGGGAGGGAAAAATCACACAGTCAAATAGTCCAATGGCCCTCAAGAGCAGAGACGCTGGATCCAGCACAGCTGCAATTAGGATTAGCAACACAGCCAAGCCAAGTGCTTTTTATTGCAAGAAGCATAGCACATTCATTTGAGACCTGTCCACTTGCATGGGGCTACCAGGCACAGATACTGACAAGAGTCAGAAAACCTAAAATGTTGGTGTTGTTTGCCAAGGAGATTCTTCCTGTTCATTGTCAATTGTGATAGACGCAGGTGACTTTCTGAAATAAGAGTGCAAACCATCCTTTGGTGAAACACACCCATTATTGTTCCCTTTCTTCTAATGTTAAAAGATTGGCCAGTGGTCAATGTACAGGGAGATTTTTCTATAAAATCCAGTTTCGTTGAAAGCTCCTTTGCTGAAGCAGAGCTGTCTCTTTATTCTCCCTAAAGGACAGAAGGGTTTTTTGTTGTTGTTGTTTTTCCATTTTAGAGAGCGTCAGGGGGAGGGAATGGGCAGGGACATGATGGCTGAGAACCAGAGCAAAGAACAAGAGGGGAATTTGGCTGAATTTTCATAGAGGCTCAAGTCGCCCTGTCTGCTCGCTCAGTCCCTCTCTTCTCTTCCCACCTCACAAACAAAGGCAGCATCTTTCTCAGATAATGCCGCGTGTGTCAGAAGCGAACGTTCTGGGAATGTACGTGGTGACCTGCTCTGTGTAACAAACGTCAACCCCAAACCATACAGAAGTCGCTACATCTGTTTTGGCTTTGTTCGCAGCACAGAGGGGAGGGGGGTGCACTCCATGGTCAAGGGCCAAACTACATGTCATATTTCATTACCTTCATTAGCTACTACAGAAGGCTGCATTCAAAGAAAAGGTTGGTATTAACTCTTGAGCCGCCAGCCTTTTCTAACAACCATTTTCGCCTTCACCCACTGCTCGCCGATCCCGTTTGTTCATGCTGTGGGCTCTGATTTAACTAAACTGTAAATCAGCCGCAAGGTCCACAATTTCACCTTCTTAACTTAAAGGAGGCAAGCTACTGTTTTATCCTAGGTAGCTACTTACAGGACGGCTGAACATCTGGAACCTATTAGGACAAATGCTAGTGTAAACCCAATGGGGAAAGCATATTTAGAATTAATAAAACTTTCCCTTCTTATTTTGTCTGCAGTTGTCTTTTTCTTTTCCCCTTCACATTATTTCTGTGATTTAGTATTGCCAGCTCTTTCTTAGTTGCTGTAGTGAGATAGGATGGTGTTTATTGTTACCCTGCTATTTTTCTTTGCGGGAGGAGGTTTTTCTTGGTGCTCTCTTGTGATGACATTAGGCTCGCATGGTCGCTACCCCTGGAAATAAGAGCCTGTTTTCCCATATTCATGTTGCATTCTTAAGGTATGCTTTTCAATTACTGAAATACAGTGAGTGAAGGTATAAAGTAGATCGTTATACCGTATGGCTCTAAAAATGGTCCGTTTTCATGCTGCATATTGATTCTATTTAAAATCATCTGTGGCCAGCACATGCTGTTATTTCATGTTATGAAGAATGGCCACTTGGCCAGCACAGGTCAGAACACACCTGGACTGTGGAATTAGGAGTCTGGAATTTTGATTCTTCATCTTGACGCTGCTATTGATTTATTGCATGGTATTAGACAATGCTCTTGCCCTTAATTCTCCCATCTGTAAACTACAGATCATTATATCATTGCAAGGATTCTAGGATCTCAAATGACTTCATTTTAAGATACTTTGAAACACCACAAGAAGACAGTACTTGAGGATCCTATGTCATTTGGAATACTATACCATCCATTTATTTTCATTAATACACATTTGAAAGATACACACCAGTGGTTTGAAAGTGTAGTTCCCAGACCAGCAGCATCATTAGCACCTGGGAACTTGTTAGAAATGTAGATTCTTGGCCTATGGACTGCATTAGAGACTCTGGTGGTAGGATAATTCTGAGGCACATGAAAGTCTAAGGCCCATTGATCAATAGATTTGGCCTCAAGTCTGGGAGTTAAATCCACAAAGCTCTGTCAGCCTAAGCAGATGTTGGAGCGGAAGCTCAGCTCAACAAGGCTTGAACCATAGCATCAAAAAGCTGCTCTTGACCTGTAACACATGTGGGTGAGCCCTCTTCAGTTCTGACCTGTGCACAATGCCAATGAAAAAATTGTTTTTTCTGGTTTTTGAAATGAGTTTTTTTTTTTAATTTTATTTTTAAACTTTACATAATTGTATTAGTTTTGCCAAATATCAAAATGAATCCACCACAGGTATACATGTGTTCCCCATCCTGAACCCTCCTCCCTCCTCCCTCCCCATACCATCCCTCTGGGTCGTCCCAGTGCACTAGCCCCAAGCATCTAGTATCGTGCATCGAACCTGGACTGGCATCTCTTTTCATACATGATATTTTACGTGTTTCAATGCTATTCTCCCAAATCTTCCCACCCTCTCCCTCTCCCACAGAGTCCATAAGACTGTTCTATACATCAGTGTCTCTTTTGCTGTCTCGTACACAGGGTTATAATTGCTGCTGAGCATTATTGGCATCCCATACTCAACTGTCCACTTTGCAAGCTGGTATGTCTCTAATGACATCTTGGATACAGTTTAACCTGCCAGGAAAATAAATTTATAATGTAGATTGACAATCACCAATGGAATAAGTCTTGAATCTGGGATTCCAGTGTACACAGAGACAGAATGATACCATCAGTCAGTCAGTTCAGTCGCTCAGTCGTGTCCGACTCTTTGCGACCCCATGAATTACACCACGCCAGGCCTCCCTGTCCATCACCAACTCCCGGAGTTCACTCAAACTCATGTCCATCGAGTCGGTGATGCCATCCAGCCATCTCATCCTCTGTTGTCCCCTTCTCCTCCTGCCCCAATCCCTCCCAGCATCAGGGTCTTTTCCAATGAGTCAACTCTTGACTTGAGGTGGCCAAAGTGCTGAAGTTTCAGCTTCAGCATCAGTCCTTCCAATGAACACCCAGGACTGATCTCCTTTAGGATGGAATGGTTGGATCTCCTTGCAGTCCAAGGGACTCTCAAGAGTCTTCTTCAACACCACAGTTCAAAAGCATCAATTCTTCTGCACTCAGCTTTGTTCACAGTCCAACTCTCATATCCATACATGACCATTGGAAAAACCATAGCCTTGACTAGACAGACCTTTGTTGGCAAGGTAATATCTCTGCTTTTCAATATGCTATCTAGGTTGATCATAACTTTCCTTCCAAGGAGTAAGCGTCTTTTAATTTCATGGCTGAAATCACCATCTGCACTGATTTTGGAGCCCAAAAAATAAAGTCTGACATTGTTTCCACTGTTTGCCCATCTATTTCCTATGAAGTGATGGGACCAGATGCCATGATCCTAGTTTTCTGAATGTTGAGCTTTAAGCCAACTTTTTCACCCTCCTCTTTCTCTTTCACCAAGAGGCTTTTAAGTTCCTCTTCACTTTCTGCCATAAGGGTGGTGTCATCTGCATATCTCAGGTTATTGATATTTTTCCCGGAAATCTTGATTCCAGCTTGTGTTTCTTCCAGCCCAGCATTTCTCATGATGTACTCTGCATGTAAGTTAAGCAGGGTGACAATATACGGCCTTCACGTACTCCTTTTCCTATTTGGAACCAGTCTATTGTTCCATGTCCAGTTCTAACTGTTGCTTCCTGACCTGCATATAGGTTTCTCAAGAGGCAGGTCAGGTGGTCTGGTATTCCCATCTCTTTCAGAATTTTCCGCAGTTTTTTGTGATGCCATGTGAAGTGAAGTCGTTCAGTTGTGTCCGACTCTTTGCGACCCATGGACTGTAGCCTACCAGGCTCCTCCGTCCATGGGATTTTCCAGGCAAGAGTACTGGAGTGGGGTGCCATTGCCTTCTCTAGAGTATCTTCCCGACCCAGGGTTCGAACCCAGATCTCCCGCATTGTAAGCAAGACGCTTTACCATCTGAGCCACCAGGGAAGTCATAGAAGAAGACAAATAGAACTTCTTTGGTACTGGGACTTGAACACGGAAATAGTTACTTTGCAGATTGTACCCTTTGAAGTGGCAAAAGAGGTTAATGGTAGAAAATAATGTTCATGTTCAGAAATGCCAAGCTCTCTGTGGCTGAGTCACATGTGTTCATCCTTTACACTTTACAAGAGTTGTTGTAAAATAAAAACTAACCAAAGAACAGACACCCAGACAAGTGATCTAGTTTTGTAAATTAGTACATATGTGCTCAATCGTGTCTGACTCTTTGCCACCCCATTGACTGTAGCGTGACAGGCTCCTCTGTCCATGGGATTCTCCAGGCAAGAATACTGGAGTGGGTTGCCATTTCCTCCTCCAGGGGATCTTTCCAACCCAGGGATTGAACCCGCATCTCCTGCTTCTCCTGCGTTGGCAGGTGATTCTTTACCCCTGAGCCGCCTGGGAAGCCCCTTGTATATCAGTGAGTGAAAGTGAAGTGAAAGTTGCTCAGTCATGTCTGACTCTTTGTGACCCCATGGACTGTATAGACCATGTAATTCTCCAGGCCAGAATACTGGAGTGGGTAGCCATTCCCTTCTCCAATATATCAGAGAATATGTATATCAGTAGCAATATGTAAATTATAAATGCGGGAGTATATGGGGTACACTGACTTTTAATATGTCTCTGCATTTAGTGTTACTTTGTGCTGAGAGGGACTGTTTTCACAGGGGAGTAAGAAACTGCACTCATGTTCTCATCTCGTTCTGGCGTTTTAGATTTCCCTAAGATTCAAGAATCGTTCTGAAGTTGAGAGAGGGGCCAACAAATTAGGACAATTTTTTGTTCCCATTTTTAACCTGAGACCAGTCAGCTAGCTCAATTCTTCCTCCTTTAAATTTGTCCTAAGTTGGGTCCTACAATGAGACCTTTTGCATGACAAGTTTCAGCCTGGAGCAAATTTTTATGGCTGAATTATAAACCCTTGAAAATAGGGGTTTATAATGGAAACGCTGACACAACCTTAACTCTAGCGGCGAGAGTGCAATGCAATAATAAATGAGGCAGAACAGCAAAGTGCTGCTTTTAATTTATCATTTAGTAGGAGAAAAGGGCCTTGTTTACTTCTTCTTTTTCATCTTCTTCTCTACTTCCAAGACTTGCAACCATTATTTTGAAATGTATTTTATAATAAAACCTCAGTGGTTATGTTGCCTAGGGCTTGAGTGTCCATTTTAGAAAGGGAGAAAGAGAGAGAGAAATTTTTGAGGCCTAAGAAGCATGTTCTGTTGACTGATTATGTTTTGACTGCATGGTTGCTGCCTGGCAATGCATTTACTATGGAACAGATCGGCTACTCTGCTATGATCCTATTTGCACATGTCTAAATGGTAGCAATAAAATTATTATAATATTTGAAGTGCCTTCTAACACCTTTTATTCGAGACATCACTGTATTTTGACCACACGGATTATTTTGGAGTCAATTATGTTATGTAGTTTAGTATCTTTCTGCATTCCCTGCATTCCCATTCTGTGGATGAAGAAACTGAGGTCACTCATTGGTGTGATTTCTATCAATTCCTTCCTTTACTGAGTCTCTGTGTGCCAAGCAGTGGGCTGGAACATAAAAGAGCATGCCCCTGCTCTTAGGGAGCTTACAACCCAATGGGCAAAGCAAACACATAACAAAGAAAAAAATAATGGGGCAAAACAATGTAACAGCAGAAGCCTGTTGTAAAGTCACTTTATGAAATGGACATTTAGTTACTTCTAGTCCTTACTTGGTCATTGCTATATCTTCAGAGGGGCTCAAGGGTACAAAATCTCTTATATGTTTATTTTATACTCTCCACTCTTCTCACTATGACATCCGGTTCCATCCCTTCATGGCAAATAGATGGGGAAACAGTGGAAACAGTGACAGACTTTATTTCTGGGGGCTCCAAAATCACTGCAGATGGTAACTGCAGCCATGAAATTAAAAGACCATTGCTCCTTGGAAGAAAAGCTATGACCAACCTAGACAGTATATTAAAAAGCAGAGACATTACTTCGCTGACAAAGGTCCCTCTAGTCAAAGCTATGGTTTTTCCAGTGGGAATGTATGGATGTGAGAGTTGAACCATAAAGCTGAGCACCCAAGAATTGATGCTTTTGAACTGTGCTGTTGGGGAAGACTCTTGAGAGTCCCTTGGACTGCAAGAAGATCAAACCACTCCATCCTAAAGGAAATTAGTTCTGAATATTCATTGGAAGGACTGATGCTGAAGCTGAAGCTCCAGTACTTTGGCTATCTGAAGTGAAGAACTGACTCATTGGAAAAGACCTTGATGCTGGGAAAGATTGAAGACGGGAGGAGAAGGGGACATCAGAGGATGAGATGATTTTATGGCATCATCGACTCGATGGACGTGAGTTTGAGCAAGCTCCAGGAGTTGGTGATGGACAGGGAAGCCTGGTGTGTTATAGTCCATGGGGTTGCAAAGAGTCGGACATGACTGAACGACTGAACTGAAGTGACCATTCTCACTATGCCTTGCAGGATGACCTTTAGGACTGCAACACTCTCATCCTTGTCATGCAGCTTCTACTTTGGTTTAAGTAATAAGAGGGCTCAATAAAAGAATGGGAGGCAGGAGGAGAGTGAGGTTGTGGTACTTATTCCTCTGGCTCCCTCCCTTTCTGGCTCAGAATTGGTTCCATTTCTCTGTTGAAGACCATAGCTCCAGCCCTCTCCCACAGCTACTGATCTTGTCAGATTTCATCAACCTCACCCTCCCCTGGGACTTTCAGGCCTAGGAATGGTAATGGTTTGTGCCTTGCTACCCCAAGGTGCTTCACCATCTCTTCGGGGTTTCCATAAACAAAGCTCACACCTCTGCAAATGGTTCCTTCTTTAAACTCTTCTCAGTTACCCTATTTGAGTGTGCGCATATTGTCTTCTGCTGGTCCCCTGGCTGATTAAAATATGTATATACAGATCACATGTGTGTACATACGTATACACACATATATACACTTTAAGAAGACAGAGTATCCAGAAGATTTATCGAGTAGGTCTGTCCAATGTTGGGATTTGTGGTGAGTATGTTACAAAGACAGTTCTTTCAATTCCTAGGCCAGGTAATGCATCCATCATGCAAGGCAGCAAGCCCCTGAAATTACATCAGATTTATAACATAATAAACTTTCATTAAGAGAAAGCTACATGAAACCTACTCCCTTTCACTCCCAGGACTAAACAAATGCTGCTTGAATATCTAATGAACCCAGGTCTCACCCAAATTGGTAATGCTGGCATGAAGATAGCAGAGAGAATAAAACCAGGAGACACAGAATACCCACTTCATGGAATATCCTCAGTAGCTGAAACAGTATTTATGGCGTTGTCATCAATTTTCTTCAGTCATCCAAAATGGGATGTGTGAGGCTACTTGCTGAGGTTGATCTGTGCCTGCACCCATTATACAGATTCCTGTGTGCATTTTAATTATAACATGTCTTATAGTTTATTGAAGGATTTACACTTTTTGATTGCCTTCTCCTTTGACACTGTACTAGATAAATCAGTCATGATCATTCCTTAGCACTTTAGAGAGCAAATACCCCAATGATGGAATGGAATTGGTTCACTAAAGGTACCTCCTACCAAGACATAGTTCAAAAACATGGTGGCTAAAAACATGGATTTATCTGCCCTCTCTCAAAGCCTTACAAAAATGATGGTTTAGGTATAAAAACGCATAAAGTCAGAAGGATAACAAACAGAAGAGGAGGTGGATGGCAGATAAGAAATGTCAAAATTTGGGGAGCTGGGAAACAACTGGACTGATGGTAACAGATTTAGTGGAAGACAGAAAGGTGGAGCTACATGTCTGAAAAATGTTGCAAACTGAGCCAGTGTGAGGTGCTAGAACAAGACAGATGCTTCTGTTAGAGACAGTGGCTATTTCTGTGGGTGTGGGCCTGTGTAGAGCTGGGCACAGAAAGAAGTGGAAGCTGCATAAAAGTCAGTTGATCTTCTAGATTCCTGCACTCTGTGCTTCATATGAAGAGCTCTTTGCCCAACTACTCTAGAAGCTTGGCGCTCTAGAGAGGCTGAACAGGTGTTGATGTGAGGAATCCAGCTCAGCTGAGCAAGGAATACTTAAATGAAGTCTGAGTATTAAACAGTGAGGCCTCTTTGCCCTTGTTTGCCACTTGGCTGGAGAACATTGTTGACCCGGCTTATCATCTCCAGGCTTGAGACCGGAAGAGTCCTTTCTGAGGAAGCCGATCATTCCAAGAGGAAAGATCTACAGATACTGTCAGCTGAGATCCCAAAGAAACAACCAGGTCCCCTTCTGAATATAGAAATCACCCCACACAGAACTTCCAATGGACTTTTAAAAAAGTGTTTCATTTTAAAAATATGAATGAACAATGTCCACTCAGACATTTAAGGGAACTTTTGCCTTGATGATAGGAACAAAGAAGAAAATGGAACCCAGAGGGAATAGAAGTAGCGAAGAAAGAAGAAAATATAGAAAAAAAATACACAGGGAGACACAGAAAGATGCCACATTCATGAAATAAGCATAGGGTGCTATTTCAAAAGATGACTCAAGACGAAAAAGGGCCCCCAAGTACTCAGGCCAGAAGTGGATATGGCAGAAATTTCATTTAAATAGGGATAAACAATTTCAGAGGGAAAAGCAGTCCCAATCAGCATCAACTTTCTCAGTAGAAGTTCTGAAAACAAGAAAACAATAAATATTGAGCAGAAATTATTTCCAGTGTAGAACTTAATAACCAAATTGTTGCTTAAGGGTGAGCATAGGATTTACTTCTCCTGTCCCTTTTCTCAGAAAGTTATTCACGGGTGTATTTTACTAATAAGGATGGAATAATCTAAGAGAGTCCCTTGGACTGCAAGGAGATCAAACCAGTCAATCCTAAAGGAAATCAGTCCTGAATATTCATTGAAAAGACTGATGCTGAAGTTGAAGCTCCAATACTTTGGCCACCTAATGTGAAGAACTGACTCATTGGAAAAGACCCTGATGCTGGGAAAGATTGAAGGCAGGAGAAGGGGACATCAGAGGATGAGATGATTGGATGGCATCACTGACTCGACGGACATGAGTTTAAGCAAGCTCTGGGAGTTGGTGATGGACAGGGAAGCCTGGTGTGCTGCAACCTATGGGGTCTCAAAGAATCGGACATGACTGAGCAACTGAACTGAACTGAATCTAAAAGAGAAGACATAAATATCTAGGAAATGGAAACTTTAACACTGGAAGGAGCAAATGGAATTCTCATGATAATTGGGGAAGAGACACTTCAAGATGATTGCTGACCAAAGGAGTCTTTCAGAAGTGACCAGAATTGGCCTACACTGGCCAGCGAGCCCTACCTGGGCTGTAGTCTGAGCTTTTCTCAATTTCATGGACAGGTTTTTTATTTATTTATTTATTTTAATAAAAAGAGAATCCAGTTAGAGATGGTTCCTCCCAGCCCTATGATGACTCTGGTTATAATCTCTACCCAGCAAACTTTTTCTGTTAAGAGTCAAATAATAAACATGTTCGGTGTTGTGGGCCCAGTGATCTCTGTCATAACTACTCAATTCTGCTTTTGTAGTCTGAGATGACCATAGACAATATATGGATGATGGGCATGGCTGTGTTGGAATAGAACTTTACAAGAGGAGGAGCAGCAGCCTAGGGTTTGCCAAACTCTGATCTATATTAGTGGTTCCTAAAGTATGATCATAAGACAACCAGCAGCAGCATCACCTAGAAACTTGCTAAAAATGCAAATTTGGGGGTCACAGCCTGGATCTGCCCTGTCAGAATCTTCAGGGATGGGGCCTTCAGAAGACCTACAGGGAAAATCCTGATGAATACTAAAGTTTGAGAAACATGGATCTCTCTTAAAAAAAAAAAAAACAAACAACTTAATGATTCCAGGTTTATTCAGATACCATGCTCTCTTGCTCAGGTAATGAGGCAGGGAATGTTAAAATAACTAGCTTTAACACCCTTGCTTCCTCCATAGTTCCCAAATTATTTTAATTTTCTCATCTTCACAAGAAAATTATCCCTTTCTGTTTTGTTCATCATAATCACTGCTAAAGCTTTTAATATGTAAGAAGTGAAAGCTGTTGCTTTTACACGCAAGTCTTCTTTATTATTGTTACAGCGTAACTGATATTGTCTTTCATGTGTACCCAGGGACTTCCTTGTAAATAGCAAATAGGTGTCTGAAAAAAGCAGCCTTTGAATAGTAATGACACTTAACAGTTCTGTTACACTTTCATGGGAGGCAGTCTGCCATATATACACTTTTAAAAATATGAGGTTATTCATAAGTGAAAGAAATTAACAGGGAAAGATGAGTCAACATGAGAATTCAATTGGAATAAGCCTTGCTGGAACATAGTAGGAGTTCATGGTGGCTAAAACCCCGTCTTGACTTGGAAGTCTAAGTTAGATGAAGAGAGAGAAGAAGATCTTAGTAATTCCTGGGACAATAGGTTCATCAGAAGTGACCTTTGTTGCTGCCCAATAAGAGTGTATGTAGCTCCATTTCGGCTTTTCCTGAATTGTGCTTATATGTCTTAAATTTTCATTTGTGGGATTCTCTGGCTTAAGGTCCTCATAGACTAGGATGGTGTCTACCTCTGTAGAGCCTAAACATTTCACCTTGCACATGGGGTGGATGTGGTAGAGTAAATGAGAAAATGAATGAACGAATGAACATTGTGTAGGATTTTAGGACCCAGTAAAGGCCATTTCATTCTTGGGGTTTTCTTCTCAATCACATCCCAGAATGAAATGACACTCCCTCTGCTTTCCCCCCATTCCCTCCTCCTCCTCTTTCATTGTTGTGGCTATCTTTTCAGATGAATTATCCACATCACTAAAAAAATTAACTTCTGGACAGTCATTTATAATTGGATTGTGTGTGTCATTCCAATACTGGACTCACTGATCATACCCTGGTGGTCTTTAGATATGTGAATTTGGGCTCAGTCAGTAACAAGAAAAGTGATGTCCAGAATTCCCAAGATACATGATTACAAATGTTTGGGAATTTAGGAATGCTACAGTCATATGACAGTCTTTGTCTTCAAAATATGAGATGTGGGTTACTGCATTCTAGTCTGTGTGGCCATCTCCTGGGGATTCCAGCTGGATACTCACCCTGGGGCAGGACCCAGGACGTGTGGGGCTTACCCCAGAGCAGATGCATCCCATGATACCAGAGAAAACACTTAATTCTGGCTTATCTCCCCAGAAATTTCCAAGTTCATTTTCCACTCACCTGTGAATTTTCCATATAGAACCCTTATGATTAATGTTCCACAGAATAAGAATAATTTCTCCTTTCAGAGATTTATTTACCACCTATGTTGCATTTTAAGTATGAGATGTCCTCCTTTCACTAATCAAGATTCTGGACCTTACTCAAGATTTAGAGAATCCCCTTTCAGTGAACTCCTTACTATGGAGTGACCTTGACGTTACCTGAACTCAGGTACAAATTGTTGGACATTATTTTTACATTGATATGGTTTCACTGTGTTAGTTTGAACTGCTGATTAAATCCTACATTGTCATTTTATCTTTTTATTTTTATTAATTAGATGAGACTGTAAGCTCTTGGAAGGCAAGAACAAGGTATTAAGGTCTTTTAAGTCCTTTCGTATGCTGCAAAGCCATACACATGGGAAATGATTGTAGACAAAACATTTTATCTACATATATCTACATTTTATCTAAAATATTATCTGAGTAGATAATAAGTGAATACATCATCAGTGGTTGTTCTCAGATTAAGATTTTCCCTGTCTGATTTTTAAAAATAGTTAAAATCAAGTTTCAAACAAAATAATGTAGATTGCTGCTACTCTTTAAGGGATTGTTGTAAGTTTTAAGCCTGTTTTTGAGGAATATTTTATATTTTGCAATGTATTTTTAGTATTCATTTAACACAATAGCTCTTGTAGACAAGGGAAGGTAATAGAGAAGCTGAAATCTCACAGGGTGATTATTTGCCTGTCATGTGGTGATTTAATGAATAAATGAGCAAATGGATAAATATGATGGGCAGATGCATTCAGAGTTGGAACCATGTCATTCTGAGTTGAAGGCTAATGCCTTTTTTTGGTACACGCTCTTCAGCAGTAAGGGCAGTGGTTAGTGCAGGGTCTCTTAGAGTTTTGTTTTAGGATTGTTTAGTGTACCTGCTCCCTTTCCCAGCGTGGGTAACCTCCAATGCCTGGTCTATTTCCTGGGAGTGAGCTTCTGAAGTCAGCTTTGCATCCAGCAATTGGCTTTGCTGTTTTGTATTATTTCATCTTTCTCAGTCTCTTCCAGGATCCAGGGGTCCCTTCAGCTAAAGAGAAAAAAAAATCTCATCTCTACCATTTGGGAAGTCTGAGGCAGTACCTCTCTGAACCTCAGTTGCCTTATCTGCAAATGGAGATGAAACAAAATCCAGTCATACAGATGTGAGGATTAGATGAGGTACTGTTACATACTCAGCACTGTATCATTCACAGAAAACAAGCTCAGTGCATACTCACTATGCACTGAGTAGTCACCAAATATTCACTACTGTTGTTGATGGAATTGGAGAGACGCACTGAGGAAAAAGGATTTAGGGACAATGTCGTCAACAGAGTAGAAATTAATGAATATTTACTTATTTACATTAAATTAAATTTAACTCAGCTTTCCAAAGGAGGCTAGTTGGTCCAGGGAGTGGTGAAAAACAGATCCCTGCCACGCACATCTGATGGGGCTCTGGCATCTAAGCTCGGTGTGTTGGGTGGGGTGTGCCTCTTCTCACAAAGCCTGACAGTACTCGGATGTGAAACAGGGGAACGCAGCACCTCCTTTACATTCATGGGAAAAGATGAAGAGTAATCCTACCTCTGGTGCTGCCTTCCCTTCCAGGGGTAGGGGATTGGCCCAATTCAGTTGCACAATGTGCGAGGATGTAAATCCGATAATGTCATGCCTTAAAAAAATAAAGAAAGCAAGCCGTGCTGATTGCTTATATGGACAGCTGGCACACCTTAAGAAGCAGGAACAGTTCAGGCGGGAATGTAATAAGGCCCAGGAAAGTGGCAGCATGAAAGGGATGACCTTTATTTGCAATCATGGCTGAGATTTACAGTTTATTACTGATAGCTTTTATAAAGAGCCATTCAGTTCAGAGGTGAGAGGTTTGTCATCTGGAAATGCAATTAACTTTACCTTATCCCAATCCCCCTGGTCTTAGTATGAGAGCAGCACTCCAGCACTTCAGCAATATCATGATTTCCTCTCTAATTTCATTTCTGTCTATTGCATCCCCAGGTCCCTGGCATTAACGTGGTTGCATATTTTTTACTATTATTATTTTTTATTATTGCTACTCCCTGTCATCAGTAGCCAGAAGGCACTTGTGTATTTTTTTTTAGATTTAAATTATTTGATTTCTGAATGAGGAAACCTCAAAGCATAAAGCCTTTTTAAACCGCAGCAGTTAGAGTAGCACACGGAACCAAGACATGCTCTCTTAGGTGCCTGAAATTAATTACAGCAATGGAGAGGTTGTAGCAAGGTAGAGTTGTTGTTTTACACAAAGATGGGACCCTAAGAGTTTAAGCCCTTGCAGTTCCACACATTTCGGTGGCCCATGCTTTGCCTGGAAAGATGCTTGCTCTCCCATGCCTGCTCAGACATACATGCGTGTGGAGGAAGCACAACATGATTGGAAACAGGAAAAAATGAAAGCGATTTTGGCAACCCTGCTGTGTGTGTATGAGAAGTCCCGAAAGGTCTATTTTTGTTTCACAGGTTCAGTTTTATGACCCTCTCTTGTCTGTTAAGTCAGGTCTGCAGGAATTTAAGAGCCAGACACAAAAGCAAGAATTTAGTACTTTTTGCCAGTTGGTTTAGGTTATTTGAAATATAGCCTAGTATATTTTCCACACTAGGTTGCTGCCAGATAGAACAGAGGAGGGAAGTGGTTCCAAGAGCCTGCATCCTCAGATTTTTCAACCTCTGAAGAGTTGAGGGAGAGGAAAGGGATTCTGCTGGGGGCACCATCACTTAACACCACACTGTCTGCTGGCCTGGCAACTCCCCCCGCCTCCCGATAGCCCTTCCACCTGCCGTATAAACCCCCAAATGAAGGGACCTTTTACAAATTCCTGAAGCTCTATCTGAAAACTATTTCCTCTGGGGTAAGGTAGAGCAGAATAATTACTACCCCTGCGTTTTTCATCCCGATTTTATTGTGGCTATTATTTTCATCAGTGTTAGAGGTTAATATCCCTATTTTTCCCCTCCACTGCCTAAATATAACTGGGGCTCAGCACACAGACAAACCAGGTAGTGAAGGAAATAGCATTGCCTCCGAAAGAAGTTCAGATTAGTCGAACTGAAATGAGGGTTTGGGGCCCTCGGGTAAGAATTACCCTGCTGCAGCTGATAGCAGATAGATTTAAACCCATAGTATTTCTTTTCTCAGCTGAGAGAGGTCGGGTTAAAAGATTCAGAAGGTGAATAGAGCATGAAACGATGCACTTATACAACTATATTGGTGCTACAATAGAACGGCATCACTAAGAATAAAAGCATCCAAGAGCCATTTTTAACAGGAAGAAGGAAAAGCAGACACCTCAGTTGAGCATCCTTAAAGAGTTCTTTGTAAGCAAAGCGGGGTTGAAGATGCTTAGCTTAAGGGATTGTGCTAAACTTGAGAAGGATATATTCAACTGCCCTTTCCCATAGAAGTGCCTTAAAAATTTTCAAATCTTGTGTTTTAAATCTTGTTTGTCCCCAGGTTGTATCTAAACACAAAGGATAGAAGTTAGGAATGGGACAAGTATGGAAGCAGGGGTCCATTTAGAAGGCTATCAGAAACATGTGTATATTTGGCTGAGTCCCTTCACTGATTGCCTGAAACTGTCACAACATTGTTAATTGGCTATTCCCCAATACAAAATGTTTTTGCTGTTAAAAATAAAAATACACCCTAATTTTAAAAAATAAAGAAAAAGGCTCATGTTACAACAACAAAAAAAGGCTATTGAAGAGTTCCAGTTGATGTGCTATCTGAGCTTACAACAGGGTGCTAGCAGTGGTGGTGGGGAGAAGTACGTGGCTATGAGATAAATTTTGGAGGCAGAGCCTGCAAGATAGACTTCTGGGTTGAATATGATCAGGTTCAATTAATATGGGATTTGAGTCTTAAGGGAAGTCAAGAAAACTAACTACATCTTAGAGCAAAAATGTACCCATTCACACAACTGCTTACTTAGAGTTACAAATGCTACAAAATGGGAAAACCATTCCCACTCAGAAAAGCTACGATAAACCACTGTCCAGGTCTGATAAACAGTTTATGTTTCATTACCGTCTGTGGCTCAGTGGTATTACCCAGTTGCTCATCACATAATTGATGCTCCGAACTGTGAAACTCAATAATACATGCACTTTCTCTTCACAAATGGCAGTGTCTTAGGAGAGTGTGTGTAGAGCAGCATCTTCATTTCTTAGAATCAGCATCAACAGTGGATATAGAGATTTAAGTTAAGTTTGGTATAGGGGTGAGTCGTGTGTTTCTACTGAGGAAGACCAGCACATATGGGTCTTTGTTAGACTGTCTCCGGGCCACCAAAGTCAGGAATTGTGATGGATCGTGGGAGTGGCTATTCTAAAGCCAGAATGGGTATGAGGGCAGCATGAAGGTATGAAAGAAATGAACTCAAGTTTCATTAAATACTTAATGGGTTTATGCCAGAACCATGTGAGGTGATGGGGATTCTACAGCAAGTAAGATGGACACAGTGTCCACCCTTACTTGTTACAGAATTGAATTTGGAGAATTTTTGGCCCACAAAGTCGAGAGTAAAGAATCAAAGACAGTAATTAAAGCTTAATATCTTTTCAGCTTTTTAAAAGGGTTGTACGATGGAATGTTGGAGTCCCATGGAACTTGTCTCTAAACCCTGTTCTCTTTCTACATTCTCTCCTTAGGTGTTTTCATCTATCTTTAAATACAATCTGTGTAAGATAATGCTCAGATTTGTATGCTAAGCCTCTTTCTTCCTCTGAGTTCTAAATGTGTATAGCGGTAGCAGCAGTGTCAGTCGCTCAGTCGTGTCCGACTCTTTGCGACCCAATGAACTGTAGCCCATCAGGCTCTTCTATCCAAGGGATTCTCCAGGCAAGAATACTGAAGTGGATTGCCTTTCCCTTCTCCGGAGGATCTTCCTGACCCAGGGATCGATCCAGGTTTCTGGCATTGCAGGCAGATTCTTTACCATCTGAGCTACAGGGAAGATCAAATGTGTATAACCAAGTGCCTATTCAACATTTCTGCTAAATGTCTGAGAAGCAGGTGTTAAATGTGGGCAAATCGAACTCCTGATTTTCAACCCCAAATTTAATGCTTAACTATCCTAGTAGATTTCATCACTCCCCGTTTTTAGTTCCTCTTGCTGCAAATACAGGCTTCTCTCACCTTCTGCATCAATGCCCTTAACAATTCTTCAGGTTCTGCCTTCAAAATGCCCTCCCATCCACCTCTTAACACTCCAGTTTATACCACCCAAGACCCTGGTGTAAGCATGGTCATCTCTTGTCTCCGGGTTTGATTGGTCTCCCTCTCTCCATCCTTGTCCTTCTTTCTCTTGTCAGTTTCTTGCTCAGAAACTATAAAAGTGTAGAGCAAAAACAGTTTTACAATGTAAATCAGCCTAGCCTTATCCACTAAAAAGCTTCATCCTGTGTCTTCCCACCCTTACCATAGTCTCTGAGACCCTAAAGGTCTGGTCCTTACCTAAAGCTATAACATTTTCTTTCACCAGAAATGGCTTTGCTGTGAAGTTTATTTCATGGCCCTTCATTTGTATGGTTCCTTTCCAAGATTTGAGAGGTCCTTAATCAAGTTCATATTTCTCATTTTATTTCTTGTGTTTTAAAGTTCAATTCAGTCACTAAGTTATGTCCAACTCTTTGCAACTGCATGGACTGCGGTACGCCAGGCTTCCCTGTCCTTCCCCAACTCCCGGAGTTTGCTCAAACTCATGTCCATTGAGTCAGTGATGCCATCCAATTATCTCATCCTCTGTCATCCCCTTCTCCTTCTGCCTTCAATCTTTCCCATAATCAGGGTATTTTCCAATGAGTCAGTTCTTCACATCAGGTGGCCAAAATATTGGAGCTTTAGTATCAGTCCTTCTAATGAGTATTCAGGACTGATTTCCTTTAGGATCGACTGGTTTGATGTCCTTGCAGTCCAAGTAAAGTAATGTCGTAAAAATGTCGGTAAAGTAATGTCTTTGCTTTTTAATACACTGTTGAGATTTGTCATAGCTTTTCTCCCAAGGAGTGTGTCTTTTAATTTTATGGCCACAGTCGCCATCTGCAGTGATTTTGGAACCTAAGAAAATAAAGTCTGTCACTGTTTCTATTGTTTCCCCATCTACTTGCCATGAAGTGATGGGACTGGATGCCATATCTTAGTTTTTTGAATGCTGAGTTTTAAGGCAGCTTTTTCACTCTCCTCTTTCACTTTCATCAAGAGGCTCTTCAGTTCCTCTTCATTTTCTGCCATAAGGGTTGTGTCATCTGCATATCTGAGCTTATTGATATTTCTCCCGGCAATCTTGATTCCAGCTTGTGCTTCATCCAGCCCAGCATTTTGCATGATGTACTCTGCATAGAAGTTAAAGCAGGGTGACAATATACAGCCTTGTATTCCTTTCCCAATTTGGAACCAGTCTGTTTTTCCATGTCTGGTTCTAACTGTTGCTTCTTGACATGTACACAGGTTTCTCAGCAGACAAGTAAGGTGATCTGGTATTCCCATCTCTTTAAGAATTTCCCACAGTTTGTTGTGATCTACACAAAGTCTTTAGTATAGTCAATGAAGCAGAAGTAGATGTTTTGCTGGAATTCTTTGTTTTAAAGAGGATCCCCCAAATTGCATAAGCTTCAGGCCCCATGAAATCTTGGTTTGCCTCTTCTTCTAGCTCTCTACTTCTTTATTTCTCTCCAGCCACATTAGCCTTTATCAAACATGTCAAAGTTATTCTTACCTCATGGCCTTTGCACTCACTCTTTCTCTAAGTAAAGTGAAAGTGAAGTCGCTCAGTCGTGTCCAACTCTTAGCAACCCATGGACTGCAGCCTACCAGGCTCCTCCGTCCATGGGATTTTCCAAGCAAGAGTACTGGAATGGGTTGCCATTGCCTTCTCTGCTCCTGGGCCTTGGCCTCCTTCAATTTAGATGCTTTCTCTAAAGCATCACACAATTCACTCCCTTGTTCTAAGTTTCTGCTGAAATATCTCTTTTTGAGAGATGCCTTCCCTGACAGCCTTCTCTCTACTTGCTCTTTTATTTTCCTTGTTTTAGTGCTTTCTACACACACATTATTATACGTATTGATGGTTGTGACAATAGAATGGAAGGTACATGTGGACAAGGACTTTACCTCACTTAATGTTTATCTCCAGATCCTGGAGCAGGGCCTGGTTCCTAACTGGTTCTCAGTGAGTGAGTGTTGGTTGAGTGAAGATGGGGACCAGCTGTTCTCCACCTTCACTGATGCAGAAAGAGTTTGATAAGAACTGAAAGTGCAGCACAAGAAGAGAAAAAATTACTGCCTGGTGGTGACATCTATGGAATGTAAAGAAGGGAAAGCAGTGGGCCCCAGCTATCTGGACCAGCACTGTCCTCTAGAACTTTCTGTGATGATGGAAATGTTACATATTTGTGTTTTTCAATATGATAGCCATTAACCACTGAGCCTTTTCATATGGTTCATGGGGTTCTCAAGGCAAGAATACTGAAGTGGTTTGCCATTCCCTTCTCCAGTGGACCACGTTTTGTCAGAACTTTCCACCACGACCGATCCATCTTGGGTGGCCCTACATGGCATGGCTTATAGTTTCATTGAGTTAGAAAGCCTGTGGTCCATGTGATCAGATTGGTTAGTTTCCTGTGACTGTGGTTTTCATTCTGTCTGCCCTCTGATGGAGAAGGATAAGAGGCTTATGGAAGCTTCCTGATGACAGAGACTGACTGAGGGGGAAAATAGATCTTGTTCTGATGGGCAGGGCCATGCTCAGATCAGATTAGATCAGTTGCTCAGTCATGTCTGACTCTTTGTGACCCCATGAATCACAGCACACCAGGCCTCCCTGTCCATCACCAACTCCCGGAGTTCACCCAGACTCACGTTCATTGAGTCAGTGATGCCATCCAGCCATCTCATCCTCTGTTGTCCCTTTCTTCTCTTGCTCCCAATCCCTCCCAGCATCAGAGTCTTTTCCAATGAGTCAACTCTTCGCATGAGGTGGCCAAAGTACTGGAGTTTCAGCTTTACCATCATTCCTTCCAAAGAAATCCCAGGGCTGATCTCCTTCAGAATGGACTGCTTGGATCTCCTTGCAGTCCAAGGGATTCTCAAGAGTCTTCTCCAACACCACAGTTCAAAAGCATCAATTCTTCAGCGCTCAGCCTTCTTCACAGTCCAACTCTCACATCCATACATGACCACAGGAAAAACCATAGCCTTGACTAGATGAACCTTTGTTGGCAAAGGAATGTCTCTGCTTTTGAATATGCTATCTAGGTTGGTCATAACCTTCCTTCCAAGGAGTAAGTGTCTTTTAATTTCATGGCTGCAGTCACCATCTGCAGTGATTTTGGAGCTCAGAAAAATAAAGTCTGACACTGTTTCCACTGTTTCCCCATCTATTTCCTGTGAAGTGATGGGACCACATGCTATGATCTTCGTTTTCTGAATGTTGAGCATTAAGCCAACTTTTTCACTCTCCTCTTTCACTTTCATCAAGAGGCTTTTTAGTTCCTCTTCTGCCATAAGGCTGGTGTCATCTGCATATCTGAGGTTATTGATATTTCTCCTGGCAATCTTGATTCCAGCTTGTGTTTCTTCCAGTCCAGCATTTCTCATGATGTACTCTGCATATAAGTTAAATAAACTGGGTGACAATATACAGCCTTGAAGAACTCCTTTTCCTATTTGGAACCAGTCTGTTGTTCCATGTCCAGTTCTAACTGTTGCTTCCTGACCTGCATACAAATTTCTCAAGAGGCAGATCAGGTGGTCTGGTATTCCCATCTCTTTCAGAATTTTCCACAGTTTATTGTGATCCACACAGTCAGTCAAAGGCTTTGGCATAGTCAATAAAGCAGAAATAGATGCTTTTCTGGAACTCTCTTGCTTTTTCCATGATCCAGCAGATGTTGGCAATTTGATCTCTGTTTCCTCTGCCTTTTCTAAAACCAGCTTGAACATCAGGAAGTTCACGGTTCACATATTGCTGAAGCCTGGCTTGGAGGATTTTGAGCATTACTTGACTAGCATGTGAGATGAGTGCAATTGTGTGGTCGTTTGAGCATTCTTTGGCATTGCCTTTCTTTGGGATTGGAATGAAACTGACCTTTTCCAGTCCTGTGGCCACTGCTGAGTTTTCCAAATTTGCTGGCATATTGAGTGCAACACTTTCACAGCATCATCTTTCAGGATTTGGAATAGCTCAACTGGAATTCCATCACCTCCACTAGCTTTGTTTGTAGTGATGCTTTCTAAGGCCCCCTTGACTTCACATTCCAGGATGTCTGGCTCTAGGTCAGTGATCACACCATCGTGATTATCTGAGTTGTGAAGATCTTTTTTGTACAGTTCTTCTGTGTATTCTTGCCATCTCTTCTTAATATCTTCTGCTTCTGTTAGGTCCATACCATTTCTGTCCTTTATCGAGCCCATCTTTGCATGAAATGTTCCTTTGGTATCTGATTTTCTTGAAGAGATCTCTAGTCTCTCCCATTCTGTTGTTTTCCTCTATTTCTTTGCATTGATCGCTGAGGAAGGCTTTCTTATCTCTTCTTGCTATTCTTTGGAACTCTGCATTCAGATGTTTATATCTTTCCTTTTCTCCTTTGCTTTTTGCTTCTCTTCATTTCACAGCTATTTGTAAGGCCTCTTCAGACAGCCATTTTGCTTTTTTGCATTTCTTTTCCATGGGGATGGTCTTGATCCCTGTCTCCTGTACAATGTAATGAACCTCATTCCATAGTTCATCAGGCACTCTATCTATCAGATCTAGGCCCTTAAATCTATTTCTCACTTCCACTGTATAATCATAAGGGATTTGATTTAGGTCATACCTGAATGGTCTAGTGGTTTTCCCTACTTTCTTCAATTTCAGTCTGAATTTGGCAATAAGGAGTTCATGGTCTGAGCCACAGTCAGCTCCTGGTCTTGTTTTTGCTGACTGTATAGAGCTTCTCCATCTTTGGCTGCAAAGAATATAATCAATCTGATTTTGGTGTTGACCATCTGGTGATGTCCATGTATAGAGTCTTCTCTTGTGTTGTTGGAAGAGGGTGTTTGTTATGACCAGAGCATTTTCTTGGCAAAACTCTATTAGTCTTTGCCCTGCTTCATTCCATATTCCAAGGCCAAATTTGCCTGTTACTCCAGGTGTTTCTTGACTTCCTACTTTTGCATTCTAGTCTCCTATAATGAAAAGGACATCTTTTTTGGGTGTTAGTTCTAAAAGGTCTTGTAGGTCTTCATAGAAGCGTCAACTTCAGCTTCTTCAGCATTACTGGTTGGGGCATAGACTTGGATTACCGTGATATTGAATGGTTTACCTTGGAAACGAACAGAGATTATTCTGTCGTTTTTGAGATTGCATCCAAGTACTGCATTTCAGACTCTTTTGTTGACCATGATGGCTACTCCATTTCTTCTGAGGGATTCCTGCCCGCAGTAGTAGATATAATGGTCATCTGAGTTAAATTCACCCATTCCAGTCCATTTCAGTTCGCTGATTCCTAGAATGTCGACATTCACTCTTGCCATCTCTTGTTTGACCACTTCCAATTTGCCTTGGTTCATGGACCTGACATTCCAGGTTCCTATGCAATATTGCTCTTTACAGCATTGGACCTTGCTTCTATCACCAGTCACATCCACAGCTGGGTATTCTTTTTGCTTTGGCTCCATCCCTTCATTCTTTCTGGAGTTATTTCTCCACTGATCTCCAGTAGCATATTGGGCACCTACTGACCTGGGGAGTTTCTCTTTCAGTTTCCTATCATTTTGCCTTTTCATACTGTTCATGGGGTTTTCAAGGCAAGAATACTGAAGTGGTTTACCATTCCCTTCTCCAGTGGACCACATTCTGTCAGATCTCTCCACCACGACCTGCCCATCTTGGGTTGCCCCATGGGCATGGCTTAGTTTCACTGAGTTAGACAAGGCTGTGGTCCTAGTATGATTAGATTGACTAGTTTTCTGTGAGTATGGTTTCAGTGTGTTTGCCCTCTGATGCCCTCTTGCAACACCTACCGTCTTACTTGGGTTTCTCTTACCTTGGACGTGGGGTATCTCTTCACGGCTGCTCCAGCAAAGCACAGCCATTGCTCCTTACCTTGGACAAGGGGTATCTCCTTTCTATTGATGGGTGGGGCTGTGTTCCCTACCTGTTATTTTACCTGAGGCCAAACTATGGTGGAGGTAATGAAGATAATGGCGACCTGCTTCAAAAGGTTCCATGCACCCACTGCTACACACAGTGCCTCCAACCCTGCAGCAGGCCACCGCTGACCCACGCCTCTGCTGGAGACTCCTGGACACTCATGGGCAAGTCTGGGTCAGTCTCTTGTGGAGTCACTGCTCCTTTCTCCTGGGTCCTGGTGCACACAAGGCTTTGTTTGTGCCCTCCAAGAGTCTGTGAAACTTCTGGCAGCTCTATGGTGGGGTTAATGGCGACCTCCTCCAAGAGGGCTTATGCCATACCCAGGCCTACTGCACCCAGAGCCCCAGCCCCTTCAGCAGTCCACTGCTGACCCATATCTCTGCAGGAGACACTCAAACACCATTCTGGCTCAGTCTCTGTGGGGTCTCTGGGTCCTGGTGCACAAAAGATTTGTTTGAGTCCTCTAAGTGTCTCTGGTGGGTATGGGGTTTGATTCTAAATGCAATTTCACCCCTCCTACCATCTTGCTGAGGCTTCTCCTTTGCCCTTGGATGTGGGGTATCTCCTCAAAGTCACTCCAGTGCCATGCAGCTGCCACTAAAATGTTGGCTTAAAACTCAACATTCAGAAAACTAAGATCATGGCATCTGGTCCCATCGCTTCATGGCAAATAGATGGGGAAACAATGGAAACAGTGACAGACTTTATTTTCTTGGGCTCCAAAGTCACTGCAGATGGTGACTGCGACCATGAAATTAAAAGATGCTTGCTCCTTGGAAGAAAAGCTATGACCAACCTAGACAGCATATTAAAAAGCAGAGATATTACTTTACCAATAAAGGTCCATCTAGTTGAAGCTATGCTTTTTCCAGTAGTCATATGTGGTTGTGAGAGTTGGACCATAAAGAAAGCTGAGTGCAGAAGAACTGATGTTTTTGAACCGTGGTGTTGGAATAGACTCTTGAGAGTCCCTTGGACTGCAAGGAGATCCAACCAGTCCATCCTAAAGGAAATCTGTCCTGAATATTCACTGGAAGGACTGATGCTAAAGCTGAAACTCCAATACTTTGGCCACCTGATGCAAAGAACTGACTCATTTGAAAAGACCCCCATGCTGGGAATGATTAAAGGCAGGAGGAGAAGAGGATGACAGAAGATGAGACGGTTGGATAGCATCACCGACTCAATGGACATGAGTTTGAGTAAGCTCTGGGAGTTGGTGATGGGCAGGGAAGCTTCACATACTGCAGTCCATGGGATCACAAAGAGTCAGACATAACTGAGAGACTGAACTGAGCCACTGAGCTCTTGAAATTTAGCTAGTGAAACTTAGAAACCAACGTTTAAATGTTATTTGATTTTACTTAATTTTATTTCAATAAATTTATTTGTTTAATGTAATTAAATAGCCTCATGTGGCTAATGGTTAGCACATAGATCATCAGTATAGGTCTAGGGACCCAGAATTCTTTTTCTGGAATAACATGATACAGCCAGATGCAAGAGCTGAGACGAATACCAAGTGCTTCTGGTTTTAGGAAAAAATGCTCTGGTATCTGCACAGGTAGTGCCGGATATAAAATGAAACATGTTTTTCAAGATATTGAAATCTTCCAAAAGCAGGAACTTTCTGAGAACAGTGTCTGACATTTAGCAATAATAGATTTTTTAAAGATTAGCCTAGATAGCTTAGAAACATACACACATCACATAAGGTTAGAACCTAAATGCCAGGTGAGCTCCACCAATTAGAAACAGGAACTACCAGTGAAAAATGGGAGACGCTTGTAATAAATACAAAGTTCCACGATCAGAAAGGGATGTAATAAATACAAAGTTCCATGATCAGATAGCCAAGATGCAAATGAAAATGAGATTTGGTAATTGCAGAGCTGGTGAATCTGAAAAATACCTGAGGGGAAGAGTTGATGACCAACTAAATAGGGGTCACTCAGAAATACCATGGCAGCAGGGATTCCACTTTCAAACACACAGTATATGGCCAGGGGCGAGAGGTGGAGAACTGTGTTATTCTACCTCATCCAAAAAAGATTCTAACCACATCTGGAAAGCTAGCTCTGGTTTACATCCCCACAATTTAAGAAGAAAATAAAATGTAGAGGAAATAAAAGAAAGACCACAAAAATGATACGAATGTTGGAAGAGCAAACGTGAGTGGTCTGACTGAAGGAGTAATTTATATTTTCCCCAAAGAAAGGCGTCTATGAGGGAAGTGACCACAGTCTATAAATACCTTCAGGGTAACCGTATAAATGAGAGAAAGTTACTATCTTCTCAGGTGGCCGGACCAGGAGCCATGGCTAAATCTAAGAAAGAAAACATATTTCAGCCATTAGTAAAACACAACAAATTCTCCTAGGCCAAGAGGACTGGACAGGGACAGAGCTCTCAAAAGAAGGAGGCCAAGTCCTGTCACTGCACTCAGGAGCTGATTGAATGAGATAGTAATGGAAATAAAAGCAACAGTAGACTAAGGACTTGTGAAATAATTGGTCTGATAGGTCCGGAAATCTGCCTTTGGCTGTGGCCCATGCAGGAGGCCTCAGAGAAAGGTAAAAGTTCCTCACAGTATTTCTCCAGACCTGCCTAAGCAAGGCAGCTGGGCAAATTCCCTACTTAAAATAGGCCCAAGTTTGATGTTTTGTGCAGTGCGACCTCATTTGCCCATACCCTGCTGATCTGGATTCTTGGTCCCTCTGACCAACTCTGCTGTGGGGACTGAGGCTGAGAGGGACCACGATGCCAGGCTATTGTGGCAGCATCCCTAAGGTCTCTTACTTAGAGGGTAGGACCTGTGTAACCTTCCAAGATTAATCCTGGCCTAGCCTGATCCAGGTAGAGAAAGCAGGGATGTGACTTCATCAGTAATAATCCTCAAAATGCTTGAATTCACCCTCACTTTTTTCCTGAAGACTCTATGAATTGATCTTCTTTTTGATCTTACCATCATGAGGCTTCATCATCCCAATCTCTTAGTGCTTCAAACATTTGAGTTCTAAGAAGCTTTAGAAATTATATCATCTTAAATTTTTCACAATGACACAACAAAGCTCAGCAATGTCCAGTTATTTGATATCAAGTGACCTTGATATCAAGGTCACATAGCTAGTTAGGGACCAAACCAGACTTCTGATTCCCAGACATTTATCTACTGCATTATAGTGTCCTGCCATGCAATGGGAGAAAATTACACATTCACCCATCCAGTAAATAATTTTTGTCCGCTATGGTAACCTGCAGGGGCACTGTGTTAGATTTAGCAGCTATGTTGGAGGAGGAGTTAAAATATGAATCATGCACAGATTCTAGCTTCAAGAATGATCACCTCCAAAGCAGAATGTGTCTACCTCAGGGGGTTCCCAAGGCAAACCCACTGAGGGTGTCAGAGCGTGGAGAAGGAGGTGGCATCGGAACTGTACTTTGAAGGATGGTAAGCGACTTAGCAGCAGCAGCATTTGGTAAGGTGGGGGAGCCAGAGGAGGTGGGGAGTTTCCATTGCAGGGAAAAGAATCCTGTCAGCATAAAGATGCGAATTCTCAAGGAACCATACTGGAAACACAAAGTAATTACAATTGGATGAACCTTAAGGATAAGGAAATGAAAGAGTAGTAAATACGATTGGAAAGGTAGAGTTGTACTAGATTGTGGCAGGCCAAAAAAAGTTAGTTCAGTTCAGTCGCTCAGTCTGACTCTTTGCGACCCTATGAATTGCAGCACACCAGGCCTCCCTGTCCATCACCAGCTCCTGGAGTTTACCCAAACTCATGTCCATCGAGTCGGTGATGCCATCCAGCCATCTCATCCTCTGTCGTCCCCTTCTCCTCCTGCCCCCAATCCCTCCCAGCATCAGGGTCTTTTCCAATGAGTCCATTCTTCGCATGAGGTGGCCAAAGTATTGGGAGTTTCAGCTTCAGCATCGGTCCTTCCGATGATCACCCAGGACTGATCTCCTTTAGAATGGACTGGCTGGATCTCCTTGCAATCCAAGGGACTCTCAAGAATCTTCTCCAACACCACAGTTCAAAAGCATCAATTCTTTGGCGCTCAGCTTTCTTCACAGTCCAACTCTCACATCCATACATGACCACTGGAAAAACCATAGCCTTGACTAGACAGACCTTTGTTGGCAAAGTAATGTCTCTGCCTTTCAATATGCTATCTAGGTTGGTCATAACTTTCCTTCCAAGGAGTAAGTGTCTTTTAATTTCATGGCTGCAGTCACCATCTGCACTGATTTTAGGGTCCAAAAAAATAAAGTCTGACACTGTTTCCACTGTTTTCCCATCTATTTGCCATGAAGTGATGGGACCAGATGCCATGATCTTAGTTTTCTGAATGTTGAGCTTTAAGCCAACTTTTTCACTCTCCTCTTTCACTTTCATCAAGAGGCTTTTTAGTTCTTCTTCACTTTCTGCCATAAGGCTGGTGTCATCTGCATATCTGAGGTTATTGATATTCTCCCAGAAATCTTGATTCCAACTTGTGCTTCTTCCAGCCCAGCGTGTCTCATGATGTACTCTGCATATAAGTTAAATAAGCACAGTGACAATATACAGCCTTGATGTGCTCCTTTTCCTATTTGGAACCAGTCTGTTGTTCCATGGCCAGTTCTAACTGTTGCTTCCTAACCTGCATATAGGTTTCTCAAGAGGCAGATCAGGTGGTCTGGTATTCCCATCTCTTTCAGAATTTTCCACAGTTTATTGTGATCCACACAGTCAAAGGCTTTGGCATAGTCAATAAAGCAGAAATAGATATTTTTCTGGAAATTTCTTGCTTTTTCAGTGATCCAGTGGATGTTGGCAATTTGATCTCTGTTTCCTCGCCTTTTGTAAAACCAGCTTGAACATCTGGAAGTTCATGGTTCAAGTATTGCTGAAGCCTAGCTTGGAGAATTTTGAGCATTACTTTACTAAAGTTAAGGTTGTCTTAGTTACTTACTAAAATCATCCAGCTTAAACCAAAGTGGAAGTAAATGGATGAATTAACAGTCCCCAAGAGAATTTACGTGAACTGATTTTGGGGGAAGATTTTGTTTCTTAGCTGAGAGGAGAGAGAAGAGTTGTATACAAGATAATAGCTGCGCAAAGGTTTTCTGGCTTGCTATTATGACTTGAGCCAAATGTTCATCTTCCGGTTGTTTTCAAACATATTATTAGATACATATTTGTAGTTGAGAATTATCCCACTTGAAACCCAGAGTGATCTACGTTACGTGGCTTTAAAATCTTGGTAGCTGTAATTGTGTCTTGTGGTGAAGTAATAATATGATTATTATCACCTCACTTGCAGAGAGTTTTACATCATTATTATACTATCTCCCTTTCACAAAAGAGGAAACATGGACTCAACTATCTCACCAAGAATCATACAGCTAGGAAGTGACGGGGCTGAATTTCAGATTTTTCTATTGTGAACTAAATTATAATGGTTTCCAACTCCACACTCTCCCATTGCTCTGTGTGAGAATGTGAGCTTATTGTATCCAGAGTAAACCCCCCTTTTTGTTATTGCAGCCACTAACTTCCTGGAGTTCTTACTACAGGAGTTTATGTTCCTGATGAGCATTTTTCCCTCAAAATTGTGACCCCTAAATTTTACCACACCTCTTCATGTTGAAGGCATTGTTCTGACACTTGGAGATTCATTTATTCAGCAAATATTTGTTAACTGCATTTTGGTTTTTCTAAAACACTTTTGATTTTTCTAAATCTGGCTTGTAAATGGTTCTCAATATCTACTTCATGTTCATTTGAATGTTTGTGTATGTATGTCTGTCTGCATATCTGTCAATTCTTTCAGGCACGTCTCTTCACCTGATTGATTAGAACAAGTGGATTAATTCTCTAAATCACTTAATTGTGGAATTAGTTTTGATCAATTGTTGCTCTGGGTATTCTTGTATTGCGTGAACCTGATACTTGCTGAACTTTGAGGTTTTCTCATTCTTGTGGCTTTCCCTGGGAGACGTACATCCCCACCCTATTCATTTTCTCATGGGTATGCTGTGGAAATGATTTTGATCCCATTATTCTCATTGTTGCTGCCACTACACGGTGATGTGTCTGCTGTATAAACTGTACTAAGGTTTCCTCTAGCTACCAAGGCCCTGCCATTGAGGTGACTTGCCTTTGCAGAGCCATCTGTCTTTGGGAAGTTGAGTTCTCGTATGAGGTCAATGCAGCTAAATGCCACCATTGCTGTAATCAGATGCCTTTGCTGCCCATGAAGCATTTGCAAATCCTCCCAGTCTCTATTCACAGACTCTGCTGGCTCTTCCTTTGTCCAGTGTCTTTCATCTTTCCAGGGCCAATCTCCACCCTCTGATTCATCATCACAAGGGGACTTTCCATTTGTTGTTTGCTATATTCTCATGCAGCCTTATCTTTGATGGTTTCCATTTCAGCACTAGTTAGCAAGAGTCTCTTCAGCACGGCCCCATTCAGTTCTGCAGTTTTGTTCTTTTACCCTGTTCTTGACAATTACAAGATTTGGGCTGATCGATAGCCTGTGTGTTTCGTAACCATGCGTTGTTATTTGCTTTTCCAATTGGATTAATTCCAGATAGCAGTGTTATATTCTTGTTTATTTTCATTGCTCATCTCAATATCATAGTTACTTTTTATAACTCATATGTTTGAGAGTGACATTGTTATCTAAATATTTCATTTGATACTGATAAGTATCAGTGTATTACTACCTGCTGCTGCTGCTAAGTCACTTCAGTCGTGTCCGACTCTGTGTGACCCCATAGACGGCAGCCCACGAGGCTCCCCCATCCCTGGGATTCTCCAGGCAATAACACTGGAGTGGGTTGCCATTTCCTTCTCCAATGCATGAAAGTGAAAAGTGAAAGTGAAGTCGCTCAGTCATGTCTGACCCTCAGCGACCCCTTGGACTGCAGCCTTCCAGGATCCTCCATCCATGGGATTTTCCAGGCAAGAGTACTGGAGTGGTATTACTACCTAATTGTTGATAATTCACAAAGGTTTTAATTTTCTATGGTGCTGTAGCAAATTACCACAAACAAAGTGACTTAAAGCAACACAAATTTATTGTAATTCTGGAGATCAAAATTTGAAAATAGGTCTTGTGTTTCTGTGTGTGTGTGTGTGTGTGCTCTTAGTCATGTCTGACTTTTTGCAACCCTGTGAACTGTAGACCACCAGGCTCCTCTATCCATGAAATTTCCCAGGCTTGAATACAGGAGTGAGTTTTCATTTCTTACTTCAGGGGTTCTTTCCCGACCCAGGGATCAAACCTGTGTCTCCTGCATTGGCAGGTGGATTCTTTACTGCTGAGCCACTTGGGAAACCCCCTAAATAGGTCTCAGTGCACTAAAGTCATTCATTTCTGGAAGCTCTAGGGTAGAATCTGTTTTCTTGTCTTTTCCAGTTTCTAGCAGCTACCCACATTCATCTGTTCATGGTGCCCAACCATTTTCAAAGCCAGCAATGGTTGATGGAGTCCTTCTAACTTTGTCTCTCTCTGACTCTGATACTTTAGCCTCCCTCTTCCACTTTTAAGGGCTCTTGTGATTATATTAGGACCACCTCAGAAATCCAGATGATCTGTCTATCATAAAGTCATGTGGTTAGCTATCTTAGTTCTTTCTACAACTTTAATTCTCTTATCCTAAGTAACATAACATATTCACAAATTCCAGGGATTAGGGTCTGGACATAATTCTGAGAACCATTCCGGGACCGCCTACCACAGGTGGTGATACATCATAACACCTGCTTACACGATTCTTGTGAACAGTATGATGGAACTACTGTCTAACTTCACATAGCTAAGCCATCTTTTTCCTTTGGAGCTCTTGCTGTGTACTGAGAGACTTCTGTTGACTACTGCAACTAAATACATGGGTTGAGAAGGAGTGACTGAGAGGCAGAGAGGTCACAGGCAGTGACCTTGGTGTTCTTCCGTGTCCTTGATGCTGGGCATGTCCGTAGGATAACTGGCTTCTTCATATGTCAGAAAGTGTCTGGCAAAACATTTGTCCCTTTAAATACATTTTAGCTTTAGAAGCAGTTTCAGTGATTGAAAAGGTAGAAATTCTCATTTCACATTTTAAGTCACTGTTTAGCTGTGATAGGTTTCTAGATTGTCACTGCTTTTCTGTCTTTATAGGAAACCAAATAGCTGCCTGATCTGGAAGTCCTGAGTATAAATATAGATGTTCATGCCCATTAAAATTTGAATAAGAATGGTAGCATGGTACTATTAATTCTGTAAGCATTTGATGAATTTTTGTAATATACTGTACATTACAAACTAACATAACACTATTATGAAATGTCATTATGACATTTCCCAGGTTATGTTTTCAATCAATCTAAAAGAGCTCATTAGGGGCCTTGTGGCTTGGGATGGTTTGCTAGGTGGCTTACAGATTTACCTAAATGCTCAGGAAGTTTTGATCTAAGACAATGGGGAACAGCATGAGACACCAGAACCTTTACTTCTGGTTGTGATTTTATTCTAACCAGCTATATAACACTGGCAGATTTATTGATATCTCCGGGCCTCAGATGCCCCATGTATGAAGTGGCAAATTTGGCTGAGCATTTCATTCAGGGTCAAGGATGGGTTTGTTAGATTGAACAAATAAACGTACAGGGTGCTCAGTTTAATTTGAATTTCAGACAAACAACAAATAATTTTTTAGTATATGCCCCAAACATGGCATGAAATATATTTGTACTAAAAATTATACACTGTTTGTCTGAAATTCAAATTTAACTAGGCATCCTGTGTCTGTGTTTGACAAGATGAAGTAGTTTTATGTGCGTATGCTGTCACTTTCCCTATCAGTCCGCTGCAAGAAACATGTTTCCTATTGTGTGTGGGCCCAGCTTTCTGTTCTCCCAGCGTAATGCTCCAGATAGTCACAACCAGTCACTTAAAGTTGGCACAGATGGTTAAATCCAAGCCTGATAAAATTCATAGAGTGGAAGGGTAGCTGATATCCCTAATTTAATCTATTACCTTTATTCTATTTCTAAAGTTCCATGATTCTATACCATGTACATAGCATCAGTTCAGTTCAGTTCAGTCGCTCAGTCATGTCTGACTCTTTGCGACCCCATGAATCGCAGCACGCCAGGCCTCCCTGTCCATCACCAACTCCCGCAGTTCACTGAGACTCACGTCCATCGAGTCAGTGATGCCATCCAGCCATCTCATTCTCTGTCGTCCCCTTCTCCTCCTGCCCCCAATCCCTCCCAGCATCAGAGTCTTTTCCAATGAGTCAACTCTTCGCATGAGGTGGCCAAAGTACTGGAGTTTCAGCTTTAGCATCATTCCTTCCAAAGAAATCCCAGGGCTGATCTCCTTCAGAATGGACTGGTTGGATCTCCTTGCAATCCAAGGGACTCTCAAGAGTCTTCTCTAACACCACAGTTCAAAAGCATCAATTCTTCTGCACTCAGCTTTCTTCACAGTCCAACTCTCACATCCATACATGACCACTGGAAAAACCATAGCCTTGACTAGACAGACCTTTGTTGGCAAAGTAATGTCTCTGCTTTTCAATATGCTATCTAGTTTGGTCATAACTTTCCTTCCAAGGAGTAAGTGTCTTTTAATTTCATGGCTGCAGTCACCATCTGCAGTGATTTTGGAGCCCAAAAAATAAAGTCTAACACTGTTTCCATTGTTTCCCCATATATTTCCCATGAAGTGATGGGACCAGGTGCCATGATCTTAGTTTTCTGAATAGGTAGGAATAAAGATCATCAATCATCAACAGGTGTGTGTTAACATAGACAAGCACATGGTTATGTGCAAACTGCAGAGAGATTGTTTTGAACGTGGATCTCAGGAGGGATTAAGGTGATCTCTCTTCCTGTTGGAAGCTTGAAATAGAAGATGGGATTTCAGGTATAGCTTGACTTTGAAGGATGATACACTGGAGGACCATCAGAAGGGTTGGGCTCGGGACATTTGTGAGGTGTCTCCTGAATATTTTCCCTCTGTCCTTCCTTCCATATCCACTCCCCTTCCTTCCTCACTGTTCTTTGTGCCCCAGGACACCTACAGGTTTGGATCCTATCAGTGGGATCCATTGCTTTGTGATTCTCAGTTGAATCTGGCAACTCCAAATCAAGAGATTGGAAAGATGGAGGAAGGCGTGGTTGGAGTATTTATTCCACAGAAGTGGCCAAGAGTTGGTTGTACCCCTTTTACTAAAGACACCAGATCATCTCTGGCATATTCCTCATGCAGCTGCTCTTCCTAGGATGTAGGAATTACTCCCTCTCTGTTCCCCTTCATGTCTAGGGGTCGTAGTGGCTCCCTGCTGTTGCTAGTATTAAGGTAGTGGTGCTAATTCCTGTTTTCCAAAACCCTGCTCTCAAGTTTATAATCAGTCTCTTTATTAAACTCTCCTTGATTACTCATTTTGAGTGTGCCATCTGCTTCCTGATGGGGTTCTGACTGGTACACGTGGGTACTGTTAGCTAACTGAGAATACATGGCTTACAGAGGTTAAGTCACTGGTCCAAGATCACATAACTCATAAGTGGCAGATCTAGGACTCAGATCAAGAATTATCAAGTCAATCTGAAGAAGTAGGGGGAGAGTATATTGGGAGATCCATAGGAAGTCTGGTGATGGTCTTGGAAACATGTATTTTTCTCCATTGCCTTGGAAGATATTCTAAGGAAACAAACCTACATCATCATCTATTATGTCTCTCTTTTTCCATTTTGGGAAAGAAAGAATAAGAATATGTCTCAAATGCTTATTCTTTCTTGGTCTTAAAAAAATTCTGTGAACCAAATAAAAAAGTAGAGATGATGTCCAGATTTTATGATTCTCAGCCTAGTGCTCTATACTCTAGAAAATGCTGCTTCTAGTACCTTCTGTCCATCTTCATTACTTTTCTTGAAGCTCAAATAACTTTATCTTGTAAAAAGATCCATTTTGGGGACTTCCCTGGCAATCCAGTGGTTAAGATTCCTCGTTTCCAAAGCAGAGGATGTGAGTTAGATCCCTGGTCGAGGATCTAAGATCCTACATGCCACGGGGTGTGGCCAAAAGACTTAAAAAAATTAAAAATTAAAAAAGTTCCTTCCTTCCACCAAGGATGAAGATATTCTTAGCAAAGCATTACTATTATTATTATTATTGACAAGTAGCATGATATGCTTAACATCGTGTGCCTCTGTCTGAGATAATTATGAATTGACTTGGAATTAAATCACCTTTCTTAGGTCAAACCATTTCCCATGAGCTTTCCCTGCTGCCAGCTAACCTGAGGATGATGTAAAATGGAGGAGGCAAGTCTGGGGACCCATGTCCCTCTGATCTGCAATCCTCTCTTGAGTGACACATGCTTTGGACACCCTGCCTGCATATTCCATTTCTGTTTACCCTTTTATGCAGCCTGAGTTCACTCAATTTCCCGTTTTTCCCACCAAATGTATCTTTTTGAAAGCTTAAGTTTACCTCATGTTCAAGCTCTTTTTGAATCATGTCAGTTTCTCACTCAGTTTCTGCTTCATTTCCATTGGTTTTGCTAAGTTAAGGTCCACTCTTGACTAAATAAGCAGGAATGATATTGACAAGATGGAAATATGGCACAGATGTCAGAAGGATGTCACCCCTCATTCCTGGGGGAGGAGGGCTTGGTGGCACCCATAAAGACCAGGCATATCCTAGGACGTATGATCGTGATACATAGGCAGTTACCCTGGTGCAGTAGCTAAGCCATGTATTTTAGGAGGAGAAATAAGAAATTTTGAGATAAAAACATATACAAGGTAAGGGTTATACATAAGAGCCAACCAGTTGTTTAGGAGAGGCATTGGTTTTCTCAGTTAAGAAAAAGTTTATTCTGCATGACTTTAGTTAATTTTTTAAAACTAGATTTTACTCCTGCTATTGCTGTAGGGGACTAGAGAGACATTGAAAACTAATGCTTTTTTCCATAAAGGATTTTTTTCAGGGGTGTGAGATTGGAGGAGTCTTTCTCTCCAGTTCATTCATATGATGTTGTTGGTGAGGAAGTTCTGCTCTAGGGAATAGATGGATCAGAGCTTTGATTTTTATTTTTCTCTCCAATTTCTGAAAACCCTGTCCATATTGAAATGGACCTAGAATAACTCAAGGCCTTACTGTAAGCACTGTCCATAGGGTGCAGCCACAGCAACCAATTTTATGGGACCTTCTTGGTCAGAGCAAGTGGTGTGGCTAAGAGAATGGGCTGGTGACCATAAACCATTCTGTATATTCATCCTCATGCAGGAAAACTAAGTACCCTTAATTGACATTGAACTTCTTTCATAGAGAATTGTACCGAAACTAAACACATTGTTTTTCATGAAATTCATAGTAGACCTATTATTTTTCCACTCTATATAGACCAAATAACTTAGACAATGTTTTCCAGACTTAGTGTTTACTGGTAACTGGCCTTGAACTAAAAATGGACTGAATGACTCTAATCATGACTGAAATGAAAATGTAAGTGATTCAGGCCCCAGGTGGCCTTCCCCAATGTTTGATTTCAAGTCTAAATTGAGGCATTTGGCCCAATAGCCATACAGAGGTGACCTTCAGCCTTACCCAACTCTTCTTTTCTCTTATGTGGTGTAAATCAAGTGTGTAAATTAGGTAATTTTCTCCATGAGTTATTAGATCAGTATTTAGGATCAGAATAGCTATGTTCTTTACCAAGCTGTTATATATATATATTCACATACACACACACACACACACACATATATATACACTTTTAACAGAAAGGTCAAGATGTTTTAGTAACTCAATAAAATGTTACCAATTCAAATCAGACACATCTGCATTGCAAAAGCTGCCACTATTCTTTGGCTATAGAGAATCTATCTTTCTAACCATTTAGTAGTGACGACAGAGGATGAGATGGCTGGATGGCATCACTGACTCGATGGACATGAGTCTTAGTGAACTCTGGGAGTTGGTGATGGACAGAGAGGCCTGGCGTGCTGCAATTCTGGGGTCGCAGAGTCGGACACGACTGAGCGACTGATCTGATCTGATCTGATCTGGGTTGTTTGGGGAACCCATAAGATAAATTAAAGAATGTGGACAAGATTAAAAAAAAAAGGTAAGAAATGTCTTCCTAGAAGTTAGGAGGAACAAGCTAGGATATAAAGATAAATTTTCTGTAACTTTGGGAAAGTAACATGAGAAAGAAATATCAGTGAAGAGGAAAGAGGATGAAACAAAGAAAGTTGGAGGTAATGCTGTGGAGAAAAATGGGGATTGAAGAAGAGTCTTGGGGATAAACTGTTGTTTGTGCTTCCTGATCCAGGCATTGAAATTATCCTGAACTAGCAAGATGTTGACTCTAGGGTACACAGAACAGAATATTCCAACACAGCTGCCTGTGAAACATGTGTCAAGACCCAAGGTCCCAGAGGGCTAGGCTATAGATAGGGATCAACCTAGGGGAGAAGCAGGGTGATTAAGACTTCCTGAACTTTGGGATATTCAAGTTACTGGTGCACTGACTGCCATCCTGATTTTAGGTTTATATGGATGTAGTCTGTCTCTTTGGTTTTAGAAGTTTCCCCAGCTGTTCTTTGGTTGCTCCTTTCTTATATGTTCATTTTGGCCAAGCATCCTCCATGGCTGGACAGCCTGTGATCATAGAGGGCCCTCCTTCCTTCTTATCCTCAGCCAGAGCTCATTCCCTTTTGTATCGGCTGTTTTCCTTGGAAGCGTGAAGCATTAGCTTTAATCAGTTTATAGAGCCCCTGACCTAATTTTACATCTGCAATAAGATCACTATGAATTCTCTGCTTCCCCATGGAGGATAAAGCTCTGCCTCCCCCACCTCCCTTCTGTAATCTTTCTTTGTGATGGACGTTAGAGAGCCTGGCAGGTTCTGTTCCACACTGCATTGCTTCAAGAGAAAATTTATTTATATATTAATATTATATAAAAAAGATTTCTCATAGGGAGCCAAAGATTGAATCATAGTCAGAAACCTAATTTGAGATTGAAGGCCGGATAGTAGCAGGCGAACAATGTCAAAGAGCAAAAGCTCTGGGGGTGGGCAACGCACAGGCATTAAACGTTTGCTTTGCATCGTACACCTCTCTGTTCCTTCGGCATGTTGGCACATGTTGCGGGCCAGCCGTGTGTATCAGTTTTCTCTTGCCATATAACAAATTACTGCAAATGTAGTAGCTTAGAACAATATTCATTTGTTATCTTACAGTTCTTGTAGGTTAGGAGTCGGGCCTCTGCTTAGCTGGGTTCCCTGCTCAGGGAACAAGGCTGAGATCAAAGTATTGGCTGGGCTGTGTTCTTATGTGGAGGCTCAACAAGGGATGAATCTGTGTCCAAACTCCCCCAGGTTGTTTGCTGAATTTGTTTCTGTGCATCTGTAGAATTCATGTCAGTTTGTTTCTTTAGGGTGAGAGAGTGAAACACTTTGCTGAAGTTTCTATCCTCTGAGTGAGTGAATGAGTGAAGTCGCTCAGTCGTGTCCGACTCTTTGCGACCCCATGGACTGTAGCCCACCACGCTCCTCTGTCCATGGGATTTTCCAGGCAAGAGTACTGGAGTGGGGTGCCATTTCCTTCTCCAGAGGATCTTCGCAACCCAAGGATTGAACCCAGGTCTCCCGCATTGTAAACAAGACAGTTTACCATCTGAGCCATCAGGGAAGTATTATGGAGGTCCTCTAGACCTCCTTTTAAAGGGCTCATCTGATTAGGTCAAGTGGACCCAGGATAATCTTCCTTTGGATTAACTTATTTAACTGCTGAGAGATTTTAATTACATCTGCCAAATCCCTTACTCTTGCCATATTAGTTAGTGGGGTCATAGTTTCCAGGCCTACTTAAAAGGAAGGTATTATATGAGAGTACGGCTCATTGGATGCCACCTAAAGGGCGTGTCCTCTATATTTCATTAATCCTTTATTAGTCAAGATGCCCAGGATCCCAAAACATCTCATCAATATAGCTTTATCATTTTAACAACCAAATATGGCCAAAGGAACAGGACTACATGCCTTTTATAGTGGTCTGTATTTTCTTTCTGCTTATAAAAATCAGTTGTGAGTTCACTTAAATGAGTTCCTGTGGATAATAACCAAGACATGGGAAATAATTAATTAGAGTTTATTTATAATTATACACCTCAGTCAAGCCCATTAGTTACACTTTCTATATTTCTTAATTGCCTTTATTTTGTGAATGCCTGAGACTTAAAAAATTTTACAAGGTTTGATATCCACTTTCTTTTATTTATTTATTTATTTTATTTTTTAACTTTACAATACTGTATTTGTTTTTGCCATATATCAACATGAATCCGCCACAGGTATACACGTGTTCCCCATCCTGAACCCTCCTCCCTCCTCCCTCCCTGTACCATCCCTCTGGGTTGTCCCAGTGCACCAGCCCCAAGCATCCAGTATCGTGCATTGAACCTGTACTGGCGACTCGTTTCATATATGATATTATACATGTTTCAATGCCATTCTCCCAAATCATCCCACCCACTCCCTCTCCCACAAAGACTATTCTATACATCAGTGTCTCTTTTGCTGTCCCATATACAGGGTTATTGTTACCATCTTTCTAAATTCCATATATATGCATTAGTATACTGTATTGGTGTTTTTTCTTTCTGGCTTACTTCACTCTGTATAATAGGCTCCAGTTTCATCCACCTCATTAGAACTGATTCAAATGTATTCTTTTTAATGCCTGAGTAATACTCCATTGTGTGTATGTACCACAGCTTTCTTATCCATTCATCTGCTGACGGACATCTAGGTTGCTTCCATGTCCTGGCTATTATAAAGAGGTGATATCAACTTTCTTTAAGCCCTTTCCACATGATAAATCAGTTTCAAAGATGGGTAACTTTTTTGTGTGTAACTAAGAAATTACAAAAAATTGTATTTTAAAACATCATGACCTACACACTGAAGACATCTAGTTCTGTTTTTTTTAATTTTACTTTTTAAAGACTATGTGTGACAAGGTAAAGAGATTAATCTAGTACATTTGTGTACTAGAACAGTGTGTACTAGATTGTATAAAGAGATTATCTAGTACACTTGTGAGGAGATATTAGGGGAAAAGCCCAATTTCAACTTTTTTTCCCTGTAAGACTGAGACAGACCCAAGCATCACTTTTTATTAGAAATAAAAATTCCCAAGATTATTCTGCACCCAAGAAGTGGACTCTATTTCCTGTCAGTGTTCTTCCTTTATTCACTAAACTCGAAGGTATAATCTTGAAAATTGAGCCCATAGAACAGGAAACCATAATATCCTTCAATTTAAGCGTTCATGAGAATCAGGAATCCTGTTACAGAAATAAAGCATCAAGGAAAGGAGCTTAGAAGACAAAAGTGGTTCGAGAGTCCCGGTAGAGAAGGAGGTGCGCTTACCTATACTCACTGATGTATCTGCCACCTCCTTTTTAACTTTTGTTTCTCCCCTTCACTGTGACTTCTCTCACTGCCTTTTTAGTGGAAACTTGTAACTCCTGAAGCCATGTTTTGGAGATAGCCATTCTGCCTTTTCCATTTAATCAGAATTTTTAGCTGGTACCTGACTTCCTGGTACTCATTTCCCAGCTTTCCTTGCAGCCAGGCATGGCCAAGTGACTAAGATCTGGCCAGTGACATGTGGATGGAAGCGATGTACACAGTTTTCAGCTCTTGTCCTTAAAGGGAAGGGCTATATTCTCTACTTCCCTTGCTTCCCTTCCTATTGCCTGGATGTGAAGGTGAAGATGGAGGCAGGGTTGGCCATAGTGGCTCATGTGATGGAGTCCATGTACTAAGGATGACGGAGCATCAAGAGCGAAGGACCCTAAATGCCAGTAAACATGTGCAGTCACTGAACCTACCCTAGGTTATCACATGAGAAAGAAATAGATTTCTGGTTGGCTCAACCACAGTAACTGATCTCATAACAGATGTATCCGCTTAGAGAGGGTGAATCATCTGTTGAGTCAAGGGACAGAACAGTGGTTGAGAGCAAGGCTTTGGTATCAGGTGGATTTGGATCAACTTTCAGTGCTAACTCATCACCCGTATCTGTGACAGAATTGCAGTTTCATCTTCTGTAAAATGGAGATAGTAGTAAGTGCCTCATAGCATGTTGTATAATATCAGGGGATGAAAATTTGGTGATACACAAACTAGATATGGCCTGTGTTCCCAGGGTGCAGAGGGGGAGAGGCATGGATAGTGGCAAATGGTAAGCAGTGCTGTGGAGGAGCAGAGGAGAGCAATGTTCAGGGGATTCCTTAGAGGCGTCAGTGAGGAGGAAGCAGCTGTGCAGAGCGTATCTCCTTTCCCTATCAGATATGTCCACGTGTTCAGACATTTAGGAGGTGGCTTGCCCTTGCCCAAGCTCTCAACAAAGTTTCAATTATAATCCTTGAATTTTGGGTTGGGCTGTCCCCCGTCTAGACTAGACTGTATGCCCCACGAAGGCAGTGTGCATGTTCACCTTGCTCTTTGCTGTAAATATGAGGCATCCTGCTATTAGCTGAGTGAGGAATGATTCATGATCAAAGCATATCTTCTAAAAGAGATTTATTCTTACTGTCTTCAAAGACAACTGGGTTGGAGCGAGACTAGCTAGGTGTTATCTGCAAGAACTCTATGGTGAAGTTGCTCTATACAGTTAACATTTTTACTGAATTATTAGACTTAGCACAGTGCATGGCATAGAGTAGGTGTTTAATAAATATTTGTAGAATGAATGAATGAATTTCTAGCAATGTTTCAGTTCTGGTTGGTTAGAAATTTCACCCTGATGAACATCCTAACATCTAGGGCTATGTACAAGGGGAATGAGCCCATTTGGGAAGGACTGAGGTCTTTTTTTGGAGATGTGGAAGGATTTAGAGGAGGGTGTCACACTCTGAATGGAGGACCATGTCTTCTTGGGGAAGGTCAACCCAGAGAGTGTGTGTTCTCTGAACATGTGTGTGCTTTGTATCCATGGTTATTTGAAACTTACTCGTTGGGAGTTTTAATTATTTTTATTCAAATAATCTCTGTGCTCTGAATTTGCTTAAACTAAACGAGACTTCTCATACAGTGAGTCACGGATTCTGATTGGCATCAACATCCACTCTTCTTGGACACAGTGGGGCACATGGAAGTTGTTGAAGCTACCTGGAAACCAGAAGCAAGGGTCCTGGTCCCGGTTCTGTCACTTCACCACTGTGTGTCTCTCAGGGACCTTCCAATCTGTACTCAAATGTAACACCCTTTACATGTTTCCGTCATGAAAGTCCTCACATTTTGTTATAATCTCTTTTGGGGGTCTGCTTCCATCACTAAATTATGACTGTCCTGTATGTATCTTTTCCATGTTTTATCTCAATGCCTAACACCATCCACAGGGTTGATGGGTACTCCATACATACTTCCTGAGTTAAAAATTTTCTGTTGTCCTCATCGAGGGAGGAAAAGAGAAATGGTTCTTTGGTTTTCATGGGTGAAGAAACTGAGTGGTAGCAAGAGGAAAATGCCCCAGGACTGACTCCCACATTCTAGGAATGCCACTTCTCTGGGTATTTCACTGTGGAGTTCCAGTCCACAGAAGAAACTTGTCCATAGACCCCAGGGGGATCTTCACAGAGTTCGTGTGAGCTGAGGGTTTGGAATAGACATACTTCTGCACTCCCTTTTCTGTCCCCTGCACTATGGCATGCAGACATTGTTCCTATCACTTCCCCTCCTTCCCAGCATAGCCTTACCCACCTTTTCTCCTGGCTGGCTTTTGGACCCCCTCCCATCCCCGCCCTTCACCATTTCAGATTCCCACAGCGGCTCTTGGGAAGAGATACTGAAGCATCCGTGAGCCAGCGCTTGTTCCTGAATTTCCTTATGGTGACTAATGGGTAACACCTGTCCTGTGGAGTCCCTCTTGTGCTCTTAGGATTGGATTTATCACTGCAGTAGTTTAACCATAACTAGAAAAATGTAGCTCTCTAAAGTCCCTATAATGTGGAGGTTCCTAACGTGGTCTAAGTTATTCCTTGTGTCATAAATAACACAGACGGCACTATTATGGACCAAAACCCTGAAAAGAAGAGGCACTGAGTGCATAAATAACACGCGCTCAATAGGGGTTTGAGAAGACTCATCGAAGTACTTTGGTTCCTGATGGAGGACGAGGAGCGGGGTGGGGTGAGTGGCTTCTAGGAATGCTTGGGATTTGGGGGCCTGGGCGTGAAGGGAAATATCTTCTTGTCTATGAAAACTTTTCCAATTACACTAACCTAAGCAGTCAGGGTGGCATTTGGGGGGTGGGGTGGTCTCACCTGGTCAGAGCCCAAGGTCAGCATGGTCTCCCTTCCTGGAAAGGGTGGAAAGAGGGTCAGCCTGCTTCGGTACTTTTCTTGTCCTGTGTACCCCCATGACTGCCAGGAGAGGGAAGAAGTTAGAAGCAAGTCCATGTTGTGTAATGATCTCGGTCCCGGCCAGGACCCAAAGCCGAGTTTTGTGATCACATATCTTTCCATCTATTATATCCCAAGTCAGTTATCCTGTTGAGTGTAACTGCCATTTTTACTGGATTAGGCCTATCAGATTATTCTCTAAAGATGAAGAAAATGCTACTCCTCCAACAAAACAGTTTCTGCTTTACCTCAAAGGCCTCTCATTCTCTTTGCTTTGAGGAAAAAAGAAAGAGAGAGTGAGAGCGTGTGTGTGCAGTGCCCTTTATTTGGACTTTTATCTTAACCTGGGAATACCTGATCTTCTGTTTCCTTCCTTCTCATGTAACTCTTCATTGATTTTCTTTAAATCAAACAAGCCACCATCACAACTCTTACAAAAGAAAGTCAGTCATGACGGAGCCCTGGGCTTGGAATAGAAGCCAACCTAATTTTAGTTGCTGGCAACCCTGTCTAAGCAGTGGACAGTGGTCAGAAGTTCATTGTGGCCTGTGCTATCAGGACCCAACAGCGGCTGACCACTGTCCCCTGACTCCCTGGGGCCCTCAGGGAGCCCCCACTGATGAGTTCCACCATAATTTCCTGGTGAGGCAGCTTGTCTGCCAAAAGTAGATCTTGCATTCATTATTTTTAAAAAATTAAAACTGCTTCTGATTTATGGATTAATCTCTTGCCAGTATCACGGGTTGGGGGTGCTTTGCTGTGCCTCATCCTGATAAGCAGAGGGGCCCAATCTCCTCTTTTTCTTCATGGGAGGTTGGACTCTGCCTTTGGCTGAAGTCAGGGGCTTAGCTGACTGTGAATCGCCAGGGGAATTCCCAGGACATATCTGCAGCTTCCCCAGCCGGCACAGACCATCCCTTTAAATCTTATTATAAGAATACTTGGTTATTAAAAAAAAAAAAAAGATTTGTTTGATTTGTTCATACTAATAAGTACCAGAAGTTCTTGTAGGATTTTTTTAAAAGGAAGAAATAGTGTGAAGAATTACTCACACATTATGCTCTGTCTTGAAAAATAGTCCAGACCCTGTCTACTTATTGATATAATTAAAACTGGATTAGTAGGATGGATTATAGAGTTTCTAAGACCATTAGGGAGTTTGAGTTCCAGACTTTGCCTACCCTTTTTTCCTCCTCTCTATATTCCCTTTTCTCCAGTTCAAATTTATATATGTCATTACGTCCAACTTAAACAGGCTGAGGTCTTAGACATGGGACTTTGATTGGCAAAAGGGAGAAATTTGGGGAAATAGCATAGAATATTTGAGAATAAGGAGACCTTAGAGATAATTGGGCAGTGTAGACAAGTGGTTAAGTGAGTTAAGTTGCCTGGATTCAGACCATGACTTGATAGCTATGTTAGCATGAACAAATTCATCCCTCAGCCACACTGCACCCCTCTGAAATGTAACTTCCTGGTAAAATGGGGATTGTAATAGCCCCTACTTTGTATGGGTATTTTGAAAATTAAGTGAAATTATGTGTGTAAAGTGTCCTTATAGTAAATGTCCAATAAAAGTTATCAATATCATCATTGTCATCTAGTCTAAACTCCTGGATTTTGGGGGAAGGAAAACTGGGGTTCTGAGAAGCCTACCAAAATTTCCCAGTAACTTAGAGCTACCAGCAGAAAGGATCCAGACAAGGCTTTCCTTAAGTGAATTACATATATTGTATAATTTTCAGAACCTCTCTAGCTAATCTTCCCTCACCTTTTTTCCCTCTGATGTTAATTTTACTTCTTCCTTCAGCTGAAAAGGAACGTACATTGAAAAGCTCACTCCCAGTTCAGATTCGTAAAGCCAAGGCTATCAGAAATAAAAGCACCTTAAACAAAGCAGTTTCTTGTGAGAGCACAAAAGTCAGATCAAGGAAACATTTGCTTTTTAAATAAGATACCCTGTCTTATTACCAACAATGTTCTGGTGTATAGAGCAGTAGGTGGCACATAGTTTGACAAAGTCTGCCAAAGGACAGTCATAAGCTCAAGAGACAGGTATGTGCCTTGATCCCTCAGGGGTACCAGACAGAGAGATGTCCCTTCAGCAGCAGTGTTCTGCCACCAATGGGATGTAAGTGTAGAGACCTCTCTCTACCAATGGTGAAGAACTTGGTTTCAGTAGTGAATTCTCTTGCCTCTTTCACTTCCCTTTGCTGTTAAAATGAAAAATGATTTGAGATTAATACAGAGTTAAGATTGTAGATTACACTTTAGAAATTTTTGAGTGGAAGCCATAGGATGAGTTGAATTGATGTGGGTTTTGTAACTGACCAACATATCCATGAATCATTTTTTTTTGGCGGGTGCTTAAATCAGTTTTTAAGCACCTGCCATATGCCATGCTGCATGCAGAACCCATGTGCTCTGAGTTCTAAAGGACAAAGTGTTTTGCAAAGTGTTTGGAAAGGACAAAGGACATGAAACATTTGTAGAACAGTCCAAGAGTATAAAATTGAATGAGATTTTGTACACACAGAGTTGATTCTTACTATTTGCACCACTTGAAGTGGAAGTGTTAATTCCTCAGTCACGTCTAACTCTTTGCAACCCCAGGGACTCTGTCCGTAGAATTCTCCAGGCAAGAATACTGGAGTTGGTTGCCATTTCCTTCTTCAGGAGATCTTCCTGACCCAGGGATCAAACCCGGGTCTCCTGCATTGCAGGCAGATTCTTTACCGCTGAACCACCAGGGAATTTGTGCCACTTAACATTCTGTCAAGCCATTGCAACACTGAATTAGTGAATCCTGAACCATTGCTCCTGGAAAAATACAGGGTTGGGTTCCTGCCAGCCTCTGGTTACATTTTGTTTACTCATTCATGTGTAACCTTGTTTTATATGTGTTTCTGTTTAGAAACACCTTATTTAGTATATGTTGCTGATTGGAGCTCACAGCCAAGTGCACTGTGACTTACGTCTGAACAAAGCTCATCTAACACCCATTTTCTCCATAATGCACATCACAGACTTTTGTGCTTGGGACACTAGACAGCACTTTGGCACCATGCTTGGGGCCATTTTAAATAGAGAAATCACTGCCGCCGCCACCACTAAAATTCATAGAAAGGCAAAGAAGAAAAAAGAAAGTGATACTAAATAACCATACAAAGGACATCTATTTACAGTATGAGAGTTGGAACAAGAGACAGAGCATTGCCTTGGTTGACCACAGCTGGGATGTGCATGAGGTTGGCTCAGAATCCTCAGTGCTCTGCACACGTCCACAAATGACCGTGAAATCCCCATCAGTGATGAGTTTGAAGTGAATATTACTGAGGAAGCAAATTCCTAAATAATGAAGGTCCACTGTATCTTCAATTGTTATTTGGTGTTATCAGAGATTCTGTGCCATTGTATGTTCTATGGGCAATGAGAGAAGGAAGCAACCAGGTTACTGGAATAAGGGGAAATTTTATGGAGCTGATAGGACTGGAACTGGACTTTAAAGATGAGTAAAATATAAGAAAATCAGAAAGGAGGGGGCCTCATGAAAGTATGCAGGGAGAGGAATAATTGTTTTGTTGGGGGTGTGAGAAGACTGACCTACAACTCAAAGATGTCCACATGGAGGTGTCATGGGAGGTGAGCTTGGGCTGGAGAAGCAGACGTGTTAGTTTTGCCCTCAGGTCCTGGCATCACCTCAGCCATCCTTTAGGAAACAGTCCATTCACTCTGTATGGTTTGGATGGGCTAATACTTCCCCCCAACTTCAGGAAGGACTTGCTCCAGGCTGGGTCAGTTAGGGTGTTTTGTGCCCTTGACCAAATGGCTGCTTCAGGTGTTGGCACGTGACACAGAGGTAGCCATTGAGACTCTGCTCTGGACGTGCTTTCCTGCTCAGATTGATAGTTGCAAAAAGAGGAAGTTTGAAGCTGTTAGGGACCACCGGCAAGAGAGAGTCTGAGAATAAAACAACATGTAGTGGAAAGTGGGAGAGATGGAAAGAGAGAAAACAGAGAATGAGGCTGGACATTTTTTTAAAGTACCTGGATCCAGTAGTGTCTGAAGGAAACTTTGGATTTTTCAATTACATGAGCCACTCCATTTTAATGTATTTTAATTTCCTCAGGTAGTTTGAGTTGGGTCACAGCCAAAAGGTCAGTACAGTAAGTGGGTGTCCCAGTGAAGGGGTTTTGGGTGAGGAACAGAAACCCTCTCAAACCAGTTTCAATTAAAAAGGAGGTCGTTATAAGTCACAGAAACTCACATGGAATCCAAGCTCAAGAAACTTACCTGGGCTTCACAAAAACTGGAATTGAGAACTAAAAACTCAGGAATTATGGCCATTCCCCTGTACGTCAGGGGCGGCATGGATTTGGTCATTTCTCCTTCTCTCTAGACTTCAGCTCTGCTCTCTTTTCCCACTTTCTCTGCTCACAGATCTTGCTCATGGCTGGGAATGGTAATCTTGATCTTTAATCTTGTTCCCAGTGTTTAAACCAGCCCAATTTCTCAGAGTCCCACTTTCAAAACCCTGAGAAAGGAGCTTATTGATTTGGCTTATCTTTTCTCATAAGACCAGCCTACTGATCCTTTTCACAGATAGATGAAGCTATGGTTTTTCCAGTAGTCATGTACAGATGTGAGAGCTGGACTGTAAAGAAGGCTGAACACTGAAAAATTGATGTTTTTGAATTGTGGTGCTGGAGAAGACTCTTAAGAGTCCCTTGGACTGCAAGGAGATCAAACCAGTCAATTCTAAAGGAAATCAACCCTGAATATTTATTAGGAGGACTGTTGCTAAAGCTTCAATACTTTGGCCACCCACTGTGAAGAGCCAAGACTGGAAAAGACCCTGATTGACGCTGGGAAAGATTGAAGGCAAAAGGATAAGGGGATGTCAGAGGATGAGATTGTTAGATCGCATCACCAACTCAATGGACATGAGTTGAGCAAACTCCAGAAGATACTGAAGGACAGAGGAGCCTGGCATGCTACAGTCCATGAGGTTACAAAGCGTCAGACATGACTTAGCGACTTAGCAACAACAACAACAATGGGTCCAATTGCTGTCAAACAGGAGCGGTAATGATTGTATGGATCCACTAACAGACATCTCTGTTACATCAGCCTATGGGTGAGGCTATCTCTGAGAAAGTTTTCAAAGTCAGATGGGGGCATTTGGGCTTGAGGTTGTGGCAGTAAAAAGTAAAAGATGGATGGCAAAAGATAACTTGATATTTACTTTATCCTACTTTTGAATACCAGAAGATAGGACTACAAAAGTACATATTTATATTAAGAAAATTATGTAAAAATTTAAAATATATACATACATATTTATGTACATATACATACAAACATGTATGTGCATATTTATACATATGCATACTTATGCCTTTCCTTATATTTCACTCCATTTTGTTTTTCTTTTCTAAATTCCCACTGAGGCATCATATACATATGTATTTTATATATATTTATACACACATATATGTTATATACATATATATATATATATGCATATATAACCATATGAGCTTCTCAGGTGGCACTTGTGGTAAAGAACCCACCTGCCAATGCAGGAGACATAAGAGTTGCAGATTTGATCCGTGGGTTGGAAAGATGTCCTAGAGGAGGAAATGACAACCCACTCCAGTATTCTTGCCTAGAGAAACCTATGGATGGAGGAGCCTGGGGGCTACAGAGTCAGACACAACTGAGGTGACTTTGCACACACTCATATAACCATATACTTAAGCATTAGTGTATACTTTTTGCAGGTGCAAAGACAGACATTTTGAAAGCTGATACACACTGTTATTCATAAATTTAGAGCACACATGTGTATGTTTACAAACTAGTATGGATTTTGGCATTATTACTTAAAACCTTTCCGCGGTTCTCCATTACACCATACTTTTTGAAAAAGTGTTTCTTTTTGGCTGTTCCAGGTATTCACCGCTGCACACAGGCTTTCTCTAGTTGTGGCGAGTGGGGGCTGCTCTCTAGTTGGGGTGCACAGGCTTCTCGTTGCAGTGGATTCTCTTGTTGCAGAGCACAGGTTCTAGGCACACTGGCTTCAGCAGTTGTGGTGCATGAGCTTAGTTGCCCTGTGGCTCATGGGGTCTTCCTGGACCAGGAATTGAACCAGTGTCCCCTGCATTGCAAGGTGGATTCTTAACCACTGGGAGTGCCAGGGAATCCCACATCCTGCTTTTTAAAATCATGGCTTTCTAATATAGTATATATTATATATTTGCATGTTATTTATTCAAAACGCTGTACTCAGTGCAAAGTACAGTATGGGCACAGAATGTTTGTTCAAGGGGCTTCCCTGGTGGCTCAGACTGTAAAGAATATGCCTGTAATGTGGAAGACCTGGGTTCGATCCCTGGGTTGGGAAGGTCCCCTGGAGAAGGAAATGGCAATCCATTCCAGTATTATTGCCTGGAGAATCCCATGGTCAGAGGAGCCTGGCAGGCTACAGTTCATGGGGTCGCAAAGAGTTGGACATGACTGAGTGGCTAAGCACAGCACAAACATTATTGAGTGCATGAATGAATGAGTTGTGCCTGAGGATTCAGGGACCTTCTTGCCATAGCTCTTGAGTTCCTCCCTGAGGTCTTCTGTTCATAATTTTTGAAAACTGGTTTTGAGGTACACATAGGTTCTGGGAACCCAGGTCTGTCTATCCACAACAGAACCCCATGCTTCAATTAGACACATGCAAGATGCTGCTTTTCTATTGAATTTTCTGATGGATGCAACTATAGATATTTTTTCAGAACAACACCCAGACCAGTAGACCTCTAGACCCACTTTGGATTTTTACGCTCTGTAGATGGTTATCATAGTCCCCCAGGTTGTTATTTAGTCAAATTATGTTCATTTTATCGCCTATGCCTTTCCTCATATTTCACTCCCTTTGATTTGTTTTTCTTTTCTTTTCTAAATTCCCTTTGAGGCATCACATTACCCCTAATTGCCTGCAGTGTTCCAAGTCTGGTCTCACAGCTGACACACAGACGCAGTCTCAGCCTTGGTTCGGGATGCCCCTCTGTGTATGGCTGAACATTTTACTAGCTCAGAGAATTGCTGAACAGCAATGCTTGCCTAACCTCCTGATAGCTCTTTACCACTAGCTCACTATTTGGTTGTTTTCTCTATTATTGCCACCCAGGAATCCCCTTCAAGTTAAATTCCATCTTTAAGTTTATTCATCCCCAGTTAGATCATCTGCATTTTTTCAACAAGTGCTTCATTGTATTACTTTTGACATATATTACCAAGATCTGTGTATAGCTTGGTATTGTGTGCCAGTCTTCAACTGCTGTTAGGAACACCTCCCAATTTAGTTTCATCTGTAGATGTGATTATCATGATAATAGTAACACAATATTCCCCTCTCTTTCTTGATTCTTAATAAAGTTGGTAGGATAAAGCTGTGTATCTTTGCTGATCATACACTCAGGACTTTCTTTTCACAGTTCTGTCCGTGTCCGCTCATGGCTGGGGTTGACTTAGGGCTGTTTTTACTTCCCATGACAGTGCTGAAGGACTCACCTAGCTTCTCTTTATGAAAGGGCTGGCTCTTCAAATACAACTTACCAAACCCAGGGGAGGCTTTCAGCCTTGGTTTCTTTCTCCCTGTTGGGTTCCTTCCTCTTCAGTTCCATCACGGAGGTAAGACACATCCCTTGATATCTGAAGGGAATTGTAGATTGTTAATTGTTGAGTGAATGAGTGAATGGATGGCTAGATGAATAGGTGAATGAGTGAATGAAGCTCTCAGACACTAGGCTGCTTGCTGCCATGAGGTTAGTACATGGAGCTTGTGAAACCAAAGCAGTGGTTACTTCTCATTGGTTTGGTGTAAGTTGCAGTGTCCTTTGGGCAATCTCAGTCTATTTCTGTATCACGCTACCCTTCCCAATTAGGGAGCTTCTGCCACTCTTCAACACCAAATGTTGCATTTCTGCTTTTAACTCAGTCCTTGTAGTTATCCACTGCATGAAAGGGCAAACATAACACCTTGTAATGCATTCCAGTGCATGTGGCATTGATGCCCCTGCCTTATGATCCTTATCTCTTCCCCGGAAATCTCCCCCACACAGTCGCACATAGTAAAGCATCAGAAAGGGTAGCCTCACGTATTTCAGTTGCATTAGTAATACTTTGTTTCTCACTGGTTGGTCTTTGTTATGTTATTCTATATAGCTTGGAGTGTTTTAGATATTTCATAAAAACTTAAAAAAATAAGAGGCATGGGCTTTGCCTTCAGAAGACTTCTACTTGTTAGAGAAGACTTGCCCACTAAAGAACTATAACAAATTATGAGAAAACACTACAGACTGGATGTGTCTATAGTACTGTGGCTCAGCGGTGGGTGAAAAATTTCAACCTACTCAAAGGTAGTAGTGGTATTATCAGGGGTGGTAGAAAGGGAGTGGTAGAAAAAGCTCAGAAATTATCCTTAGGACAAGTCTTGAAGGATGAGTAGCGTTCACCAGGCAGACAAAGCAGTAATGCTCTTTAAGGCAAAGGGAATGGACAGGTGAAAACACAGAATGCATTTGAGAAGCTGTAAGTGGTCCAGTATGGACAGAATGGATGTGTTTGGGAAGCGGGGAGATTTGGGTTTGCAATTAGTTTGAGAGAGATTATGTATGTCATTCATGTCAAGTTAAGCCATATGGATTTTATTGTGTAGGCCCAAGGGCTTTTAAATTGGGAAGAGATATGATCAGATTTGCATTTTAGAAAGACTAACTAGGCAGCAAATTGAATGTGGGATAAGCCTGGAGGCACAAGTAACTGCTCCTGAAGGAAGTGTAGGTAGAGATGTTGGGAAGAAGAACAGCATGTGAGGCAGAGGGAACAGCAGGAGCATCAGTATATAGGAGAATAACATGAATTTACATTAAAAAAGTAGAGTGTAAGCATTTTCCACAAAGTTCTTATGCAGAAACTTGAAACCTAACAATATAGCCGATAAATTCACAGCAGCTCTACAATGAAACATATGCATTTTTTGTTATAGTAAAAGAATGGATAACAAATTGTGATTTATTTGTGGAACTTCTTTGCTTTGTTCATATTTGCATTGGTTTAAAACCACAGGATGTTATCACTCATCATTAAAATATTTAAAATAGCAAACTACTGCAATAACAGTTTAAAATATTCAGAATTATTTGTTGCATGGCAATGAATGAGGGGCTAGAAGTGAATCTTGAATGCCAGACCAAGAAATATAAACTTTATTTGTATGATACTGAGGAACTCTTTCAGGTTTTTTTAGAAGGGATGACACGCATAAAATATAATTTTAGGAAGATTTAAGTTTATGGTAGGTTGAAGCAGGTAGACCTGTTTTGTGTTGTGAGGTATGTTTCTGTATTTTTTATGAATCACACATTATTTCTTTTAATTCATGCATTGAAAAGTCTCTTTGAAATTACAAAATATTCTGCATCTTTCCAAGATGATTCTGAAACAATTATTCAAAGTGATTTCTACAATCTAGTTGATAGAACATTATACCCAACTTCTTTTCCTCTTCTACTGTATGTATTTGTAAGCAAAAGATAGGAATTTCCCCAGGATAGATTTGACAAATCCCATTCAGCTGTATAACAAAGTAGCCAGGTTATTTGCTAGGGTATAGATCTTAGATTCCAGAAGCTTCTCTGAAAAATCAACAATGACTATCAGTTTTGCAGCTTGAGCCACTGAATGGTATTGATGCCATTTAATTAGATGGGATAATTTATAGAGAAATACTGTAAGATGTGTGTGTATATATATAACTACATATATCTGTACCTTTACTTATCTGACCTGGTAAATAAATTTGGGAGCAATCAGCATAGTTTTTTGTTGTTATTGTAAAATCCATAGGATTGGTTAGATCGCTTTGTGTATTAGTCAAGATAAGCTAAGCTCTGCTACAGAAACAAACAAGCCTTGAAAATCTTAGTGACCCAACATAATAAGGTTTGTTTTTCTTGCTTAACTCAGAGTCAGATACAAATGTCTTGGGCAGGTGGCTCTTCTGTAATCAAGGATATGAGGAATTTGAGTTTCTTCCACTGTGGGACTCTGCCAGGAGCAGTGCTAGGATCTACCCACATATGCTGATCTGCTTTTTGTTTGTTCCTCTATTTTTGTGACTTTTGAAAAGATTGATAAAAGTATTTACAATTCAATTTTAGAATTCATTGAATGTTAATAATCTAAAACACAGCCCCTGTTTGAAAATGTTTGTACTTTGGCAGTTAAAAACAAAAAAAACTCGCCTTTAAATATTAGGTAAGTTTAAAAAAAAATATATTAGGTAAGTTTAAGCTCTGGTAATTTTAATTAGATATATGAGAGATTTTGATCTGTTTTGTTCTTGCAGAAATCATCATTTTAGGGCATTCATTATCTTGCCTGTGGACTGATTCAGAGTGCTGGATAATTTAATTTTAATATAGTGTTGAGAGAAACCCCAAATAATTGAACTATTATCTTAGATGGCTGCTTCTCTGTTGCCTTAGTATTCTAAGAAAAGTGACCCCCAGTACAGGAAATATTCTCATCAGTGAAACCCCACTTAGCATAGGATGTAAGTCTCAGAGGGGCTAGAAATAAGCCATGTGCTTTCTGGAAATACTTTTCTAATCCAATGGCCCTAAAAGATAACTCTGTATTTAGTATTCTGTCAGGAGACTACCCAGGTGCCGTATTTATATATCATTCCTGAGAATGGTTTAAAACTGAGTGCTATCAAGCCTGTTTTTCTTCTGTATAGAAGAAGGAGATTTATAACAAAAATCATAAATAAGAGACAAAGGAACTCTGAAGTTTCTTTTTTTCCTGCCTGCCTTTCCCTGTTCAGTGATAGAACAATTTATGAATCTGACAAATCCTCCCCTAGATAATGGTAAGAGTAACACAGTGTTCAGCTGAGTAACTCTGGGCCACTAAAGTTTATTAGACTGTAGAGCAACAGCAGCGGGATTGATGCAATAATCAAATGACATGCTTGATTTGGATTCTCCCAGTCTCTCTCTTCCCACCCCAGCCCTCCTTATACCTATCCCTCCCTCCCTTCTTCGTGCCTGTACCTAAGGAAAACTAAGAGAGGGAATTTGAAATTGAATAGGTTGGCAGGGGTAGACTCCCAGTTTCCACAAGCAGCATTCACTCAGAAAGTATGAGAAGTCTGTGCCAAAAGGTTAAATGAAAATAAGGAACATGGTCGTAAACACATCCCGACTAAATTTTTCGTTTGGATCCGAGAAACCCAAGAGGCAAGAGAAGCCTTTTCCATCTGCCTCACGCTTAGGCCAACCCTGAATTGTTGGGACACCAGAGACATGATCAAAATACATCAATAACTTGAGTTAAACCAATATTGATGGGTCAGAGTTGGCAAGAAGACAGAAATTTAGGCATTGGGAAAACTCGACTGCTTTGAAAACTCTAGACTCCATGGGGTATGTTGATTGTAAAAGCTTTTAAAGTGAAAGTGAAAGTGAAGCCGCTCAGTCGTGTCTGAGTCTTTGCGACCCCATGGACTGTATGTAGCCCACCAGGCTCCCCCGTTCATGGGATTCTCCAGGCAAGAATACTGGAGTGGGTTGCCATTTCCTTCTCCAGGGCATCTTCCTGACCCAGGGATCGGACCTAGGTCTCCTGCATTGCAGGCAGATGCTTTAACCTCTGAGCCACCAGAGAAGCCCAAAAGTTTTTAAGAAGTCACTAAATCCAGCACTTCAAAATGGCAGCCAGAGGGTGAGGCTGGGTGTGCATTTGCTTGGTTTGGACCACGCTATTTTGTGAAGTTGAGTTTTAATGCCTTCAGGGGAGATTTTCGTTTTCACAGGGCTTCCCTTCTTCCTATTAAGTTCTGCCTCTTGTATACATATGGGCTTCCTTTGTGGCTCAGCTGGTAAAGAATCTGCCTGCAATGCTGGAGACCTGGGTTCGATCCCTGGGTTGGGAAGATCCCCTGGAGAAGGGAAAGGCTATCAACTCTAGTATTCTGGCCTGGAGAATTCCATGGGGGTTGCAAAGAGTCGGACACGACTGAGTGACTTTCACTTGTACACATATGTGGCTTAATTCCTGGCCTGGGATGGCCTTCGTGTTTGAAAAGTAAATCCATCTACTGCTTCTAGTTGGACCACGGCGTGACTCCTGACTAAAAAGACATGGGAGTCTTAAACTAGATTCTTTATTCTCTGCTTGTAAGAGGATGAAATTTGCTGGAAATTGCTAAATGTCACCATTGTTGAGGTGACACCGAAGAAGTCAACATGTTATGAGAAAACCAGCAGGACTGACACCCAGTCCAGGAGACCTTCAGCTTTTTCAAGACAGTGAAAGTAAAAGGTCTCTCAAATATCGAGAAACGTACTTTATAACCAGAATAGTCTGTGATGAATAGGATAATAATATTCCACCCTGCCTATAAAGAAAAGTGGTATGGACATTACTGCGTTTTTGGACACTGGAGCAACTATATCACTCATTTCTGAGAGGTTGTCAAAAAAAATTGAAGGGTTTAAATATATGACCTTTTACAGGAATTACTTCAACAATAGCTTATTCTACTGAGTCCATTGAAGTTGCAGTTGCAACAGTGAATTTCCTGTTGCGAGATGCAAATTGTGGGCTAATTGCAAGATTTAATCCTACCTGTTTAGGGCAGTCCTCAGAAAACTGGGTTTTTGCAACACTATTTTATGGGTTAGTACCAAACATTCTGTCACAAACTATAGAAGGAAATTTAAGAAAAGAAATAGTAATATTCAGAAGGCAAGAGCTATCAGAAATATAGACTGATCTTAGAGCAAATGGGTTTTGCTTTGTAAATCAAGTTGGTAATTAGACAAGGGAGCCATTCAGGTTGATGCAGAACACCAAAGCCTCCAAAAAACAGGGGCAGTGCAAATGCCAACCCGCTATGTGTGATAAAACAAAATGAGGAAAATGAACGTTCACCCGTTCTTTGGTTAGTCACTCTCCTAGGAAACACCGCAGTGTTATACCTGTCTAGACCATGCACGCAATCTAGCCTGAAAGAGGCCTTTCAGAAATACCAGAATGAGGTAGGCGAGAATGTTTACTGAAATAGATAACTGAAAGCTCCACTTGCAGCCTGTCAGTTTTGCCATTTGAATAACTGTGTCTGAAGCCCTGAGTAATCTCCATCTGTATGAGTTCTTCAGATTCACTGGTGTCACCTGCAGTCATTGACAACTCCCCAGATCTTCTCTGTCAAGTACCATATGTGCACACCAGAGACATATCCAAAAGCTGCTGGCAAATATCTTTAGATAATGAGTGCAAATTAATAACTCGTTTTGTACGTCACAAGGGATCATGCCAATTTAATGTTATGCCCTTTGGGTGAACAAATGGGACAAAGATCTTTTAGATACTAATGAATAGTGTCTTACAAGGATTAATTTGTCCAACTTTTTGCTGGGCTGACATCACATGCAACATGGCTTGATTTGTTGGGTCTCTGGTGGGGTTGGCTCTGTAGAAGTAAGAAGAAAATGAATTTTAACTTTGGGCTTTAAGACTGTTTTTAAGAGGGATGTCATTCTGGTTTCTCAGTGAAGCAGCTTCTCATAGGGTTATCATGTATGGTAGTACAGGCTGGACCTTTATTCACTCACAGTGTAGTCTGCGTGAATGGTGCCCCAGTCCCCTCCCCAGAGCTGAGTGCACACAGTTAGTGCAACTGTTTGCAGTGGATCTAGTAACCTCTCATGACTAACCATCATTTCACTCTGGATGGCAGCGTGTATTAGTAATGGTGAGTGTAATACTCCACTGTATTAACAAGAATTTGATTATTCACAAGGATTTGTACTCTTTCTGATTAGGAATTCAGTGGCTCCTGTGTTTATTATATACTGAAGTTTGTGTACGCCTGTGTTTTCTAATGAAAAATTAGATAAAATTTTTTAGCTATTGTATTTCTGTATATTAAAAGTATAGATTGGAGTGGGTTGCCTTTTCCTTCTCCAAAAGTATAGATATTTGCCAGTATTGGCTAGGGAACAGGGAAATAAGTATTCTCTTAAATTCTTATTTCGTAGCATAAATCAGTAGGGCTTTTTGATTTTGGGGGAAATTTGGAAATTCTGTTACATAAAAAATGTATGTATCTAACAGAAATTCTTTGCAAGGGTACAATATATGTATAAGTATTGTTTGTTGTAGCTTGTAATAACAAGGACAGACCAGTCACACCCCAAAGGAGGAATTTCACTAAATCAATGGCAGACTGAGTCTCTGCAAAGGACTGCTATGAACGATAAGGAGTAAAGCAGACCAACTGTGTGTACAGTACACACCATTGCAAGCACATGTGGCAACAGTGTCTGTTTATAAGGACTGACCTAAAAGAGACCAAAGGTATATCATTAAATGGAAAAAAGAAAGATGTAACACAGTATTCAGGGCATGATCTCATTTACACAAGAATTAAATAAATAAGAATGATAAAGAAACTGAAAGTGAAAGTGAAGTCGCTCAGTTGTGTCTGACTCTTTGCAACCTCGTGGACTGTGGCCCACTAGGCTCCTCCGACCGACCATGGGATTCTCCAGGCAAGAATACTGGAGTGGGTTGCCATTTCCTTCTCCAATAATGATACAGACACATACATAAAAAACAGTTCTGTGTATATAGACTTGTTCAGTTAGTTCAGTTCAGTCACTCAGTCGTGTCTGACTCTTTGCCACCCCATGGACTGCAGCACACCAGGCCTCCCTGTCCATCACCAACTCCCAGAGTTTACTCAGACTCATGTCCATTGAGTCAGTGATGCCATCCAACCATCTCATCCTCTGTTGTCCCCTTCTCCTCCTGCCTTCAATCTTTCCCAACATTAAGTTCTTTTCAAATGAGTCAGCTCTTCGTATCAGGTGGCCAAAGTATTGGAGTTTCAGTTTCAGCATCAGTCCTTCCAATGAATGTTCATTCAGGACTGATTTCCTTTAGGATTGAACAACACAACAGGGACCTAAGGTCCCAGGAGCTGCAAGGTGCAGCCAAAGGAGAGGAAAAGGTGTAGAAACAAAAAGAGCGCCGAAGATTTCCAAAATGTTTCCCTAGGGAGATGGGGGTGGAGCGGGGCAGGGGTAACTTCCTGCTGAGAATGAGTGTTCTGGAGCAGTGCTATCCAGTATGGGAGCCGCCAGCCGCATCTTGTTAACATAGGGGTTGGAAATGGCAACCCCACTCCAGTATTCTTGCCTGGAGAATCCTCGTTGACAGAGGAGCCTGGGGGGCTACAGTTCATGGGGTCACAAAAGAGTCGGCCATGACTGAACAACTAAGCACAAAATGTGTGGGTTCCCCAAATTGACATATGTTAGAGGAGCCTGGTGGGCTGCAGTCCATGGGGTCGCTAGGAGTCAGACACGACTGAGCGACTTTACTTTCACTTTTCACTTTCATGCATTGGAGAAGGAAATGGCAACCCACTACAGTGTTCCTGCCTGGAGAATCCCAGGGACGGGGGAGCCTAGTGGGCTACCGTCTGAGGGGTCGCACAGAGTCGGACACGACGGAAGTGACTTAGCAGTAGCAGTAGCAGTGGTGTAAAATATTCATAGGGTTTCCTAACTTGATATGAAAAAAGAACAAAATATCTCATTCAGTTCAGTTCAGTCGCTCAGTTGTGTCCAACTCTTTGGGACCCCATGGACTGCAGCACACCAGGCTTCTCTGTCCATCACCAACTCCCGGAGCTTGTTCAAACTCATGTCCATCGAGTCTGTGATGCCATCCGACCATCTCATCTTCTGTCGTCCCCTTCTCCTCCTGCCCCTTCTTCTCCCCCTTCTCCTCCCCTTCAATCTTTCCCAGCATCAGGGTCTTTTCCAATGAGTCAGTTCTTCACATCAGGTGGCCACAGGATTGGAGTTTCAACTTCAGCATCAGTCCTTCCAATGAATATTCAAGACTGACTTCCTTTAGGATGGACTGGCTGGATCTCCTTGCAGTCCAAGGGACTCTGAAGAGTCTTCTCCAACACCACAGTTCAAAAGCATTAATTCTTCAGCACTCAGCTTTCTTTATAGTCCAACTCTCACATTCATATACATAACTACTGGAAAACCCAAGCCTTTGACTAGATGGACGTTTGTTGGCAAAGTAATGTCTCTGCTTTTTAATAAGCTGTCTGGGTTGGTCATAACTATTCTTCCAAGGAGTAAGCATCTTTTAATTTCATGGCTGCAGTCACCATCTGCAGTGATTTTGAAGCCCCCCAAAACAAAGTCTGTCACTATTTCCATGTTTCCCCACCTATTTGCCATGAAGTGATGGGACCAGGTGCTATGATCTTAGTTTTCTGAATGTTGAGTTTTAAGCCAACTTTTTTTACTCTCCTCTTTCACTTTCATCAAGAGACTCTTTAGTTCTTCACTTTCTGCCATATGGGTGGTGTCATCTGCATATCTGAGGTTATTGATATTTCTCCCGGCAATCTTGATTCCGGCTTGTGCTTCATCCGGCCCAAAGTTTCTCATGATGTACTCTGCATATAAGTTAAATAAGCAGGGTGACAACATACAGCCTTGATGTACTCCTTTCCCAATTTGGAACCAGTCTGTTGTTCCATGTCCAGTTCTAACTGTTGCTTCTTGACCTGCCTACAAATTTCTCAGGAGGCAGGTCAGTTGGTCTGGCATTCCCATCTCTTTCAGAATTTTCCACAGTTTATTATAATCCACACAGTCAAAGGCTTTGGCATAGTCAATAAAGCAGAAGTAGATGTTTTTCTGGACTCCTGCTTTTTTGATGATCCAGCAAATGTTGGCAATTTGATCTCTGGTTCCTCTGCCTTTTTAAAATCCAGCTTGAACATCTGGAAGTTCACGGTTCATGTACTGTTGAAGCCTGGCTTGGAGAATTTTGAGTATTACTTTGCTAGTGTGTGAGATGAGTGCAATTGTGCAGTAGTTTGAGCATTCTTTGGCATTGCCTTTCTTTGGGATTGGAATGAAAACTGACCTTTTCCAGTCCTGTGGCCACTGCTGAGTTTTCCAAATTTTTTGGCATATTGAGTGCAGCACTTTCACAGCATCGTCTTTCAGGATTTGAAACAAATTAACTGCAAATTCCATCACCTCCACTAGCTTTATTTGCAGTGAATCTTCATAAGGCCCACTTGCCTTCGCATTCCAGGATGTCTGGCTCTAGGTGAGTGATCACACCATCGTGATTATCTGGGTCATGAAGATCTTTTTTGTATAGTTTTTCTGTGTATTCTTGCCACCTCTAAATATCGTCTGCTTCTGTTAGGTCCAGACAATTTCTGTCCTTTATCGAGCCCATCTTTGCATGAAAAGTTCCCTTGGTATCTCTAATTTTCTTGAAGAGATCTCTAGTCCTTCCCGTTCTGATGTTTTCCTCTATTTCTTTGCACTGATCACTGAGGAAGGCTTTCTTATCTCTCCTTGCTATTCTTTGGAACTCTGCATTCAAATGGCCATATCTTTCCTTTTCTCCTTTGCCTTTCACTTCTCTTCTTTTCATAGCTATTTGTAAGGCCTCCTCAGACAACCATTTTGCCTTTTTGCATTTCTTTTTCTTGGGGATGGTCTTGATCTGTGCCTGCTGTACAATGTGTCATGAACCTCCATTCATAGTTCTTCAGGCACTCTGTCTATCAGATCTAATCCCTTGAAACTCTTTGTCACTTCCACTGTATAATCGTAAGGGATTTGATTTAGGTCATACCTGAATGGTCTAGTGGTTTTCCCTACTTTCTTCAATTTCAGTCTGAATTTGGCAATAAGGAGTTCATGATCTGAGCCACAGTCAGCTCCCAGTCTTGTTTTTGCTGACTGTATATATAGAGCTTCTCCATCTTTGGCTGCAAAGAGTATAATCAATGATTTCGGTGTTGACCATCTGGTGATGTCCATGTGTAGAGTCTTCTCTTGTGTTGTTGAGAGCGGGTGTTTGCTATGACCAGTGCGTTCTCTTGGCAAAACTCTGTTAACCTTTGCCCTGTTTTATTCTGTACTCCAAGGCCAAATTTGTCCATTACTCCAGGTATTTCTTGACTTCCTACTTTTGCATTCCAGTCCCTTATAATGAAAATGACGTCTTTTTTGGGTGTTAGTTCTAGAAGGTCTTGTTGGTCCTCATAGAACCATTCAACTTCAGCTTCTTCAGCATTACTAGTTGGGGCATAGACTTGGATTACTGTGATATTGAATGGTTTGCCTTGGAAACCAACAGAGATCAGTCTGTCGTTTTTGAAATTGCATCCAAGTATTGCATTTCGGACTCTTTTGTTGACTGTGATAGCTACTCCATTTCTTCTAAGGAATTCTTGCCCACAGTAGTAGATATAATGGCCATCTGAGTTAAATTCACCCATTCCAGTCCATTTTAGTTCACTGATTCATAAAATGTCGATGTTCACTCTTGCCATCTCCTGCTTGACCACTTCCAATTTGCCTTGATTCATGGACCTAACATTCCAGGTTCCTATGCAGTATTGCCCTTTACTGCGTCAGACTTTACTTCCATCACCAGTCACATCCACAACTGGGATTTTCTCTGGAGGATGAGACTCTGTAGTCTCCAGGAATCTCATTTGCTATGACATATATTTCTTTATTTAAAAAATTGATGACAAAAAATAAGAAAAAAATTGTATTTGTAATTTAGAAAATGAGCCTGCCAACTTCCTGACTGCTGGTGCACTTGGGGGTTTTGCTAGCTCACATTTAGGATCATGAGTCTCCCGATAATTTGCATCCACAAGACAAAGAGAGTTGGGATACCAAGGTCAGAGCTCATTGCTGACTCTGTAGAAAGAATCCTGACTCTGCCCCATTAATGGTGACCACAGTTTCTTACAGTGGTTACTTGCTTGGCAGGCTAAGCTTTGTCCTAAGCTTTGACAAGGTGCAAATGTAGATATTCCTTAGGACTGACATTTCAGATAGTCACAAACCTGATTGACCATATTCATTTCCCCTCCAAAAAGGCCTTGCAATTTTTGTGCGTCACTGAAGGATCAAAATTACACAGCATGGGATATTTTTTCTTGGTCTAATAGAAGTTCAGAGCTCAACCAGTCAAGTACTGGTGGTGGAAGCATCCTTAGCCTTTTTGGGTGGTAGATACATGAGAAATGGGAGCTATGGAAACAATAATCAATCTACCTGCATATGCACTTCAAACATCATTTTGCACTTAATTCAATTCAGGAGCTATTCTGCTGTATTTTAGAGACATTCCATTGTTTTTGCTCAGTAGCTAAGTTGTATCCAACTCTTTGCAACCCCATGACTGCACCATGCCAGGCTCCTCTGTCCTCCACTATCCCATGAAGTGATGGTACCAGTTGCTATGATTGTAGTTTTGTTTTTGATATTTTTATTGGTGTTTAAAATTAGTGAACTAGAGAATTTACATTGGAAAAGAATATATTTTTGAGTACCATATGCATATTTAAAAATAGCTGTAACCTCAGCAGGAAGAAGTCCCTAGGAAATCTTGTTCTTCAAAGATTTAAACAATGAATTGATGCTCTAGGTTGATGCTTTGGAAATTTGAGTGGGTTATGGATTGATGACCATGGTACTGGTGATACATACTTGCTAAATGGGGACCCACTTAATCTCTCAGGAATTGCTTGTTTTCTCCTGCTCCGTTTTCATTTTGTGGACACTGGAGATTTCATTCATGATTAAGTTTTCCCTATTTGGCTTTGTTGCAAGAAAGCCTTAGAACCAAACTGGTGATTTGCTCAAACAAGTGTGTAAGACTCAGTGCCATTTTGCATTTACCCATTTCTGGATCTTTGTTTATACTCCTTGTGTTTTTCTTTCTTCCCAATTTCTCATGTAGGTTGTCTTGTGTTATTTTGTATAATTGTGAATAAGTATTAATCTTTTTAAAGGATAAAGAAGGATATAAATAAATACAGAGATAAGTAAATAAATGCAGTAGTCCTAGAAGCACTGGCATTTTGCCCCTTGTTTAAGGCTCAGGGATCATGTTTTCCTGGTGTTCAATGGTGTGTCCTAAGTCATGTCTGATTCTTTGCGACCCCATGGACTGCAGCATACCAGGCTTCCCTGTCCTTCACTATCTCCCAGAGTTTGCTCAAACTCATGTCCATTGAATTGGTGATGCCATCTGCCCATCTCATCCTCTGTTGCCCCCTTATCCTCCTGCCTCAATCTTTCCCAGCATCAGGGTCTTTTCCAATGAGTTGGCTCTTCACATCAGATGACTGAAGTATTGGAGCTTCAGCTTTAGCATCAGTCCTTCTAATGAAAATTCAGGGTTGATTTCCTTTAGGATTGACTGGCTTGGTCTCCTTGCAGTCCAAGGGGCCCTCAAGAGTCTTCCCCAGCACCACAATTTAGAAGCATCAGTTCTTCAGTGCTCAGCCTTCTTTATGGTCCAACTCTCATATCTGTACATGGCTACTGGAAAAACCATAGCTTTGACTATATGGACCTTTGTCAGCACAGTGATGTCTCTGCTTTTTAATATGCTGTCTTGGTTTGTCATAGCTTTCCTTCCAAGGAACAAGTGTCTTTTAATTTCATGGCTGCAATCACCATCCACAGTGATTATGGAGCCCCCAAAAATAAAATCTGTCACTGTTTATACTTTTTCCCCCTGCATTGGCCATGAAGTGATGAGATTGGATGCCATGATCCTAGTTTTTTGAATATGGAGTTTTAAGCCAGCATTTTTACTCTTCTCTTTCACTCTCTACAAATGGCTGTTTAGGTGTGTCTTGGTGTGTCTACGGCTATTGTAAGAAACAAAACTGCCCACTTTCCAAAAGCTGTTTGGAGTTGGGCCTGTGCAGTTGGGTGTATTTGGACATAGCTTGTAGACACACATATGGCATGGCAAGTTTCTGACCTGTTCTGGACTTCCAGGATTTAGGAACTCAAGAGAGCTGGAGTCTCAGTGGTTCCCTAATAGCCACTTTGGTGAGAATAACAACCACATTTGACTTGTGAGGTAGGTATTTTTATAAACCTCATATTTCTCCATGTGATGACTTCTTAAATAACCTGATAAGGAGGCGGTCGATTTTTACCTTTTTACACCCTACCTACAAGAACATTTCTGAAACCAATACAATGGAAATGCCTTTTACGTTCTTTCTTTAAAAATGTGTTCAAAGTCCTAACTGCATAGATACTATGGCCATCCCATCATCAGCTGTGTACATGAGGAGTCAGTCTTAGGGTGTTCTTCCAGAGAAGCCTTCTTTTTTTCCCAGTGACTTAACTTTTTGGCCCCTTTGTAGCTCAGTCAGTACCCCGGTTCAATTACCCACTTCAATATTCTTGGGCTTCCCTGGTGGCTCAGATGGTAAAGAATCCACCTGCAATGTGGGAGACCTGGTTTCGACCCCTGCATTGGGAAGATCCCCTGGAGGAGAGCATGGCAGCCTGTTCCAGTATTCTGGCCTGGAGAATTCCATGGACAAAGGAGCCTGGTGGACTGTGGTCCATAGGGTCTCTAAGAGTCAGGTATGACTAAGTGACTAAGTACACACGTACTCCATAATGAGGGACACGATTGAAAGCAGAGGCTGCTTCTTCAGTAATTGATTGTGGGCTGAGAATCTGGAGCTTGGTGATTTTTTGTCCATTGAGTACCATTTTACTGAACCTCAGCCTGGAGAACACCTGCAGAAAAAAATACCTTGTGGTAATATCTAAAGTAAACTTCAAAGTATTTTGCATTCACATGTATTTTGCTTTTTTTTCTGAAGGCATTGAAAACACAGTAAACAGATCACCATGTTGTTACTAGTAGCATCTTGCTAAAGGAAGTGAATGGCACTTTTTCATGTGATTTGTGAAGTTAAGGGCCACAGAGAGACACAGAACAATTAGCCAGCAATAATCAGGGCTAGAATAAAACTTGCCCATCTGTCACTTAGAGCTCTACTGTCACAACAGCCTCTACTCTAGCATCAGAAGTCCAGTTTAAGGGATATTCGCATCAACCTTTAGAGTCCAGAGTTCCCTAGCCTGCCAAGTGAATGAATATTCAGTCACTTCAGTGTGTATTTGATGGTAGTTAGCAACACAAAGCAAGCCCAATGCCCAAAGAATGTGTAGAGGAATGTTAATTCTAGAAGCGACCATAACTTGATTTTCATGATTTCCTTGAGTTTAAAGCCTGGACCACAGTATTACATTACCAAGTTATTTGCATTTGAAATATAATACCTGGGGGAGGGGTGACATTTAATTAAATTACAGTGCTACCCTCAGGCTGCAGGGAACCAGACTGGCACCAGGCTGTGTGTGGAAGGTGCTGGATGTGCATTTTGTGCTTTTCCTGAAAGGCAAGGACTGGGAGGAGGAAACTCCAACGCTCCCCAAGAAGCATACCAGTGCTGAGCAGGAGCAGTTGACTGGTTTGGACTTAAAAATTCAGAATATGAAGTGCATGTGTGAGCGTCCATTGAATGTGGAAAAGAGCACATACCTGCAGGCTTCAGTCTCCACATTTTCTAAAGTCCTAAGAGAAGAGAAAGAGTGAGAATCCCTTGGCTTATGACAGACATAGCCCAGCCTAGGTCAGCATCTTCCCCAGTGAGAAAGGAAACTCTTGGCTTTTGAGTCAATGTAGCTCATGATAACTGGGGGACTGTGGTGCCCTTGCTCCTACTCTCTTGAGACTCCATGGTAATGGTTAGAAAAGGCCACCAAAGTCCCCACTGATCAAAAGACCTTCCTTTCCATGCCCTTAAGCCCCCATTCACTAAGCAGGTACAGAGGTGGGAACATTCAAGATGTCTACACAGAACTCTAGCCATCTTATCTCCTATAGCATCTGTTTTCAACTGGCACAGATTTTTCCCTCCTAGGGGGACATTTTCAATGCCCAGAAACATTTTTGGTTGTTATGATTGGGGAGGTGCTACTGGCATCTGTTGGGAAGAGGCCCTGGCTGAATATGCTGAAATAATATACAAAGCATGAGATAGCCCCTCACGACAAAGAGTCGTTCAGCCAAGTCAACAGTGCTGAAGTTGAGAAACCCTGTTCTGACAGAAGATGAGATTATGAAAGAGTGGATTCTAGTTACTGAGTTGGCTATCAAAATAGAAAATAACCTATAAAATTGCCAGTGTGTCATTCAGAGTCCAACTAGGAAAGTGGGGACCACTTTGGTATTTAAAAGGAAACAAAGTTTTTTAAATTGAAGTATAGTTGATGTACACTATTGTGTTAATTTCTGCTGTATAGCAGAGCAGTTCAGCACACACACATACATACATACATTATTTTTTAGTGTTCTATTTCATTCTGGTTTATCACAGGATATGGAATATAGATCCCTGTGCTATACTGTAGGACCTTGATGCTTATCCATTCCATATATAATAGTTTGCATCTACTAACCCCAAACTCCCAATCCTTTCCTCCCCACCTCCCCACCTCCAGGGGAGGTGTGCATGTGTTTCTGTTTGTAGATATGTTCATTTGTCATATTTTAGATTCTACATGTAAGTGATATCATATGGTATTTGTCTTTCTCTCTCTGACTTACTTCACTGAGTATAATAATGTCTAGTTGTTGCAAATGGCATTATTTCATTCCTTTTTATGGCTGAGTAATATTTCATTATACATAATATGATGCTATATATATATATATATGCCACATCTTTATTCATTCATTTGTCGAAAGACATTTAGGTTGTTTCCATGTCTTGGCTCTAGTGAATAAGTGCTGCTATGAACACTGGGGTGCATGTGTCTTTTTGAATAACAGTTTTGTCTGGATGTATACCCAGGAGTATGCTGGATCGTATGGCAATTTGATTTTTAGCTTTTGGAAGAACTTCCATACTGTTTTCCATAGTGATTATACCAATGCACATTCCCACCAACTGTGTAGGAGGGTTCCAAAAGGAATCAAATTTGATTCATAGATTCAGTTGTGCAGGTGCTGGAGAGGCTGGGAGCAGAGAGAACAGCAAGTCAAGGCAGAGAGTACAGCAAGTCAAGGCAAAGGTTAACAAAACCAGGCAGTCCCTACCATTTCTTGGCCAAGGTACAGGGTGGGATGTGGGGACATTGCTGTTTAGGGATTATGGTAGTTAGAACCACAACAAGCTGGTCTGGTAGGAGCTAAAATCGCTGAGATGAGGAAGCTTTTGGAGGGACAACCAAAGGAAGAGAAGGAGAAATACTCTGATTTTTCTGTCCTTCCATCATGGAATCTCCCACCAGTGCCTCCTATCAGCTCAGTTCAGTTCAGTAGCTCAGTCAGGTCTGACTCTTCACAACTCCATGGACTGTAGCATGACAGGCTTCCCAGTCCATCACCAACTCATGGAACTTGATCAAACTCATGTCCATTGAGTCAGTGATGCCATCTAACCATCTCATCCTCTGTTGTCTCTTTCTCCTCTTACCTTCAATCTTTCTCAGCAACAGGGTCTTTTCCAAGGAGTCAGTTCTTTGCATCAGGTGACCAAAGTATTGGAGTTTCAGCTTCAGCATCAGTCCTTCCAGTGAATGTTCAGGACTGATTTCCTTTAGGATGGATAGGTTGGATCTCCTTGCAGTCCAAGGGACTCTCAAGAGTCTTCTCCAACACCACAGCTCAAAAGCATCAATTCTTTGGCACTCAGCTTTCTTTATGGTCCAACTCTCACATCCATATACATAACTACTGAAAAACCAAAGCTTTGACTAGATGGACCTTTGTTGGCAAAGTAATGTCTCTGTTTTTTAATATGCTGTCTGAGTTGGTCATAACTTTTCTTCCAAGGAGCAAGCATCTTTTAATTTCATGGCTGCAGTGATTTTGGAGCCCAAAAATATAAAGTCTGGCACTGTTTCCATTGTTTCCCCATCTATTTGCCATGAAGTGATGGGACCAGATGCCATGATCTTCGTTTTCTGAAAGTTGAGTTTTAAGCCAACTTTTTCACTCTTCTCTTTCACTTTCATCAAGAGGCTCTTTAGTTCTTCTTCACTTTCTGCCATAAGGGTGGTGTCATCTGCATATCTGAGGTTATTGATATTTCTCCCGGCAGTCTTGATTCCAGCTTGTGCTTCATCCAGCCTGTCATTTTGCTTAATGTACTCTGTATATAAGTTAAATAAGCATGGTGACAATACAATATACAGCCTTGAAGTACTCCTTCCCTTATTTGGAACCAGTCTGTTGTTCCATGTCCAGTTCTAACTGTTGCTTCCTGACCTGCCTACAGATTTCTCAGGAGGCAGGTCAGTTGGTCTGGTATTCCCATCTCTTGAAGAATTTTCCACAGTTTGTTGTGATCCACACAAAGGCTTTGGCATCATCAGTAAAGCAGAAATAGATGTTTTTCTGGAACTCTTGCTTTTTCGATGATCCAGCAAATGTTGGCAATTTGATCTCTGGTTCCTCTGCCTTTTCTAAAACCAGCTTGAACATCTGGAATTTCATGGTTCATGTACTGTTGAAGCCTGGCTTGGAGAATTTTGAGTATTACTTTGCTAGGGTGTGAGATGAATGCAATTGTGCGGTAGTTTGAACATTTCTTGGCATTGCCTTTCTTTGGGATTGGAATGAAAACTGACCTTTTCCAGTCCTGTGGCCACTGCTGAGTTTTCCAAATTTTTTGGCATATTGAGTGCAGCACTTTCACAGCATTATCTTTCAGGATTTGAAACAACTCAACTGGAATTCCATCACTTCCACTAGTTTTGTTTGTAGTGATCCTTCCTAAGGCCCACTTGACTTCACATTCCAGGATGTCTAGCTCTAGGTGAGTGATCACACCGTCATGGTTATCTGGGTCATGAAAATCTTTTTTTACAGTTCTTCTGTGTATTCTTGCCACCTGTCTTAATGTCTTCTGTTTCTGTTAGGTCCAGACAATTTCTGTCCTTTATCGAGCCCATCTTTGCATGAAAAGTTCCCTTGGTATCTCTAATTTTCTTGAAGAGATCTCTAGTCCTTCCCGTTCTGATGTTTTCCTCTATTTCTTTGCACTGATCACTGAGGAAGGCTTTCTTATCTCTCCTTGCTATTCTTTGGAACTCTGCATTCAAATGGCCATATCTTTCCTTTTCTCCTTTGCCTTTCACTTCTCTTCTTTTCATAGCTATTTGTAAGGCCTCCTCAGACAACCATTTTGCCTTTTTGCATTTCTTTTTCTTGGGGATGGTCTTGATCTGTGCCTGCTGTACAATGTGTCATGAACCTCCATTCATAGTTCTTCAGGCACTCTGTCTATCAGATCTAATCCCTTGAAACCATTTGTCACTTCTACTGTATAATCATAAGAGATTTGATTTAGGTCATACCTGAATGGTCTAGTGGTTTTCCCTACTTTCTTCAATTTCAGTCTGAATTTGGCAATAAGGAGTTCATGATCTGAGCCAGTCAGCTCCCAGTCTTGTTTTTGCTGACTGTATAGAGCTTCTCCATCTTTGGCTGCAAAGAATATAATCAATGTTTTCAGTGTTGACCATCTGGAGATGTCCATGTGTAGAGTCTTCCTTTGTGTTGCTGGAAAAGGGTGTTTGCTGTAACCAGTATGTTCTCTTGGCAAAACTCTGTTAGCCTTTGCCCTGCTTCATTCTGTACTCCAAGGCCAAATTTGCCTGTTACTCCAGGTGTCTCATCTGAGCCCTAGCAGAAAGCCAGCTGTTCTGGGAGGCTGGGAAACACAGATGCAAGGAAGAGGGGTGAATGGCTTTGAATGCAAGCAGGTGCAAACTGGTCCATACTATCTTAGAGAGCCTAGTGAACTTCCCAAAGCATCAGAACAAACCATGGCATGTTTGAGCAAACATCCAAAGAGTTCTGCATTATGGCTGGTACTGTTTACCACAGAACATCATCTTTCCTCCTGCCTTGCAACTTGAGGCTTAAAATAATTTTAAAATTCCCATAATAACAAAGAGAAGATACAGTTATTTCTTTCTCATTCAGGCTTAGAAGTAGCCAACTTCATGTGTTGAGTGGCCTTGTGACATGATGTAGAGTTTTTGTCTCTGTGTAGACAGCACAGTTTGTTGGAAATCCATGTCAGTGTGCAGAGCACACACTGTTAATTTTACTGGATCTGTGGCAAACTCAATCCTTCATTGTCAGGCTTCAGCTCATTTTGGTGGCAGTGATCTTGCTTCTTGCTTCACTCGAATGTATATCCTTTCCATGGGTCCTGCCCCTCTGGAAACAGGCTAAAAGTAGAAAGCTGTTGGGAAGCTAGAGAAACTGCTGTGATGAATTTTATTTATTCTTACAGTGTGATTTTTAAGAATTTAGACAAAGCAAAGGAAATTAATTTTATTTGTTTTCTATTTGAACAGCCCAACAAGTTCCCAAAGTCATGGGGATAAAAGTGATAAATTTTTTAGAGTCTTCTTTAAGAGAGTTGTATGGATGCTTAATACTTTTTGCCCCACTTTTGATTATGTGCACTAATGGAGATGTGGAGGGCCCAAATCAATACCATCCCTTGATAATCCAAAAAAATCTCAATGTTGCCATTAGTTTTGACCTCCTCCCCCACCAAACCTTTTATCAGAGCTACTAAAAAGTGCCTCTGCACCCCCTGGGTTCTCAATATATTCAACTTGTTGACAGGCTGACTGATAAAATTGTCTGATTTCAGTTTTATCTCTTTTTTCCCTGCTCCTGCCCACTCTCTGGGGGAGGTGCTAATGAGCAGCACAAGAACAAAACCACAGGAAAAAGAGACTGCAGAAAAGCCAGGGTAACACACAAAATGATTAAATAGCTCCCATATCCCTGAAACTTTACTATATAATGTCAGCTTTGTAGGATTTTTTTTTCTCTTTTCCTAAAATAAATTGAAATAACTCAAATGGGCAAAGTATATGGAGCCTGCATGGACCCTTTGAAGCTTTGAATAGCTTTTGTATGGTATTCGTTTTCTGGGGAAAGATTTTTAATTATTAATCCTTTTATAAATGGCATTGATGTTACTCCTCATGCTGGTAAAATGCCCAGGCATTTTCTTAACTTCAAGGCAGCTGAGAATTGGGGTGTTTGTCTTAATCCCTTTAAGGATGACTAAAAATAAGAAAGAACTTGGGGACCAGGTTAAATTGTTTTTCTTGTGTTATATTTGTCAGACAAATTTATCCATTATCCAAACTGGACTCATGGACGCCATAGAAATAGCTGGCTGCATCACTATCTTACTGTGCCTGCTTACCCTTTCCTTTTTTCCCCATGATGGGGGATAAGGCAGAACTGACAATGAATAAAGCATATACACTGCTACATTGCCACAAATACCAGATCTCTTACAAGTCCCCATTTACATTACTCTTTAAGATCTGCAGTAACACCACTGTTTGGGTCCAGTACCTACTAGTGAAGACCATGTCTTCTAATTTTGTCAGAATATACCATTAAATGAATGGAGTGCCTGATGAAATGTAGAAAGGTGAAATGCAGTGAAAGGTTCTCACACGGAGGAATGAATTGGCATCTGATCAGGTGCCTACAAGGGAGACAATGACCTCTCTCTTTGGGCTTTATTCTCCATGGAGGAATGAAGTTTGCTCTTTCTGAAGGAAAAAGCAGTGCATTTTCTGGTTTTCCTTTCTGTTTCCTTCAGTCATTTTTACTTCAATTTACCAGATACCGTTTGAAAGCAATTTCATAAACATTGAAGTGGCTATGAAATTCAGTGTTTGTATCTGGCAGGTGGCTTATAAGATCTAAGGAACCACCTGGTTTTGAAGAATTGGGATGATATGTCAAGGTTCAATCAGAGACACAAACCATCTTGAGTGATTAGAACAAAGGATTTATTATAGGGTTTAGGCCTCACATAATTGTGGGAGCTGATAGATTGGACCTTGTAGGCTCTTACCTCAGCATCCAGTATTGGAATTGAAGTTGTCAGTCAGATCAGCAGTTGGGGAAAAAAGCTTGAAATAGACGAGAGAGACTGAACCAGAAACTCATGAGAATAGCTGAATACATGAGCAGAAACTGGTCAGATGTATATAGGGATTCCATTTCCAATCTCAGAGAGACTGGATGACTGGAAAGAGAAGATGGTGCCCGTCACCAAGGAACCATGCATGTACCTGGCCAAAGACTGAAAAGTTGAAGGAGCAGATCCAGCAGGAGCTGGAGAAACTGTGGGTCCAAGTGCTGCTGCACATCACCTGGGTGAGCCAGAGGATCCCTGATAGTGTATATAAGCTGTCATTGGGCCTGGACCCAGCCACATGCCCCAAACTTCAGAGCATAAAAAAAAAGGGCTGTACTTCACTTCTGCCTTCCAAATATTGCACAAAATGTCACTTGTGGGCAGTGCTAATTTGAAACTGTGCAGGCAAGGTATGCTGGAAAGCAATCATAGTTCTTTCTTAGCTAAGGTGACGCAGCACAGTCACTTGATGACATGACTCAAAAGAGATCATCTCTGAGCACTCAGATATGTAAATGGGAACTCACACTTTGGAGAAAGGCACCTTTCCAGGAGACTTGTTTCTTGGCAAATTGCCAGGTGTCACTGTTTAGTGACAGCACTTTGCAACTTTCCAAGTTGCATTTTTCTTTTGTTAGAAACTGTTGATACATTTAATTTACTGATCTTTGTAAGCCATGGTACTTTTACATGAAAAATTACTCTCTACAAATGCTAACATATCTGATAATCTCATTTCAGCCAAAATATTTTCACAGGTATTATGGCTTTAATTCAGGCAAACTTTTTGTAATAAAAATTTTGTAAGGTTAAACTCATCAAATTATCTGTATCCTTGTAATTCTTTTAATGTTTTGCCAAATTAAGATGCCTCAAAATCATAGGTTTTCTCAATTTTATACCACTAAAATCATAACTTACATGATTTTTAAAGATCTCCATCAAAATTGTTTGAGATATTTTAAAGCATATTTTTAGAATCTCAAAGTTTAAAATCTTTCACATTATTTGTGCTCTCATCATTTAATATGTTTAAACTTCCTTCTTGCTTATTGGGGGGATAAATTTAATGTGTTCTTACATGTAAATTTTATTTCCAGTAATTGTAATTCACTGAATTCTTCATACTACAGTTGGTTTTTTTAAGTATTCATTTGTTCTCTACTTGATTAAAATTTTCTAAGTGATTTTGAACAAAATGTAATCAAAATCTAGAGAACTCATTTATTTACAAAATTAATACCATTGTAAAGCAAATAGGTTTTTTTTGTTTTTTTTTCAATTTGAAAGCAGTCACTGTTTATGAACTGACCAGGTTATAAAAATAATCATGGTAGATACTTCAGTTCTTCCTTCTAATAAGGCTGTTGATCTGATCTTCCCTGTTGCCAACATCTCCATCTTTTACAAAATGAGTGATCTTTCTCTTCACTCCACCTTGTGGAGAAGATAATGTGAAAAGCCACAGGAAGTTGTTTGCTTCTTTGAAACATTTTCCAGCAGTTTAGATCTCATGAATCTGATCCTCTGTGCAGAGGATGCCATATTTACTGAGATCAAACAGTCAACGTGTTATCTGTCAGGGCAGTTCACTTCTTGTTGATTTTGCCATAACCATGCTTGTAGACCAGTTCATTTACTGACTTCAGGTACAAGCTGGAATCAAGATTGCCGGGAGAAATATCAATAACCTCAGATATGCAGATAACACCACCCTTATGGCAGAAAGTGAAGAGGAACTCAAAAGCCTCTTGATGAAAGTGAAAGTGGAGAGTGAAAAAGTTGGCTTAAAACTCAACATTCAGAAAACGAAGATCATGGCATCCAGTCCCATCACTTCATGGGAAATAGATGGGGAAACTGTGGAAACAGTGTCAGACTTTATTTTTCTGGGCTCCAGAATCACTACAGATGGTGACTGCAGCCATGAAATTAAAAGACGCTTACTCCTTGGAAGGAAAGTTATGACCAACCTAGATAGCATATTCAAAAGCAGAGACATCCCTTTGCCAACAAAGGTCCGTCTAGTCAAGGCTATGGTTTTTCCTGTGATCATGTATGCATGTGAGAGTTGGACTGTGAAGAAGGCTGAGCACCGAAGAACTGATGCTTTTGAACTGTGGTGTTGGAGAAGACTCTTGAGAGTCCCTTGGACTGCAAGGAGATCCAACTAGTCCATTCTGAAGGAGATCAGCCCCGGGATTTCTTTGGAAGGAATGATGTTAAAGCTGAAACTCCAGTACTTTGGCCACCTCATGTTAAGAGTTGACTCATTGGAAAAGACTCTGATGCTGGGAGGGATTGGGGGCAGGAGGAGAAGGGGACGACAGAGGATGAGATGGCTGGATGGCATCACTGACCCAATAGACGTGAGTCTCAGTGAACTCCGGGAGTTGGTGATGGACAGGGAGGCCTCGCGTGCTGCGATTCATGGGGTCGCAAAGAGTTGGACATGACTGAGTGACTGATCTGAATCTGAATCTGAATGCAATGTGTAGCTCCACAGTTCTCAGCATGTTAATTGAAGCCTTATTGAACTTCAAAAAGGTGCCACTGAAAATCTGACAGAGGCAGAGAAGCCGCAACCTTTTCAGACCTTTGGGATCAGACCACTGATAGCTCTGATCCTGATGACAAATGCCAATTTGGGTTCTCCAGACACATAGAAGTTGCTGACTTTTCTTGCCATCCTGAATTCTCAGTTCTGTATATCTGCCTATATTCCTTGTGATAATGCTTAGCTTTTTCATGGATAAGCTTCCTCCTTGCCTTTTGAAGCATCTTTGGGGCAAACTTCTGCTCAGATGCTTGATCTCAGGTGCTCTGTGAAATCCTTCTGCTGTTTCTGGCACAGCAGACGCCTCTTTCTTCTCTTCTTCAGCCTGCATGGTTCCAGCCAGGAAAGAGGCCAAATAGGTTGATTTTTAAGGTAGTTCTTCAAAATTTCAAATCTAAAACCCAACTGACAATAATGATGAACAGCAAAGAAAGAAAAATCATAGTCATGGTAAAGTTTTTTTTTAAAGTTAATTTTGCATCAGTTTAGTCAAAAAGTCTTTGTACTTCAATTACTGTATTTTGAGTATATGAAATGTAAATTAACAACTATTTCAACTAAAATTTCATATGAGTGAAATTAAAAATGAGTCATTTGATATAAATGAAAAGCCATGGTTGATAGAGTGGTATGCAACTGCACTTTCTATAGCTTTACAGACTTTATCATCATTATTTGGAATAGTGTTCTTTGAATAACCCCTCATGTTGTAAGTAGAATAAAACTAATACAATATTGTAAAGTTTAAAAATAAAATAAAATTAAAAAAAAAAAAGAATACAGTACTTCATTAGCAGTTTTGTTTTTTGCTTTACTTGTGATCAGTGATACCACTATGATCCCTGCATGGTGGATGGTAAATGTTAACACATACATTGTGAAAGTTATAAGCTCTCATGAGCTTTTTTAAGAAGCAGAAATTCAAACTTTAGGTTGTCTTTAAATAAGTATCTTTTGTGGTTTTTAACTTACTGCTGGCTTAAGAGTTTATTGAAAAAGAGAAAAGTGAAAGTGAAGTCGCTCAGTCATGTCGGACTCTTTGCGACCCCATAGACTGTAGCCTACCAGGGTCTTCTGTCTATGGGATTTTCCAGGCAATAGTACTGGAGTGGATTGCCATTTCCTTCTCCAGAAGAATAGAAAAGTATTTTCAAATACTTAAACAAATAAATATGTAGTTATATGTTCTCACCATACACTGAAGGAGGAAACTCAATAGTCAAAGCACACAGGCTACTCTTATAGGATCCATAACAGGACTGCTATAATTTTCCAGTTTTCCTGCTGATTTCACTGCCTTTGTACATCTTACAGTCATGGACTATGGCATGTCAGAATCCAGCAAAGACAGTAGTGACAGATACTTCTCTCACCACCATAAACCAGAGGGGTTAGATCTTCCTAAGTGTTTATTTTATCAATGAGTACCCTGCAAGTTGTCCTTGAAAAAGAGAAATGAATTGCCCCTGGGAAGGGTCTGGGAGAGAGAGATGGACTAGGAGTGGTCATCTTTCAGATGTAGCCATGAGCTAGTGTGAGAATTCTATTATTGCACGTGCATTTCATCTGCAAGTTAAAAAAAAAAAAATATGGCAGAAGTTGGAAGTACAAAGTACAGTTCTACTAGAACCACCTTGGATTTTTTTTTAATGCAGTTTTGACTAATGATACTTCATTAATAAGACAAAAATCTAAAACAAATTCTAAAACAAATGGGTAACAGCAGCAAACTGGGATTGTCCTGGGCAAATCAGAATATGTGGTCACCTAACCTGAAGGCAAAATTTGTTTGTCTATGTGCTTATTTTATTGCTAAGCTAGAGAACTTGATGTATTTGGTTGACCAAGAAGTTTGTTCTGGTTTTTCCATTACATTGTATGGAAAACTTGAATGAACAGTTTGGCCAACCCTATAGATGTTCTCAACTCGAATCTTCCTTGGTTGGTAAAGAGACTGTTCTAAGGAAAACTAGGTTGTAGTGAAACGATAAGTTAGTGTTGAAATTGTGTTAGTCTTCTTAGTCATCTTTAGGAGAGTGGAACCCATTTGGTTTGATATTATCAAACTTGAGATTATTCTGAATATTACTTAGTCTAGAAGGCTGCACACAGTGTTTTACCCTGACCTAATTGGTAGAGATGCTTATTATTAAATGGAAATATTTGTTCAGAGTTAGAATAATTTCTAAAATTATAGTTTCTGCAGGAAATAAAAAAAAATATATCAAATCCTGAAAACTCCAGCTAGGGCTCACATTTTTAACAAATCAGCAGGCATTTGAAACAGAGAAATGGCTTTATTCTGCTAGCTTATTTTACTAGTTGTTATCCTCTCCTAACCCACTCCAATAGTCTTGCCTGAAAAATTCCACGGACAGACGAGCCTGTCGGGCTATAGTCCTTGGGGTCCCAAAGAGTCGGACACGACTGAACACACACGGACACAGGCATAACATAGTGCCGGCTCTGCCTAGCGCATCCGTCCAAAAGGGGTACCTTTAACCCTGGTAGGCCTCCTGTGAGGAACGGGTTTTCTCTTGCAACTTAAGCCTAAATGATTCCTGCTTACAAGAACAGGTTTCAGGTTAAAACAATCTTGCTTGGCTTTATTTTGAACATTTACATTTCCTTATTGTAGCCTGTCACTGGTTATTCAAAAACTTTCCTTGAGGAGTTTGGAGTAGCTTTTTTTCCACTCTTGAACATCATTGGTTTATGTGTATGAGCTGCTGTAAAGTGCAGTGATTGCTTAAAAACACTATAGTTACTTTAAAAAGATGACTTTGATTGTGTTTTTTGTTCCCATCACAATAACACTTTGCAGGTGATTATTAAATTAGAGATTTTCTTTGTTTTTCTAACAAAAAAAAAACCCTTTTTTATGTCAGCGCCAATTATGAGTGGTAATTTTTCACATTTTACAAAAGATTTTTCTGTCCTACCTCCACGCCCCTCCCCCAGATAAAGAAGGGCTTTGACATTCTATGACAGGGAGGGTTTTTTGCATACACAGTGCTTTTGACTTTTCTTTAAAAAAAATCTGTTGACTCTATTGAAATGTGACAGGACAATATTTAACCTGAATAGAGGCATGTTGACTCCTCTTATTAAAACTGACAGTTAAGGACGTTTCTCTCTTTATTCCTTCTGATACACGCAGACAAGTCTTCACTGCTAACTAGTATACAAAATCAAAAACAAAAAAATACAGAGCAAAGAGATGACTACCTTATAAACAATATATGAATGACAATTGCAAGTTTAATCTAGCAAAGAAACCTTTTTTTATCCTTTAAGAAAATTAAAGCCCTTTCAAATTAGCTTGATATATGAAGACAGACTGACATCATTAATTTTCAAGTATTCACTCTTCTTCCCTAGCTGCCTTTCTCTCAAAGATAGGCAACATTCCACTAAGCCCTGGACAGGGCCACAGCGACACCTATGGAGAGAGTCCAGGGCCTCCATTGAGCCTTGTGTAGACCTCACAGCCTTGTGTCATGTTTCTCAGAATTCCTTTGCTTATTCTGCTGTCATGAAATAAAAATGGTGGCCATGGAGATTTGTCCCTGAGCTCCCTACTACCTGATGGTTGCTTTCTCTGTTTCAAAAAAAAATATATGGCTGAAAATATTAAGATCAAGCTTTCAAGTTCTTTCTGTTTTGTTGAACCAATAAAGAGACTTATTAGCATGAATGAGGCTTTGTGCATGGAGTGGGCCTCTTGGGAAGAGTGCAGTTGGGAACCGGATGCCAGCTTTCAGAAAGAGGAGGAAACTGTATGGCATTTGGATGTCTTTGGGTACTTGCCCACTCTCCTTAACTTCCAGGTTCAAATTTCTTAAAAGGAACTGTTGTCTTTCTCCTGTGTCATACACTGGATATATATGTGATGTAAATAAACTGTCCACCGAGACTCACACTTTTTGTTTGCGGGGGGGGGGGGGTGGGGGGGTGGTAAGAGCAGGATATTACACAATTAATAGTAGAGTCATTTTTGTTGTAATATAATTGGAGCTGTAGCAAAATCATGAATGGAACTATTTGTTACAGAGCCAGCAAAGGTACCTCTTATTCTCCTTTTCCTGCTGAACCTTCTTTTCTCTGCATTTATCACTGGAAAAGGGTCCTTTCAATGGTCATCAAGGCTTTCAACATTTTGTTGTGGAGAGTCAAAAAGATAGCAGTCTGTTCCATGGCAGACTTCTATGTCAAGCCTGCAGAAGAATTAGTCTTCTGTGTATTGATATTGATCTGTCCAGTTTAGTCTCTAGAGATCCCCTATTTCTATTTCTCTGGTTATCCTAATGAGGGCCAGGTGAGACCCTTGGTCAAAGCAGCCTGTAGATTGTATTATAGAAGCAAATCTAGATTTTTTTTTTCTTTCTTGAGTAGAAGGACCCAGTGGTGCCTGTGGTAACCAAGACTTCCTTTAGATCTTCAGGTCTAAAGCTGTCAAAAAACATTTAAAATATGTGTGTGAATTAACGTTCCTGTCCTTTGTGTTTGTCAAGATTGTGGGAAAGGCTGCCAAGTCTTTCCTGGTGTCTTAGTTGGGGTTATCCCCCAAGTAGACCTCAGGGCAAGGATTTAATGCAAGTAGTTCATCTGAAAAATGGTCTCGGCTGTGCTGGAGGGGACTGGAGGCAGGAAAGGCAGCCATTGAGGGATGTGGAAAAGTAGGTCAGTGCTGTGGGGAACTGGAGCTTTGTCCTGTCAGGGGTCATTAGAGGCTATGTAGACCATCCTTCATAAAGAGACATTTGAGGGACAAGAACATTCTTTATCCATAACTACTGTCTCTTGTTAGTTGAAGGTCACTCCTGAGCACCCGTTTCTTAGCACTTCAGGTCTCTTTTCTGTCCTGAACCCACCACCTTGGCTAGAGAGAGAGCAGGAAGATATGTGTATGAGAACTTTCTGCTGACCATCTCTGGGGTGGCCTGAGGGGGTACAGGGAAGACACCAGGAGCTTCTGGTGCACATGCTTCCTGTGGTTTAGAGAAGTAAGTACAGTTACAACTGTGTGTGTGTGTGTATCTATTGAGGGTGGGGATTATTAGTTCTTCTTAGACTTAAAGTATGTATATGTGTGTGATGCTGGATACTACCACTGTGACACTCAAGTAGAGATACAGGGCTCTTGTTACATATGGAGTGAACAATATATCTGTCAAGGGCAGGAGGAAGGAGCTACACATTCCCTGGTTCTCTGCTTGGTTATTTGAGCTCTAACTGAATGTGAGAAGCAAAAAGAAGAGACACCAAGACTGCTAATAAATCACAAGAGTTATCATGAATGAGATGGAGTGGTGGGCCATGAGAAGTTTTATTTTCGCTTGATTTTGGCGGCCATTAGCTCTAGAATGGTGCTATTGTAGAACTTCTTGCTAGTTTCATGTAGCTGTTGAGATATGGCTAGTGTGACTGTATTAGTTATCTAGGGCTTCCAAAGCAAAATACCAGAGACAGAGTGGTTTACACAACAGAAATTTATTTTCTCTCAGTTCTGAATGCTGTAAATCTGAGATCAACGTGTTGGTAGGGTTGATTTCATTCCAAGGCCTCGCTCACTGGCTTTCCAGCAGTTGCCCTTTTGCTCTGTGTCCTTATGGTCTTTGTGCACACGCATCCCTTGTATATCTCTGTGTATATTAATTTCCTCTTCTTATAAGGACACCAATTAGATCGAATTGAGACTCACCCTAATGCCTGCATTTTAACTTAGTTGCCTCTTTAAAGATCTCGTGTAGTTACATTCTCAGATTTTAAGGGTTAGGACTTAAATGTATGGATTTGGGGGAGGCGACAGAATTCTGTCCATAATAGTGACTGAAGAGCTGTAAATTCTAACTTTATCTAATTTTAATTAATTTAAATTTAAATTGCTACATGCCCCTGGTGGCTAATATCAGGCAGTGAAGATCTAGAAGATATATTAACTCTTCTACTATGAATCCAGAAAGGTCTGGATGGGATTTTTTCCTTGACCATCAAGGGGATGGTACTAATATCCAATCTGTTACTGGCTTTCTCTTTATCATCTCCTACATTTACTCTCCTCTGTAGCTAATTGATTTGGGTGCCCCAAGCTTAGCTACATCAGGGGCCAGTGTCCACTGATGTAGACACTCTTACCTATCCACTCTTCCTTTGAAACAACGGAACACATTTATTTAATGGATGGTGAGAGAAACCCACTTAAGGGGCAAAACTAAATAGTTTAATATTTTCAAAATATTGTCTCCATTATGCTACAGCTAATAGGGCTACTAAAGAGTTAGATGAGTACATGGGGCAAGGGTGTGGCAGGGCCAGGGAGGGATGGTGTCTGAGTGGATGTCCTGTTCTGTAACCTGAATCACTCATGGTTTGAAGGGGTAGCTGGGTTTTATTCTTAGCACCACTGCCCATCCCTTCTTCTAAGTAGCTCAAATCATGTCCTGACCTGGTGTCTAAGGGCTGCCAGTTTGAGAGAATTACAAAAGAGAATAAAGGGAGGGGCTTGGGTAGCTCCTCCCTGCTTCTCCATTCCCTTCTCTTACTTCTGTGCTCCACCCAGTTCTTTGATCCCCCAACCTCAACATCTAGGCACAGACAAGAAAGTGGCAAAAATGAAAAATGGTGTCTGGCTTCCTTCAGTTCAGTTCAGTTCAGTTCATTTCAGTTGCTCAGTCGTGTCCGATTCTTTGCGGCCCCATGAATCACAGCACGCCAGGCCTCCCTGTCCATTACCAACTCCCGGAGTTCACTCAGACTCACGTCCATCAAGTCAGTGATGCCATCCAGCCATCTCATCCTCTGTCGTCCCCTTTTCCTCCTGCCCCCAATCCCTCCCAGCATCAGAGTCTTTTCCAATGAGTCCAAAGCACTGGAGTTTCAGCTTTAGCATCATTTCTTCCAAAGAAATCCCAGGGCTGATCTCCTTTAGAATGGACTGGTTGGATCTCCTTGCCTCCCTATTGCAACCTTTGTCCCTGTCCCGCTGGGGACCACAGTCAGCTTCAAACTTAGCCCCTCCTGAGCTAGGTTGGGTGATGCAGGAGAGCTGTTGGCCTGCAAGCCTGAGCACATACGTCCTTTGCTGCTGCCTGGAGGAAACAACCCTAGTGGCGGGGGCTTGGCAAAGCACAGAGCGTTGGAAATCAGCCTGGGCCAAAAATGCAGGTCTAGTTTTCTTTTTATATATAAAAGCTTTAAAAAAAAATCTTTAAATTTGTTCTTCAAGAAGAAATAAACCTTTATTAGACCCTATGTATTGCTGTAAATTTGATTGACCAGATGTTTGTCAGATTTAATACAGGCTGTTTAAAAAGTTGCTTTCTACATCTTGACTGAGACCCTTTCTGGTGAGGAAGGAGCTGGTTTATAGGAAACAATGAAATCATTTTTTACACCTTACAGATGCTCTAATCCCATTACAGACTGAGGTGTTTAAAATTCTTGATGTTTTCTTGCTTTATTTTTATGGTATGAGTGATTCTGAAGGAGAAAGCCAAGGCAAGAAAATATTTAAATAAGGCATTGCCCCAAGGGATGGTGGGGGGGCAGAGGTGGAGGGAGGGCTACAAGGAAAGGCTGAAGGTTATTTTTTTGTATTTGATTTGCTTTCCAGCCATGGTTACTGGCTACAGCTGAAAGGCCACTGCTAGAACTCTGATCAGTGATGCCAAGCTTTTGGACCACAATCCAAGAAGTTGCTACCTGGAGGAACTGGGGCTAGTTTTTCTCCAATCCTACTGAACAGAATGTGGCTTCCATAATCCCCTAATGTTCTTTCCTGAAAACAGGCCATTAGTCTCTTTCCTAAAACAGTAGTAGATTGAAACGCCCTCAAGGACCAGGCAGTTGCCAGAAGTGACCAGAGTGAGCCAGACAGCTCTCTGTGGCACAGTGGAGTGGGACTCCAAGCCCACCCAAGAAACAGTCTTCAACTACAGCATCTTGGTGCCCTGTGGAAATGTGAGCCCAGTGAAGGGGTGTTTATGAAAAATTCCCAGTTTTAGGTAAACAAAATTCATCGACAGGACATACTCTGCCTGAGGACAATAGGTTTGCAAGCTTATTCTTATTAAAATGTGTATAAATAGAACTGCACGATTTAAGAGATAATTAGTCCCCACTTTTGAGTTGTTAGAACTAGTAAGAGTGTTCTTAAGCTTTGGAAGCTGACACAGATGTTGTCTGCCTTTAATTTTGCTGTGTAAGGGTATTAAGCAGACACAGTTATTATCACTATCACCAACAAGTTTCATAAAAGAAAGGATATTAATCCCCACTATGCACCCCCCCCCCAAAAAAAAAAGTAGGAAGGAAATCATCTAAAAGTTTAAAAATAGCCTTTCAGGTGAATACTTTTATTTTTATGAAAAAAAAAAAACAACAATCAAATAACCCACTATTCTAATTTTCTTGTGAATGCTTCATCATAGACCAGTGGTGATTCACAGACCATTGCCAAAACTATCCTACCTGTTAATATTAATATAGATTGTTTTCTTCAACTACTTATACCACTAGGGTGCTATTGAGCTTTATTCAATGACAAATTAGGTCTATAATTATTTCAGTCACATAGAGGAGAACTATGTCATTTTTATTACAAAATAATACAAACAGAAGAAAATTACAATTGCCCCACTTCTACTTCTGTGAGATGACCAGTGTAAAATTTTTGATGTACCCCTTTCTCATATTTTTTTCTAATTATATATTTGTTTGGAATCCTGCTATGTTGTGTCATAATCTGAGTTTTCACAACAGTAATATACTTTTCTTTACTCACTAATCAGTAACAGTGTGTTACTTATTAGGTTACTTATTATTAGTTGTATTATGTTTTGTGGTGCAATTAACATTGATCATTATATATTCATGTTAGTGCTCACTTTGAATTTTCCAAAGAGTACTCGGAATGAAGATCTTTGTCATATAGAACCTGCCTTCTGAACATCTTATTTTGCTTGTTTTTCCTTTTATACTCCCTGAATTTCTAGTAAACTCTTCACACATAAACGCAAGTTCATTTCATCTGTATTCCCAACCTAAATCATTCGTGAACTGTCCAGGGGATCAGCAGTGGAAGATGATTTTGGGGCCAGTTGGAGCTGAGCTCCCCATTGTCGTGTTGTTTAGTCACTGTAAACAACACTGTAAGCTATGTCTGACTCTTTGTGATCAAAGGACTGTAGCCCGCCAGCCCCCTCTGTCCATGGGATTTCCCAGGCAAGAATACTGGAGTGGGTTGACATTTCCTTCTCCAGGGGATCTTCCTGACCCAGGGATTGAACCTGCATCTCATTCTTTGACAGGCAGGTTCTGTACCACCGAGTTCCCATGGAAACATGTGTTCCTCATAGTAGGTGCTATTAGATAATCAGTGTGAAGCAACATTGAGCCACTTTGGTAAAACGAATGACAAGTACTGGTCTCATCGGTGGAAGGGAGAACAATTGAACCATGTTATCATTTAGCTTTACAACCACATAGATGTTAGGCAGCTATGTGAGTGTCCATGAGTTTGTTACTGAAACAGTTGGAAATTCAATAAGATTCAACTGTCCTGCTTAGAAAGAGGTGAGAAATGCCAAGCTCTCTTAATATCTGGTTGCAGATCTTCTCATATTACTTGAATAGATTCAAAACTGTTTTAAAATATACCCTTTCCAGAGAGATATAGAATCTCTTTGAGTTATTATAGATCCAGTTTGTAAAAAAATGTTGCAAATCTTCCTTGTGAGTCATTCTTATCCAGGTTATTGGAAGCAATTTCATTAAGTGTGTCATGGTTTATACCTTCATTTAGAATCTTCTCACCACATGACTCACCTTTACAATTTAGTTCCCTCTTAGAAAAAAAATATACTTTTCTGGAGATTTGGGCATATCCAATCTTCATACTATTGTATTTCATGGCATACTCTGTCTACTATACTTTGAAGTAACTTCTCTGAGTGGGAGATGAAAGAAAAGAACTCATGCATTTGAAAGACGTTTAATTTTGCTGCCTACAAATCAGAACCAAGTGTGAGAGAACTTCTTGATTCATAAAGTCAAGGTTAATTTTAGGAAAATGGTATTGGTGTCCCAGATAGCTTGAAACTGAATTCTGACAATTCAGGTCTGGAACTTATTTAGTTCACTGCATTTTTCATAACTCCAGTGAGCAATACTTCATGGCACTGTTAACCAAGTAAATATGACATCAGCATCCTTGGTTTCTTTGAGTCATTAGCTCTAAGCAGAATGTGAATACTACATGTTTATTGTCTGTTGTTAAATTAGCATGTAAGCTCCATGAGGGCAGAGATCTTGTTCATGTATTAACAGCTGTAGGTTCAATAGCTATCAAGCCCTAAGCATACGGGAAGTTCTTACTAGCTGGTGAATGCATGCATAAATGAATGAACCATCAAAATTGAGTAATTCACTAGTGTCTTACTCAAGGCCAGCTAATAGCAAATTCTCTTGGCTCATGCACATTTCCCAGAATCAAGATTTTGTTCTTTTACAGGCTAGGTCTGTGGCAGGAAAACCAAAGAGCATCTCCTTGCATCCATCCTCAGGACCACTGAAGAAATAAAGCCATACTGTTATACAGAGATAACCCCTCTTTATGTTATGTGTATAGTCACCTGAAGTTTTTTTCAGTGTATAGATACAGTGTTATAGACATCACAGAATCATACAGATATAACTTGTGTATTTTCCTGTGTCATTAGATGGTACTTTAAAAGCATGATTTTAAACAGCTATATGACATTTTATCACATGAATGTACCAAATTTTGTGTTACCATTTAACATCTAACAACTGAAATGGACATTTAGATTATACCTTTTTCTCTTTTAAATAATGTTGTGATAAAAATCTTCAACTTCTATTCCTAATACTCTGATGTTTAGGATTAGTTCCCAAACACTGAAATTTGTAGTTAAACAGTATGAATATTTAAAAAACTATAATAAATATGGCCAAATTGTTACTCAGAGAGGCTGTACCAATTTATACCCGTGTAACCTATGTCTGCAATTGTTTTCCACACTGCTGCTGCTGCTGCTGCTGCTAAGTCGCTTCAGTGATATCTGACTCTGTGCGACCCCATAGATGGCAGCCCACCAGGCTCCCCCGGACTGGGGAGAAAACTATAGGTTGCCATTTAAAAAATGAAACCAACAAAACTTTGTCTATGTGTTAATAGAAAATATTATTTTACTTTCTACTTCATTGATTATTAGCATTTATTGGTCCTCTACATTTTTCCTTTGGGAATCTTAATGTTGGAATCTTTAATGTTCTTGCCCATTATTCTATGAGTTATGCTTCCTTTTCCTACATGTTTATTACCCAGCTACTACGTACCAGGCCCTGTTCTAGTCACTGGGGGAGCAGTGGTGAAAGAAACAGCAGATGTCTATTGTCATAAGAACTAAATGAAATCATGTCTGTAACACCCTTAATGAGTAGGTTCTGCCTCATGCAAGATCGTAGTAGGTTGTTATCCAGTCATTCTTGGTGTAGTTGTATGTCTCTCTGTGCCAGGAGCATTAGCTACTGTTTTGCAGACAGGATGTTTCTGGAATTTTTCTATATTGAATTGGCTAAGTGGCCCTAGTGGTAAAGCATTTGCCTGCCAACACAGGAGATGTAGGAGACACAGTTTTGATCCCTGGGTCAGGATGATCCCCTCGAGGAGGTCATAGCAACCCACTCCAGTATTTTTGCCTGGAGAATCCCATGGACAAAAGAGCCTGGCAAGCTACAGTCCAAAGTGTTGCAAGAGAGTCAGACATGACTACAGCGACTTAGCACATACCCAGCCCAACAATGACTTAGGGTGTTCATGGACATGACTGGTGCACCTCTAGTACATATGTTTCTCTAAAGCGAAACAATATAACCAGATTCACAAAATGCTAGTGGCCCCTTGAGTGCCACCTGATGAGAGAGGAAGTGGAAAAAAGTCAACGTGAAAAGAGACAGTAGCCTTAACTGACTGCCTCACATATCTTATATTTGCAAATTTTGCAGAACTGTACGAATCTTTGTCATGGTCCCTTCCAGTGCTTCACAGTTAATCTTCCTCTGGGGTAGGATAGTTACTGAGGGCTTGAATATCATCACTTAGACCCCATGTTCTGGTGGGATTCTCAAAATACAATTTAAAAGTGAAAGTTCCAAATCACCAAGATTTCTTGTTTCTCCTTCTTGCTACACAGAATTTTTTAATCCAGTGTGCACACTGCCATTTCACAGTTGAGTATATGGCATCAAGGGTGACAAATTAGGCAGCCGCAATCAGAATTACAGGTATCGTGGGACTAATTCCATTCCTTGCCCTGATTTCAATGTGTTTCCCATATGATATGACGGAAGAGGACTGCGTTTTGTTTTTTAAAATAATTCATAGTCCAGCCACAGAAGGCTAGTGTCCAAGTGGATCCCAGGTCTGCCTCTTTCAGCTAGACCTCAGTCCCTCTCAGCTTCTCTGTTTGCAAATGTTTCTGCCAAAGAGGAGCTGTGAGAAAGGAAAGGAGGAACTTGTGGGCTTTAAGGGTCTGTTCTTGTAGCTGGAGGGTACAGAGGTTGGGACTGCATGGAGTGGAGAAAGGATATCTGGTTAGGTGTTGAATTCATATCAGAATAAGTGTATCCTTTCAATAAAGTACCACTTGGAACAGAATGTTACCAAATCCTTGCCTTTTACCAAGAGCAAACTGGCCACTTGTTATTCTGCAGTTTGATGGCTGTTGAATTACTTAGGACTGAGCCAGAGGCTGGCGGGCTGTATGCAGAGTGCTGTGTAATTGTGTAGTTTTCTGTGGTCCATCTTTGGAACAAGATCTCATAAAAATCACTTTTCATGGCTAATGAACTGAGAATCTGGGAATGAGATCCAGAGCCAATTCTTGGGTTAAATCTTCTGAGCCTCAAACAAGTCTGCTTAGGAATTTGGGGGAGGGGAGAGCCCATGCCCTCTAATGAAGGAAGATAAGCTCTGACCTTCCTCACTGAGCCTGGAGACCTGCTTGAAGAGGGTACCAACGACCAGTCAAGGCGGATCATGAATATCAAAAGGCTTGTTTGAGCATCAGTAACACGTTGAGTGTGGCTTCCCCCTCTGTTTGTTTTCCATGCGATTTCTAAGAAGTGCTTTCTCATTTTAAAACATATTTCAAGTAAGAAGCACTTGCATTCACATGCTGATCAGTAACCGAATGGTGGAGGTCTCTAGTGAACAGCAACGGAGGGTGGGGAAGGTAGGGTGGGGTTGGGGGGATCAGGAAACCTCTGACACAAAGAAACAAAGTAAAGTGGGAACTGGTGGTCTCTGGTAAAGGTGGGTGGTCTATTGAGAAGGGCATTTCAAGGCGGATTCCATCCCATGATGCACACGAGTAGATAAATAAATATGTATCTGCTTTCCCTTTATTCCACACTAAAGATGATGACTGCAGGTGTTTTAGGCCCCCTGAGGAGGAAGACACAGAGCTTGAGCCCAGGTACAACTGCATTAAAAATATTTCCAATAGGTCCCAACTAGATCTCCTTGTCTTTCGTCTGGTTTTCTTTCTGGTATTGCAAATTTCCTTTCCCTCCTTTTATTTTTCTGCTGGCCTGTGGTGCTTGCACTCATTTCCAACGAAGGACATGAACATTCTTTCATATGGCAAGGTGAAAATAATTTTATTTTCATCACTTCCCTCACCTCCTCCCACCCCAAGCTTGTGATGGATTTACTTGAAAAAAAATAATGACGGGGCTTCACAAACTGGCCTGACAGTTGTGATGCGGAGAGCGAGCCGGCTGGGTAGGGACGGTGAGGCATCTCTGTACCTATTATGGCAAAAATCGATAATGCTTTCTGTAAATTGCTCCTCCCAAAGGAGCCGAACAAATGCAGGAGACAGGGGAAGCCATCATTCTGTGTGAAGGCTCCGCACACTTGGACCAGTGCAATTATTAGCAGGAAGACGGTTTGGTCTGTGTGTGTTCAGAGTAAGAATTCTGGGGGTGGGGGGAACTTATTCATCATAAAAATTTAATTGCTTCTTCTCTCAGAAAGGTGCATCCTTCTATCTGCCCTTTCAGTGTGGGAGAGACCAGAGTTACCCCTTTGGAAGTGGCAGTGGACGGGTTAAGAGAGTAGCCAGCCTATTTGATTGTTGATTTCCTGGCTGAGGACTTATTGTTCTGATGCTTTTCTGGAAACTCTCTTGTAAGGACTTTGGGAATTCCACACTGAATCTATGACAGTAAACTAGCTTGTATGTGTGGGCTGTTTTAAAATTTCCTTCACTTTACAAATCTCTATCTTAGTGATCTTTGAAAAGACAATATATTACAAGTTTCTATTTTTTCTGTAAGATTATGACTCCTGGTCTTTCTACCCCACCCTACTCCTGGATTGCAAAAGGCGATTGGAATCATTTCCATAATGATGGCTCTTGTGGGTCACTGCTATAATAACTTTATTTCCTGGCAGGGGGAACCTAAAAATTAATTAGACATGCCATGAGGCAGTGATATTAAAAGTAACAAAAGATGTCATAAAATAATTTTTCAACTGATGTGTTTGGCTTGGGGAAGTGGTGTACCTAGAATGCAAGGATTGTTGTTTAAATAACTCACATTGAGAGGAAACATGCTCTGTTGGAAAGACCACTAAATTCAGAGCCCAGAGGTCCTAGGTATAAAGAACAGCTATGCTACTTACTAATTTGACCCATAGCATTTCAGCCCTGGTGTCTTCAGCTGTAAAATGGGGACGGTGACACCTACTTATGCTCTGTCACACACTGTGAGAAAGTTGTGTGAAAATCCCTTGCTAACATGAAAGTCATGAGGATGTACATTATTATTAGCTTGAAGACGATAAGCAAGCTTAGGCCTGGGTGTACTTGAATGAAAAGGCCAAGCGGGTCTGTCCATGGTTATCCAGTGCCAGTGTACTTGATCTCATTTGGTTTTGGATCCTATTTGTTAAAGTCAGCTTTCTACAGAAGATGAGACGATAAGACACCTAGGTTTCAACCCCCGTTGGAACTGACAATGTACATGAGGGGAGAATAAAACTGTGGAGATTTGAGTCACTGGAATTTTATCTGACAAAAGATCTGATGAGACTTCATTTCCCATGGCATCCATTGTTTTTTTTATTTTTTTTTTATTTTTTTATTTTTAAACTTTACAATATTGTATTAGTTTTGCCAAATATCGAAATGAATCCGCCACAGGTATACCCTCGTTCCCCATCCTGAACCCTCCTCCCTCCTCCCTCCCCCATGGCATCCATTTTAAGTGAAGCAGGTAAATTGGGGGTTGACACTCTATCCTTAAGTAAGAGGTAGCTGTAATTCTGGCAGGAAGAGAGACTGCAGAGAAACAAAAGGCAGGATTTGAAGGCAAAGAAAGATTCTGAAAAAGAGAGACTTGAATTTTATTTGAGGAGGTGAGACTGGCAGAGTTTTCTATGGTTTTATCAAATTGTTTTGTTTAAATTAGTGATAAGAGGACTAAGAAGCTGGTGTGTGAGAGGAGGCCGTGGACGTCCTCAAGTAAGACGGTAAGCAGGAAAGGGCAGGTGGTGAGACAAGGAGGGGAAAGGAAGCTATGCAGTCTAAAGTTTTAGAAATAAGGGAAGTAGACACATTGGAAACATCCAAAATAATCACTAGCATCATGAACCAAGGAAATAACCCAATAATGGCTGAAAACGTATTTCAGTTGATGAAGCAGTTGGGAATAGAAAGTCAGCACATGTGTTGAAATGAGTTAGGCAGACACCTTCATGCAATAAAGAGTTTGAATGCACAGGAAGAAGATGGGGTCATCTAGAGGGTACTTGAATGGATGGACACTTGGGGACATGATATGAGAAACAGAGTCACAAACACCCTGGGAAAAAGTGAAGCTTGTGAAATCTTCTCAGGTTGGTAGAACTCAAGATCTAGCCCAAAGCTAGGACATGAGCTGAGAGCTAGGCACCACCTAACCCATCACGGCATAGCCGTGAAGACATATCCTTTCAAAGGACACATTGTCTGATGTCTGCCCCCTGCTGGAAGCAGCTGCCTTGACTCTCAAAGGTAAGGGAGAGAGAGAAAAAAAATTTTTTTTGACCTATTAAAGTCAATAATGCCAGGATCCTAATGGATCCAAGTGCATCTGAATAGCATATTAAAATGACCAAAATTGTCTTTTAAAACCTACTGATGTGGGTCATCCAAGCAGCATGCTCCCAGCTGTTAATAATTAATACTGGGCATCCTGGGGGGGAATCACTGTGATAATTGTAGCCGACGAGCACGAGTCTGGCAGCCCAGTGTGCTGAGGGTCGGAAAAGGGCAGCGGGGGAAGGAATCATACATCAAGGGGTGCCAGCGGCCAAGTATCAGTGGTCTGCTTCCTTTGGCTGTACTTATTCTTCTGATGGGAAAGCCTTCTAAACAAGGTTGTGAATTGGTTTTCATGCTCGCATTGACAGATTGGGAAAGCAGTTTGTTCTACCAAATTTAACAATGATATATCATTATCACAACTTTGGGGGAAATCTATAAAATCAATAAGTTTGTAGCCTGAACAGGATTTGTATCGCTTGCTTGCTGTGCTGGTGTCAAAGCGTGAGCATATGGATTGAGTCACAGCCTGAGATCAATGGAATTTGTGGACAGTGAGCTCAATAACAAGCCCTTCTGAAAAGAAATAGATGTAAAAAGCAAATTTACTAGAGTATAAAAAAAAAAAAAACTAATATCTTTTCCGCGCCTGGCTGTAAAGTGCTGTTTGGCTGCCTTTGGCTGTGGGTACTTTGAAAGCTGTCTAGGGTATGTGCTTGCAATGCTGAATGCTCCTGCGCTAGCCTCATGCATTGCATGTACAGTTGGGTGCTTCTGTTTGCAGGGTTTGTACTAGGAAACTCGCCAAGAATAGGAGGAGGGGGAAAAATAGCCCTTTATATTGTAAACTGAATAAAGAATAAAAACAGTCAGTGTGTCTGCTGGGGAAAGACCACGGTGGCTTTATTTACTTTGTGCTGGTAGGACTTGCTAATGGAGAAAAATAAAAAGGCATAATTAAATAGTTTAATGAATTCGCAGCTCTTTTGTTTGAGTGGGACGGGAATGCATGTTCCAGAGAGGCCTCACAAAGAGCTTGGCTGGCAGTGAGTTAAAAGTAGGAAATCAGTTCTTTGAAGGCATTTTTATACTTCATTATCCCAGCATGTAAAATGACTTGCACTAAACGATTGAGGATTTTATTTTTCACTCTCTCTCTTTCTCTCTTTTTCCTAAACAAAAGAGAGCATGGGGTGGCTGGTGTCTAATTCCCCTCTGGGTCCTGGAGCTAGGAGATCAGCCAGGCTGATCACCAGGCTGGTGGGCAAGTCCCTGCCCAGGAGCGTAGTCGAGGGCTCTGAACCACCATGGAGCCCAGGGAGCCTGTGCAGGCGCCCTGCGAGTGGGCATCAGTGGCCCCTACTCTCCCCCTCATGGGGGAAAGCTCCTGCCTATTGCCCGGCTGTGACTGGGGGCGGTCCTTTATGTTGTGTTTTTTTTCTTAGGAGCCAGGATCACTTCTTCTTCCCTCTTAGGGTGAAAACAAAGGGAAAGAACTCCTGGGGAAATTAAGTGAAGTTGGAGGAATGCTGTTTCTGATTCTCAGTCCTGACCTGGTTTCCTTCTCTTCCACCAGAAGGATGTGCTCAGGAGGCCAGGGCCTTCGGGGAAGCCAGCTGGCCACCAGCACCCAGCTGTTCCCCATTGGCCATAGGGTTCTCACGCTCAAATTGGGCAGCTGGGCACTGAGAGGCTGGTGAGAAGTAGGCGTGTTTCCAACCCTCAAGAGGCAAACAGGGCTTGTGCTACCTACCCAAGCAGGTCGAAGACACTGCCCAAGAAAGTTCATTTCATACTGCAAATTGCACAGGGGGTGGCAGAGCACAGGAGCTTTCAGGGGTCTGGGTTTGAGGTTGTGAGACATCTTGATGACCCACTGAAGAGATGGCCCAAAGGAGGGCCGCCTCCGACCCTTGAGGGAGTGGGGCAGCCCGGACTTTCAACCACGAGGCATGGTGTGGTGGCTGAGGAGCCACCATGAGTCGTCTTTCACAGGGTGAGCTGTGGGTTTTCTAGAACCAACACCGACTGCTCTTCATCCCGCCCATGAGGCTTGTGTATATAGAGAGTAAGCAGGATGACTGTTTTTTCAATAAGTCTTGTATTGTAAGTGCTCAGCAGGTTCCTGCCGTCTCTCAGCTCCCCACCTCTCCTTTTCTGACTGTTTGAGCGCAGAGTTTCCCAGAGGGTGTGGCCAAGGCTGGTCCACAAGGGATGTCCCTGCCACGTGGCAGCTGCCCGAGCACCCCTCTATAGATTTGTTGTTATTTCTTCCTTCCAGCCAGACTGAGGGCTCTCTGCCGAGCCTCCTGTGGCAGCGCTGTGAAGGCGGTGGAAAAACAGCCCAGCTGAGGTGGTTCTAGGTGACAAGCCTAATCCATCTTTGGAGGAGAAAGGCCCTCTTGGGTCTGAAAATAATCACTGCTTCTTTCTGTCAGCCTTTTATTTTCTCCCTCTCCTCTCTCTCTCTCTTTCTGCTGTACTCATATGTTAGCCTTGCTTCCAGATTCAGGACCCAGTCTTTTCCCAGCCCAGCGGGATGCCCCAGAAACCCCTCAGCAACATGACTCTGCACCCTCTACGTCAGAAGGCTGGTTCCTGGTGGCCTTTTTGCTCTGTCACCTTGCACACGTGAGTCAGCTGAATTTCCATTCCATCCTCTGCCAGGTTTGGAGATTTGTGCTTACAAAGCCTCTCTATGCCTTTAAAGGACTCACATTTGATTATAAACAACACTTGCTGTTTGTTTCCTGTTAAATTTTACCTCATAAACAAATATTACTATGTGAACCTCAGCCAGTAATTGTTAAATCCCGACTTTTTTTTTTCCCCCTCATACCTATAATGCATCGACTGTAAACCTAAGATTTAAACTTTAAAGGATGGTTTTCCTTCCTCCATCTCTCTGGTGAGCTGAAGGTGGGGGTGTTTGAAGTAGTTGGCCCCATCTACATTAAAAAACACCATTTGGAGGGTGGATCTCCCAGGATTGAATATAGTTAAACACTCTGGTTAAACAAACAAACCCAAAAGGGCCAAGCTCTGAGTTCTCTTGCCCTTTTTGAATCAGGTACTGAGAAACGTGACAGAAATTATTTTCACAATTAGCCTTAACTTTTGAATTACAGCATTTCTTTCGGTATAATGACCAGGCTGTGTGGTAATTTACAGCCAGTCCCCGGCCTTGCTGAGTAGCAGGGAAATGCTGTGAAAGTGACTGTTAATATTGATCAATGAGGGCTAGAGAGAGCTGCAGACCCTCAGCACTGCCACTTAAAGTGGGCAGGAAACCCAAATTGACCAGTAATAAAGTGTTTGAGGTTGTACGAGGCGGCTCCTGGGGAAACTGCTGCTCCGAGAGGAGGCTGGAGGAGAGAAGCTGTCAATTACTCTTGTTTGATGCCCAGTTACTGAGCAGGACGGAGCAGGCTGGGGCCTGTGACTGCCAGAGGATGGGAGGCAGACCCGGCCTGAATCTCTCTGGAAAACCATCTTTGTCTGGGTAGGAAGGGAGACACAGGGGCTCTCTTTACATTCCTTATGGGTCCTGAGGCCTGGAACTCACTGCCGTCTTCACCCACTTCACTGCCGTTCTTTTAATTTTAGGGCAGGAAGTAAAGTGTGAGCTGATGGCAATCTTTCCCCTACTTCTGTGCTGGACACTAGTGGGTGATGGGGCTTTGGTTTTGGTAATTGTTGCAGTTTTGTGGGTGGAAGACCAGAAGTCTAAAAAGACAAGGTTCAGGAATGAAAATCAGCTTCTGTTAAGGACTTTGGGCTTAAGTCTCATTTAAGGTGATGTTGTTGTCATTACCATTTTCAGTTAATTAATAATAATAGTAGGCAAGATGATGCTCTGATTTCAGTGCTTATTGTATTAACTCATTCAACACAGAAAGCAACCCCAAGGAGTGAGATGCTATTGTTTTGCCAAGGGAATATGCAACAGGTATATGATAGCAGTTTTGATAGGAATTCTACTACTTAGAAGAGATGAATTAGAACATTCTTGGGACGAGACCATGATCCAGATGAACAATTGACCCAGTAATTGTTCCTGGAATAACAGATTTCCTTTAATGAACCTGTGATATGCAGCATCATCTGGGGTTTGTGTTGTTAACATTACAATTCAATGGGGTTTTGTTGCTTTAAATCAGCTGTATATACTCAGTTGAGAGGTGAGTGATTTAGTTTAAAGCTAAAATTGAGTAATCAACCAAAAATAGATGATTATAATCAATTTAGTTAGATTAAAAGATCAAAAAGTATTGATAAAACGGAGATTGCAATTACTTATACAGTCATTCTACTTTTTCTGTCTGACCTGATGCCACTCAAGAGTCCTTTGTTAGGTTACAGATTGCGTGTAAAACCATTTAGGAACTCTTCCAGTACAAGTAAATACTTATAAAAAATGATGAAATATTTCAAGTGTACAGATAAAAGTATACAGACTAATACCTTTTTCAGCCACCCAGGTTTGTCAAATCTGAATATTTTGTTACATTTGTTCTGGCCACTTTTTCCAACCTATGAAGCGTTTCAAGTCCATGTGAACCCTTTTGTGTGTACCATTCCTTGATCTTGGGTTCCCTCGTGGTTCAGCTGGTGAAGAATCCACCTGCAGTGCGGGAAACCTGGGTTCAATCCCTGGGTTGGGAAGATCCTCTGGAGAAGGGAAAGGTTACCCACTCCAGTATTCTGGCCTGGAGAATTCCATGGACCATATAGTCCATGGGATAGTAAAGAGTCAGACACGACTGAGCGACTTTCACTTTCCTTGATCTCATTTCACTCTTTGCTCTTCCTTGCCCCCAAGAATTAACCACTCTCCTGAATTTGATATTTTCTTTTTTTGCTCACATGGGTGCCACCAAAAATGGCATATAGTTTTGCTTGTTACTTTACATCAATGTTATCAAACTGCATATGTCTATTTGCAACTTGCTTTTCCCCCCACTCATTAAATTTTTAAGATTTATTCATGTTGATATGTTTAGCACTTTAACTACTATGGAATATTCCAAAGGCTTCTTTCTAAGTAAATTCACCATCATCTCTCCAGAGTATGGATTGGAGATGTTTCCATTTGCTCTGAGCAAAGGGGTCAGTCTGGGTAGAGTGGTTATTCTTCTTAAATCATGAGGAAAAAGCAAATACTGAGAAAGTTGAGCAGAAAGGGAGTTTTAAAAAATCAATTTGACAACTTCAAATAAGTTGAATTAAAATTAAAAAAAAAACTGATTAATTCAGTACACAGTGAATTGTATAATAAAGTATATTGACCGCCGAATTAGATTTTTAACTCCCAGTTCAGTCTTACCCAGCCTATTTGGATTAGAAACGACGTGACTGAACTGAACTGATAGCTGCTTTACAATGCTGTGTTAGTTTCTGCTGTGCAGGAAAGTGAATCAGCTATATATGTGCCTATATCTCCTCTTTTTTAAATTTCCTTTCCATTTAGGTCACGATAGAGGACCGAGTCGGAGAAGGCAATGGCAACCCACTCCAGTACTCTTGCCTGGAAAATCCCATGGACGGAGGAGCCTGGTAGGCTGCAGTCCATGGGGTCGCTAGGAGTCGGACACGACTGAGCGACTTCACTTTCACTTTTCCCTTTCATGCATTGGAGAAGGACAGACTGGAAGTATGAGGAATATGAATCCCCACTAAGTGCATCTTTCAACCAACGACTGAGGGGATTTTGTGAGATGGTCGGTTGGAGTTGGCTCATACTGACCTGCAAAGTTTGATTGTTAAATTTTCTGAAATTTTGTCAGTCAGTTGTTAAACACAGCTGTTACTAAAAATTAAATTATATACACTTGCATTATAATTAAGTAAATTATGTTAAAAGTAAAGGTAATTTCTATTACTTTCTAATTATTTTACTACATTTTATGTTTTCCTGTACTCTTGTCTTTTGTATTAAGTAAGTGGCTACTATGGTTCTTTTCTCAGCTCCATGTTCAATGACATTATATTGGTAGCTTTAAATCAGCCATGATGGGAGGAGAATTTACACCATGGAAATTGGCAAATGTTACAAATCAGGGATCACTCAACCCCACTCTCACTCCAGCTGGAAAACGTGTTGTTAAAGATTTACCAACACATTACTGAGATGGTAAATAAATACTCAAGCTCTTTTACCCCTCAGTGGGGACAGCTCTGAGGTGCAGATCTACATGGGCTGAGTTGCCCAGCAAGATTTGGGTTCAGTTTCTCATTGGTAACTTTCTTGATGACATATGTTTGGCTGCTTTGCTCTGTGTCACTGTTCCACTCATTTCTGAATAATCCTTGAATTACTTTTGAAATAAACTATTTAAAATGAAGCCCTTGTTTCAAGCTGTGCTTCTGGGACAACCAAAACCAAGACAAATAACAAGAACAATTGCTGTTTCTGATGAGTAGGTCAACAGTTGCCTGTGACCCAGTGAGCAGTGGCACCCTGGCATGTGGAGGGCATGCTCTGTGGATGACCCACTGGGGGTTAGCACCAACAGGGTTCTTCTTTCCATGAAGTATAGTTGTAATTACTTTAAACAATATGTTTGCAAGCTCATTTTATTTTTTAATCTAACATTTTGTCTCTACTGTGGGAGCCCTGTTTAAGTACAATCTCTTATTCATTCCTTGAATATGAAACAGTATGTTGAACAAATGATTGCTTGTTTGCTCTTCATTAACCGTAAGTTCCAATCTCTCCAAAATATACTACTGTGAAGACAAAGTCACTTAAATGCATGTGCCTTTTTTTTAAATTGGAATTCATGTGGTATAAGAGACCAAAGAGCAGAGTTGTCACTTTTTCAGTCTTGAATTGTATGATCTAAAGTAATACGATTCCTTTTTCTTTGTGACTGCAAGTAGGAGACACATTTGCTTGTGCTCACTTGACATTTTACAGATATTTATCACTTTGTGGCATGATCTTAATTCTACTGGGTACTTTTCAACATAGAAGGGAGTGATCAGAATTAGCCAGTGAAGATAGAATTGGCTTGTTTGGTAAGGCCACATATTGTTCAGTTTCATCTTGCTTTTTATTTTCCTACTCTTGACTCACTCACTCTGCCTTCTTTCAACTGGGGTCCTTTGAAAACTTACCACAGTGAAGCAGAAAATGTTTAGTGCATCTTAAACTTGAAGATTGCCTGTCTGTGCTTTTCTCTCCATCTACCTGTGTGTCCACCTTAATGTACTTTTGTTTAGTGATTGGAATGTCCACTCCAATGTCTACCCTGAACCTCTCGGGACTCTTAAATCTTCCGAGCTCGTGAAATGATGCAGGTAGGCACAGTCCACCCATCTCCCCATGCTTCTTTATTACTGGTTTGTTATAGATACTGTTTGTTTCATGGCTCTCTCTGCTATTGCTATTGGAAATTATAGACCTTTTCCCTATAAACTTCCCCCTTCCCCTCCCACATCAATTTTTCTGCTTTCTGTTGCCTTCTGAATTTCAGTTCCTATTTGAATCCACAGAACCTAGTTTTTAATATTATTGGCTAATTAATATATATCTTTTAAAAGAATGACTCTTTTGCTTGCTTAGGTGGGTTGTTATTTTTAATGATTGCTTTAATGGTAGTCGAGGATGTCCTCGTCTAGGGAGGCCCTTTCTTTCTGTCCATAATGAGGCATAAGTCATTTGCACTGTCTTGAGATTTATGGAGGGGCAGGGGTGGGGGGAAAGCACCTTTTCAATTTATTACATCTTAAACAAACTGCTCCCAAAGCAAGAGCAGAACAAAACAAAACAAAAGGACAGTAGAGCCTTGTGTGCTGTTTAGTTTGATGTTTACTGAGTTACATAGAGGTTTGCTGACTGCTCTGGAATTGGTAGGCAAGACTTCACATTTCATCTGAGCTGCTCTTTTGTATTCTGTTCACCCTTAGCTTTTTTTCCTTGTGCGTCACCGTCAGCATCACTGTCTCCCTCTCCTCTAAAGTTACCCCGTGTAGTCATATCCATGTCATTGGATGGTTATGATAGTTCATTTCACCACATCACGAATTTTTTAGGGGGAAAACGATGTGAAAGAGGGGCATCTTCATTTCATACAGGTAGGCACAGTGACCTCAACACTTAGATGTATGACCTCAGGGACATTTGTAATTTGATAAAAAAAAAAAAAACAACAACCTTTGTCTCCATGAATTCTGTGCTGTCCCATCTTTTCAGGTCATATCATAGAAAGAATCTCCCACCAATGCAATTGACTTTTCACCTGTGCTATTGAAGTGCATTGTGGAGGGGCTGGTACCTGCACAGGTGGGAGAGTTGTGGTTTCTTGGGCATGAATTAAATGCAATTTATATTTCTACTATTAAAGATTAAAGAGCAGGTCAATTTTGAGGTGGGTTCAGTACACCTATTGTTACCTATTCTTTTCTCTTGGTTTATCTCTTTGTGAATTCCAGGAGAGAGAAAGCCCCACCATTCAGCTTAGTTTTGAAACATTGCTGGAGAGACCAAGTTGGTTTTTGTATGTATCCCATCCTCCGGGAGTTGGTGTTGGACAGGGAGGCCTGGTGTGCTGCGATTCATGGGGTCGCAAAGAGTCGGACACGACTGAGCGACTGATCTGATCTGATCCAGGCTCTGTGATGCTGCCAAAAAAATGTCCCCCAAGTATCCCTTTCTCTATACTCTGTCCTGCTTCAGGACACTTTTACTTGGCTGCTTTGGTTCATCCTTGTCTTGTTTTTGTAGCCCTTCTCCATCCAAATCCTCTCATTGTGACTGTGGAAAGAGGGTGCAATTTTATTACCCTAACACTAAAGCAGACTTGAAACCTAAAGAAATAGTTGCTCATGGCCACATTGCTCTCTCTGCTTCCTTGACTTTGGAAATGAGGCATTTCATTTCTAACCATGGTTTGAAGACCATATAAATGTGTTTCACACAATACAAAACACCAGCTGTATGTAGATTCTAATATTTTTTCATTAAAAACCCATTGCTTCTTTCCTCTTGCTTCTCTTGATATGTACAGTGATAGAAAGCTCCCACATACCTAAGACTTCCTTTTTTTTCAGACTCAAACTTCAGAATATTTTCAATATCTGCAACATTATCTTTTGAATAATAATTACCTCTTATATTAAATTATAAGACAGCAGGATTCAGGATTAGATCTCCCCATATTATTCTAGTGAAGGAAATTATGACAGGGGTCATTTTTTAGAATTATGTAGCAGGGTAAAAGGTCCTAGGCAGCATTAGAAGGCAAAGGCGTTTATAATTAAATTGTAATTTAGGCCAGTGATTTATCGTTTTCTCAATGAAAAATTTGGTGCTGCCTAGAGATCCTAAGAGGAACTTTAGTGAGATACAACTTAATGAAATAATAAAAAGAAAAATTATTCTGGAATAGATTGTATTACAGTGGCGGAACAATTGCAGCCTGCCTTCTGTGGGTATTTTCATTATCAACTCTATTTTTCAAGGATCTCTAATTTAACTATCATTTTCTTTTCAGGATAAAACATGGCCAGGGAATTTTGAATTTTTTATCCAGACAATTTTTGAAGACAATTTTTGAAAATATAATTAAAAACCTTTGTTTATGTTTTTTCATGTTCACAAATACATTTGGAAACATATTCCAATTTGCTTAGAAGTTGTTCAAATTGATAAAGTAACAACAATGTTTCAAAGACAGATATATTTATTTTGGACTAATAGATGAGTCTCTTTTATTCGCTTATTATGAAGGCTCATGTCCATAAGGGTGATCCTCTAGTATTTGTGTGTTATTTTTCTATCTGCAGTTCTGTATCTCCCATGAGTGAGATAGGAGATCTGATCTATGGGACACAAACCAAAAGGGAAGTTGCAGAATATGAATGATTCTTCCATTGTAAAATAAAAAAGTAAGGTCAGGTTTAAAAGGAAAAGAGTAGAATCCTTTGTTAAAACAAAGAAAAAGACTTTCACAAGCAACATGAAGCCAGTGACTTTTATGGAACTAATTGGGACAAAAGGTTTGGCCCAGGATAAGGCCAGTTCAATTAGTGTTTCGAGTTGAGAGATTGAACAGTTGAAGTATTTTAAAAAATGAAAGTACAGCTTGCATTTGTGGTGTGATATTTGCATTACTTGCATTTGTTACAATTCAAGTTGTTTACTTATTGCTGTATTTCAGTTGTCTTCATAGAACCTTGATTGCTTTAATGATTTTGGTGGTGGTTCTGTAAAAATAATCAAGCTAAAAAGTTTTAATGGCATGTGTTTTAAATAGTTGGTTGAAAATGGTCTAAATATCTGTTTATCCAGTAGTCTGTAATAGCTTCTTCACTCAACACCTAATCTACTTGGTAAATAATCTGCGTTTCAAAAAATGCACTCTGTGTTTACATAATAGATTTCAGGTGTATTAAGAAAACAACATATATTCTATACATTCTTGAAATATCTTAATTGTTGCCATTCATTGAGTAAAGAGTGTGCATTTGAAGAATTATCTAAAACAGTTATATGAAAAATCATAATGTCTTGCAAGAACCTGTTAAGGTTTATCTTGTCTCTGATCGCGTAAGTTTTGTCTTTTTTACTTCTTAAATATACATGACAGACTTTGAGATAAAACTTTTAGGGAGAGCAGAACCCTCAAAAATATGAACTTTTTGGAAGAGAGGAATGCTTTTAAATACCTGCTTTGTAATGATGTCCTTCTCAATACTTTTTCAAGATATTAACCCAATGTTTCTAATCCTGTGGTCTTTCTCTGTCTTTCATATTTGAGACAAGATTGACCTGGTATGGTGACCCTGACATTGCTCTACAGGCCAAGCCCTGTGATGATTAAAAGTACAGGAAAGCAGTGTAACCTTGGGCAAGTGACTGAATTGCTTCTCGTCTGTAGAATAGGAATAATAATAACAGGATCTGCCTCATGAGGTTGTCGAGCATGTTAAATGAGTTAATTCAAACAAAGAACTTATAACAGTGTTTCGTGTACTTGATAAATGCTAGCTGGTATATCTGGTTACTTGTAATTGTAGAGCATGATCATTTTTACTAGACAGATGTTGACGAAAATATTCTATTAAAAGTCTGCAATAAAAACTTGGCGATCTAAATCTTGACCTACATATGAAAAGCTTTTGAAAGTGAAGGCAGTGAAGAAACATAAACCACTAGGGGAAGTGACTGATATAACAGGCAATCCACAAAACATAGCTCTTTTATTCATGTGAAATATGTTAATCTGTCATTTTATATTCAATTCTCATGTCTTTTTTTTTTTAACTTTTCATTTTCAAGTAATTTTAGACTTAGAGAAGTTTTAAAACAGGAAAGTTTGCATATAACTATCACTCAGCCTCCCCTAAAGTTAATGTCTTGCCTTGGTATAATTGTTAAGACTAAGAAATAATTATCAACAGAATACATTTAACCAAACTGAACAATTTATTTGGATTTCACTGATTTTCAACTCACAGTCTCTTTATGTTCCAGGACCCAGTTCAGGTCCACACACTGCATTTAGCTGTCATGTCTCTTTAGTTTCCTCCAGTCTGTGACAGTTCCTCAGTCTTTCTTTGACTTTCATGACTTTGACAGTTTTGAAGAGTACTGGTTTCGTATTTCATAGAATATCCCTCAATTTGAAGTTTTCTGATTTTTTTTTTTATCATTAGATGTGGTGGGTTTTGTTTTAGTCGCTCAGTTGTGTCCGACTCTTGCAAGTCCATGGACTGTAGCCCACTGGGCTCCTCTGTCCACAGGATTTCCCAGGCAAGAATACTGGAATGGGTTGCCATTTCCTTCTTGCATGGAAATTCTCGAACCAGGGGTTTCCCGAACCAGGGGTTTCCCGAACCAGATGAACTTGCATCTCTTGAGTCTCCTGCATTGCAGGCAGATTCTTAACCACTGTGCCACCTGGGAAGCCTAACACCCTGGTACCTATTGATATGTATATAACCTCTACTTTCCTGATCATTTGTTAGTGTTTAAATGAAAAAGTTAAATTCAGAAATAGGCATTTTTTTGACTCCACAGAATAATTCTGTTTTGAAATATAAGAATTGTTTTTTCTAAGAGTTAATTAAGATACATTTTTTTCATTCCTTATTTCTCCAAAAAATTTTTTTTGTTATAAATAACTAAACCCTTCTTTTTTCTGTTTTTCTTCTTTCTTTTCTTCATAGACTGTTGTGTCGCTTTTTGTTGTGTCCCTTTTTGATGGGCCATAAGCAAACTGCTACTATTAGGATTAATTGCTTCATGCTAGATATAGTGATTATTGTCAGATAAGGCAATGGCACCCCACTCCAGTACTCTTGCCTGGAAAATCCCATGGACGGAGGAGCCTGGTATGCTACAGTCCATGGGGTCACTAAGAGTCAGACAGGACCGAGTGACTTCACTTTCACTTTTCACTTTCATGCATTGGAGAAGGAAATGGCAACCCACTCCAGTGTTCTTGCCTGGAGAATCCCAGGGACGGGGTAGTCTGGTGGGCTGCCATCTCTGGGGTCGCACAGAGTTGGACACGACTGAAGCGACTTAGCAGCAGCAGTGATTATTGTAAAATTTAAGGTTGAAGCTTATCAACACTTAGCATTTTTGTTTATATTCCTACCTTAGAATTTATGTATATATTGTCTTTTCATCATTTCCAGAATCCTCTTGAAATACTGAAGATATGAAAGCCACAAGTCAAATGATATGTGGAAATTAAGGAAGCACTTTTGTGGGGGATTGCTGTGAGACAAGGAAAGAGGGTAGAGAATAAATCAGACCTCTATTTACTATGTTCACAAACCTGGTGGTTTTGATAAGTCTGACAATACACCCAAAATCCACACAAATGGAAGTGATGAATTTAGAGCTGAGCATATACTACATTCAGTTCCTATTGTGTGTTTGTGTGTGTGTGGTAAGTTGTTTCAGTCCTGTCTGACTCTATGACCACATGGACTGCAGCCTGCCAGGTTCCTCTGTCCATGGGATTCTCCAGGCAAGAATACTGGAGTGATTTGCCATGCCCTCCTCCAGGGGATCTGCCCGACCCAGGGATCAAAGCCACCATCATTTATATCTCCTAGTGCCAGCTGGGAAGTCCTCAGTTCCTATTGGTTTGTCTTAAAAACCAAATTGTATGAGGAGGTTTCCAGGCTGGATAGTTAATGAGAGTTATAGATAACTTAGCATATCGTTTATCAATGACTCTGTAATCAGAATTTTTGACTCCTCATACTGTGACCTTATCTAATGTGGATCTAAACAGCCACCATGGAAGTGGCAAGTGTCACAGTGTTAACTTCAGGAAGAATCTCAAGGTGCTACTTCTCACTTCAACCTCTTTTACAGGTTGAAAGTCAGATTACTCACTGTGGCAGACCCTGATGGACACCATTTATATCTTTTGGGCACGATATCCTTTAACCCTGAAGGCCGCTTATTGAGAACCGCTGTGACTGTCTGCCAGAGGATGGTTTTTCTGGGTGCATGCTCAGTTTGGTCAGCATGTAGGGCAAGCCAGAATTGCCAGAGAGTTGATACCACCAGAATAAACCATCAACTAGTGACAAGTGAGGGTTTAGTGGATACACCCTATGTCTTCCCTTGGTTCGAATAACTGGGGCATGTAGCACATTAGCTTCCAGAACCCCTGTGGGTTAAGCTCCAATTGCCCACTAACTCAATAATGCACCTTGTTGATGTCTCACCCTTCTGTGTCACGCACGCTGGTTTTTCCCCAGATAACTTCCCAAATAAACTACTTGCAGTATTATCCTTGTCTCAAGGTCTGCTTTTGGGAAAATATAAACTATAGCCAGACCAAGTCTGAGTTATCTCTTAGCATAAAACGGTTTCCAAATCCCTTACTTCCTCTCCATTGCTGTTCCTGTATGTTTATTTTGTTCCTCTGGCCTCTTGTCCAACTGGTTTCTCTCTGGAGAGCTTAGGCATGAGGAGGTGAGCAGGATAGAAGGCACTGGTGATGCTGAGACAAATGGGTATTGTAGCATCAGGGCAGGGAAGAGAAATTGGGCATTTGTTGAGTGCCTGCTCTGACCCAGGCACTGGACTGTATTAAGTGCTTTACAAAGGTTATTTCATCTCATTCTCTCACCAGCCCTGGAAGGACTGAAATATATGAGTCTTTTGCAACCGCTTGTGTAAATAGCAGTATTAAGGCAGAGTTGTTTGGCTAAACAAGTGACCCTTCCCTCTTGTAGTCACTGGCCACACCATGGATCTGAACTTCTTAAGCTTAATGACATACTTGGTTTTTCTAACTCTTGAGTCAATCATGGCTGTTTTTTTCCATTGGTCAGTAAATGGCCTAATCATCATGTGGCCTTTTGCTTCATATTTGTCACTGTCAAGTTGGCTTTGTATTTTGGAAAGCTTCCAGCACTCATTACCATAATGATAAAAGGAGAGATGCAGTGGGCGCTTGGGCTGATTTCCATTGAGAGAAGTTCATATTCTCAGCACAAGGACTTGGAAAACTGTTTAGAGGGGCCATTCTTGCTTTCAGAATTTATCGCTTCAAAACGAAAAGAACCTGCAAACCTGTATATTAAAAAACGTTCATGGTTATTTGAGTCTGCAGAATTGGAGCTGTCAACTTGTCCAGAATTAGCCTGCAAGACAGACAAGGTTGATGGCAGAACTCTAACACTAATTTACTTATAATTTGCTTTTGTTTCTTCTCATCTTGGGAGCCGTTCCTTGGTGTTTCATAATCAGTCACAAGCCAGGCAAACTCATAGGTTGTTTCCTTTAATAGGTGTAAGACAAGCAAAGGAATTCTAAGAAAATCTCCTAAATGGAAGGCAGGCATTTTGTTTTGTTTATTGTAGTTGGGATCCTCTGAAGAGAAGAACCTTTTGTCCTGACTTGCAGAGCTGTCCTTTATGTGACTCTAAGAGCCCAAGTTTGTGCTTATTAGACAGAGGCCAGTGTGGCCTTTACAAGGAGGAAAGAGCTTGACTTTCATCTTAGCCCTTCTAGTGCAGGCTATAGGCTGGTCTTATTCTCACTTGTGATTTTCTTGCCTGCTACGGTGTTGGGAGCTCTCCAGGAACTCTTCATGATGCAGCTAAAACACAAGTGTCTTGAGAAGCCCTAATCCAAAGTGAATCTTCTATAAATAATAAACAGCAAATAGGCTCCACTTAGTTATATTAACCTCCAAATAGGTCAGGCACATTGTTTAAAAATGCAAACATCACAATAAAACGGATTCCCTAGATGCAGAATTTGATGTGTATGTGCAGATTTTCTGGACATGGTACAGGAAAAAATAGCCCACACCTATGCTTCACTACTTAAAATATTTATATATTAACTTTGAAAAGTGCTACTTTTGAGATGCTATTTATTATAAGCTGATAGAACTCAAGGGCTCTCTGTCCTCATAGAAGTCCTTCTTATCTTTCCTGATTGCTGAGTAGTTACTGCTAACTTTACTTTGCAAGACCTGTGGAGTCCTCAAGTGAATTGGAACTCTTGCCAAATTTTTCGTGATTTCTTGCTGAACAACTTGGCATTCATTGCGATACTCTTTTAGTTTTTTCAATGGGTCTAATTTCACATGTTAAGAATCTTATTGTTTGCCAGCCAAAATAAAATGGCACAGTTCAAAACTATTTATACAATTCAAAACATTTTTTCATGCGGAGCTCATTCTGCTTGCCTTTCTGCCTCGATTGTACGTTAACTTCATTTCTTTCGTGCCAGGAATAATTAGACAATTAAGTGCTGATGCTCTGCAAATGAAATGGCATATTTTCATTGAAATTCTAACTACAAAAATACCTAGTCTAATTCTCATTCCTTCTTAAAATCAGATGGGTAAAGTGTTCCACTGCAAACTCTAGCATTCAGGCCCGAAAGTATTTGTACTTGGACAAAAATATGGCACTATAATTCGATTGAGGAATGGCAGTAATTACTTTTTCCCTGGGAAAAGTAATTCTTGCAATTAAAAATATACAGAGCTTGTGTGAGACATTTCTGTACTTCCCAATTTGCTTATGGTTTAGCCATTACCCATATCAATCTATAATTCTGTTGTAATGATTTTAAGAGTAAATAAAGCTGCATGATGTCTCACAGTATGTGTATATGTGTGTGTATATATATATATATATATATATATATATATATAGAGAGAGAGAGAGAGAGAGAGAGAGAGAGAGAGAAGGGACCTTCATTGCTGTGTTGAAATCTCCTGATCCTTTAAAACTACCTCCTTTAACTCTTCTTTTAATTCCTTTCCTTCTCCTCTCAACACCATGGAATTGCCATGATTAAGAAATGATATAGAAGTCCAGTTTACTTGGGATCTGGCTATACATCTGGTTGGATCCATTCACATGAAAGGGATATAATGCAACTCCCAGCCTGATCCACCAGGACTCCTCTGTAGTTTCCCATCTGAAGATTGCACTGAACTCTAGTAATCTCTTTAAAAATGAAATCCCTTATGCTATATGAGAGTTGCTTTCCTCTCTCCCCAACCCATGTCTTCCGTACACACTGTCACTTCTGCCACATTGTATTCATTAGAAGTGAGTCATTAAGTCCAACCCACACTTAAAAGAGGACAATTAAATTTTACTTCTGGAAAGGAAGAATGTTAAATAATCTGTGGACATATTTTAAAGCCACCAGAATCCTGGACAAGGATTTCAGAGGGAGGAGTGACATGAATCTTCAGTAGAAAAAGGTTGGCTGAAATATAGAGTGCAGAGTATACTCATATAAGAAGAGCCTGAGTTATTTGATCAGAATCTCCTTTACGCACTAAACCAGAAACCCTCTTAAGGCAGGGACCACATTACCATTGATTCTCCAGCACTTGAAATCCCTTGCATGTAAGAGATGCTCCTTAAATAATTTTAGAATGACTGAATCAATTAATCACTAACTTAATAAATGAGGAATGGGTGACTTGATTACATAATTTGAGAGAAAGTATGTCAAAATGGTAAAGGTACTCTATGGAATCATAATGCCTGGGTTCAGAGCCAGGCCCCACCACATACCAGATGCATTTCTTGGGAGGTCACTTAATCTTTCTGAGCCTCAGAGTAAAAATGGGAATATTAATATAAGCTATCCTATAGAGTTATTATAAGGATGACGTGATAATTAGGTATAGTATTTGGTACATAATAAACTAAGAAGAGGCGGCAAGAATACACAGAAGAACTGTGCAAAAAAGAGCTTCACGACCCAGATAATCTGGTATGATCACTCATCTAGAGCCAGACATCCTGGAATGTGAAGTCAAGTGGGCCTTAGAAAGCATCACTATGAACAAAGCTAGTGGAGGTGATGGAATTCCAGTTGAGCTATTTCAAATCCTGAAAGATGATGCTGTGAAAGTGCTGCACTCAATATGCCAGCAAATTTGGAAAACTCAGCAGTGGCCATGGGACTGGAAAAGGTCAGTTTTCATTCCAATCCCAAAGAAAGGCAATTCCAAAGAATGCTCAAACTCCCGCACAATTGCACTCATCTCACACGCTAGTAAAGTAATGCTCAAAAATCTCTAAGCCAGGCTTCAGCAGTACATGAACCGTGAACTTCCAGATGTTCAAGCTGGTTTTAGAAAAAGCAGAGGAACCAGAGATCAAATTGTCAACATCTGCTGGATCATCGAAAAAGCAAGAGAGTTCCAGAAAAACATCTATTTGTGCTTTACTGACTATGCCAAAGCCTTTGACTGTGTGGATCACAATAAACTGGAAAATTCTGAAAGAGATGGGAATACTGGACCACCTGACCTGCCTCTTGAGAAACCTATATGCAGTTCAGGAAGCAACAGTTAGAACTGGACATGGAACAACAGACTGTTTCCAAATAGGAAATATACATCAACACTGTATATTGTCACCCTGCTTTAACTTATATGCAGAATACATCATGAGAAATGCTGGGCTGGAAGAAGCACAAGCTGGAATCAAGATTGTCTGGAGAAATATCAATATCAATAACCTCAGATATGCAGATGACACCACTCTTGTGGCAGAAAGTGAAGAGGAACTAAAAAGCCTCTTGATGAAAGTGAAAGTGGAGAGTGAAAAAGTTGGCTTAAAGCTCAACATTCAGAAAACTAAGATCATGGCATCTGGTCCCATCACTTCATGGCAAATAGATGGGGAAAGAGTGGCAGACTTTATTTTTGGGGGCTCCAAAATCACTGCAGATGGTGATTACAGCCATGAAATTAAAAGACGCTTACTCCTTGGAAGGAAACTTATGACCAACCTAGATAGTATATTGAAAAGCAGAGACATTACTTTGCCAACAGAGGTGCATCTAGTCAAGGTTATGGTTTTTCCAGTGGTCATGTATGGATGTGAGAGTTGGACTGTGAAGAAAGCTGATTGCCGAAGAATTGATGCTTTTGAACTGTGGTGTTGGAGAAGACTCTTGGGAGTCCTTTGGACTGCAAGGAGATCCAACCAGCCCATCCTAAAGGAGATCAGTCCTGGGTGTTCATTAGAAGGACTGATGCTAAAGCTGAAACTCCAATACTTTGGCCACCTGATGCGAAGAATTGACTCATTGGAAAAGACTCTGATGCTGGGAGGGATTGGGGGCAGGAGGAGAAGGGAACAACAGAGGATGAGATGGCTGGATGGCATCACCAACTCGATGGACATGAATTTGAGTGAACTCCAGGAGTTGGTGATGGACAGGGAGGCCTGGCGTGCTGATTCATGGGGTTGCAAAGAGTCGGACACAACTGAGCAACTGAACTCTATTGAACTGAAACATTTAATAAATATTAGTTATTATAACTATTGTTAATACTCAAGTTTTCAAGCTGTTAAATAGTAGAACCAGAATTTGAATTCATATCTGTCTTGTTTGAAAGCTCATAGTCCTAACATTTGTAACTTCAAGAGTGGAGGTAATACTATCCTTTCATGTTATTATAAAATATTGAATATAGTTCCCTATGCTATGCAATAGGCCCTCGTTGTTAATTTTGTAAGTACTAATGTATACATGTTAATCCCAAACTCCTGATTTATCCCTCACCCTTTCGCCTTTGGTAACCATAAATTATTTTCTATATCTGTGGTTCTATTCATGTTTTATTTATAAGTTAATTTGTATCTTTTTTTAGATTCCACATGTAAGTAAATCTGAAAAAAGAATATATATATAAATATAAAAAGAATATATAATATAGATAAAAAGAAAACAAATATATAAAAACTGAATCACTTTGCTGCACACCTGAAACTAAGACAACTTTGTAAATCAACTATATTTCAATTTAAAAGTTACTTTTTCATGAGTAGTGGTGTTTAAACTCAGTGGGCCT